>NC_083339.1:5433403-5743856 GCF_019175385.1 Lycium barbarum | reverse complement strand
CTGCTGTTGCGGAACCAGAATCGTTTTTTTCAGATAAAGCTTCAAGGTAGTTTTAACGTGGTCTTGACATCTTGAACAATATCTTTTATGAGGAAATTAGTTAAAAGGGGTCTTTACAAAATGAAACCTTAGTTACCTTCTACTAAATTTTTGATAGGCAATGTAAATATTAGTTCACATTCTAGCACCAACTTGGTGTTGTGTACAAGGTATTCAAAAAAGCAAAGTGTAGCTCCTACTTTTTTTTTTCAGATGGAATGAATTGTAATATAAGACTAATCCGGTATTAAAGATGTATGAACATATCATAACAAACAAGAACTAACCCAAATAGCAGATTAGTCATCAGATGTCAGCCTCCGTCTCATATATTGCTCTCTGTCAGAGCAAAAGTCTAGCTCGTATTTTCAATATAGCTTAGCTTCCTATAATTCCTTACCAGAAGCTAGTAATGAACTAGCCATTGTGTTAGCACAATTCTATTCTAACTAGATAATCTTGCCCATGCTCAGCATGGGCCCTACAAATTACATTTTAAAATTATCTGTTAATTATAATAAAAGATTGCAAAGCATGTTTTTGCTTGCTAACTGTAAAAGATGAGCAAATTTTTGCATTGATATATCACTCCCTTGAAATTAGTACAACTTTAATGCCACAATGTAAATTTGACTCAAGATCTAAATCAACATATGAGTCAATGAATTAAAGCTTTAAATAAGCTTTGTGTCGATCTATTCTATGAGCAAATGCATTTGCTACTACTGCTTTCGGCGTAGGTGATCAGCTGTTAATTTTTTTTAATAGGAAGCTATGAAGCACGTATTCATGCTGATAGTTGACTATGTTGTAGGTGGAGACAATAAGATCAGTAGAACTCTTGGAGTAGAACTTATTCCAGTATCAACCGCGGTTAATGCTTCCTCTTCTAAAGCTCAGATCACGGAATATACACCTGACAATCTGCTAGAAACAGAGAACACAAGCAATTTGTCTCAAACAGGACAAGACAAAATGGAGTACATTAGCTACTCGGCATGAAAGATGGTGCTTCAAGAGCTTAGAAGAAAAGTTTGTTGTTAACCTTCACTATTTTATCTATAGAAGTAGCCTAACATCATCCAAAAAGATAAACTCATACAATTATCAAATAAAAAAATTACAGAAGTAAGTTTATTATCTTGACCTGGAATAATATTTTGTAATTTCATTCAAAGTGGAGATAAAGAGAGGTAGCTAGACATTGGAAAAATATGGAAGTTGACATAACATTACTTCAATTTCTCAGGACAACTTCTTTGGATATTTTTCTCTTGCAAAAGCAGGTAGGAAATAAATCTATGAAGATGCGCAACTCAAAGAGTAGATAGAGAAACAATGCATAAATCTTAAGATATTACATTAGAGTTCTATAAGAGGAACACTTGTTATGTTTTTTCTGAACTAGTAACCACAAAAATAAGCATAGCACAGAAGTGCTACTCTTAATATTTTTGTGTAACAAGTAAAATCTAAAGAGAACCAAAAATTCAAAGGAAAGTGGAAGAATTGAAGTTACTGATCTGCTTTTGCAAAAGCTGGAAAATGCCAAAGCCATCACTGAATTACTCTCCACTTAAAAATTGAAATTACCATTATTCATAAATCATTACTAACAGTCCCTAAATTCCTAATGAATTTTATCAGTGGTTATGCTCTTTTCTTTAAAATCCACAAATTTGGTATGCCTCAAGTAGATCTAAACAAACACATTACTGAAAGAAAAAGAAAAAATGTCATTACACATACTTGGATGTGGGACCATCCCAGTTCTTAGCATTTCCTTCATTCACTGAATAAATCTTCCTTTTCTTAGGAATCTGCATGTGGAAAGAAATGTAGTGATCTTGCTAAACAAAAAGATGCATCAATCCCAAATAACAAAAAACAAACAAACAGAAAATCATAAATTGAAATGTCGATAGGCTGAAAGTAATATCTACAAAAGTCCAGCAAGCTAAGAAATGAATGATGTGGAAAAGATGAGGTCAAGAACTCAAAATATCAAATAGCAGAAGGGTAGATAAGCTTAAGTTTAAGTAGAGGCAAGTTCATAGACAGAAGGGACATAGGCTATTATTATGTTAAAACAATTTCAGATGGCATGATGTCTAGCATTCTCGCAAACAGAGCATATTTTACATATTAAACTATTATAATTATAAATTGAGATTGATTGGTTCATCAACAAGTTATCACATATTCAATTATGGGAACTGTAAAGAGTCAATAAGAGTCACACGATCTCTAAATAGTTTTCACACTTACTTACTTTTGTTGTAAAATAAATTCAGTCTTAATACAAGGTTGTTGTTTGATCTCGATACTTTTAAATTTTAACTATGTTTAATCATATTTTACAACAAGGCACTGCAGAGTCAAATTGTTCTTCACAATTGGTCAACAAACCTATTCATCTTTATCATGAGTATTAGTTCCTTTATATACTTTTATCTTTTAGTCCATCAAATGTTACATTTTCTCCTCTTTAAATAATTGCACACCAATATGTATATTGATAATTAAAGCAAACCTAGCATATAGGCACGGACCAAACACCAGAAAATTAAGCAATTTACCCTCTAAGATGGTTCAGAATTTCTGAATATCATCTGCCAAAAGTCGGTACAATTACCTGCTAAACAAATAATTAACTAAATTTGTAATTCCACATGCCCATTAAAGTAATGAGGAAAAAAGAAACCATGAAGTACAGGAAAGATTTTTAACATACCTCTTCCAAAACATGTCAAGATGCTTTAATTTTCTTTTTCCATCTCTCACAGTTCCCTAAACTTAGCCATTTTCCGTCCAAGATAATTTACGTAATACCATCAAGAAGACAAAGACTATTAATTCAAGGAATTCAATAGAAGCATCGTCACGTTGAAGTAGTTTCAAAACCACATTATAGACTCTTTATATCATACCTCTTGGTGTTTGGTGATATGACCCTAGACACTTGATAGATGTTATATTGGAGATTGGCCTTTTGCACATTAATTTTATAGAACTTCAACCATGGTCGTGCTCAAAGGTATTCAATTCTCATGATAGCAAAGTTAGAGCATTGGAATTTGAGCTAGATTCTTTTGCAGTGATAAGAAAAGTGTAATCATCATAATGAAATAAAGTTAGTCATATCAACTTGATTCTTTTACTTTCTTCTTACCTAGTAGTATTGGACATGATGAGTAAAACCGCAGACCCGCAGTCTTTCATTGATAAAGACAAAGAAGAAAAAACTTGCAAGGAATAAAAGATGAAAACATGTGCTGCTATTATAAAATTGGACATAACCAAAGAAAGAAAGAAGTTGCTTTGGAAGAGAATATTTCTCCTAAAAACTATTGATTAATTTTAGCGCGAGAGACAAACGTGAATTCAACTTCCTTGCATAATTAAGTTGTTTAAGGAATATCGTCAAATACCTTAGCAAAATAAAAAATGAACCAGAAACTCAGTTAACCCAATTAATCTATTTCAGTTTATCAAATCTGTTTTTTAGTTTAAGAGTGTGAACTGACAAATTACATTATCTATTATATCATTTGACAAAAAACAATAAGAATAACTGAGGGGAACATGAAAATAGATAATCTCTCCGTCTCAATTTATGTGAACTTTTTCGAAGTAAGAGGGTCAAACTTTATAACTTTGACTGTAAATTTTGACATAAATTTTTCAAGTTTGTACAAATAAAATTATATATTTAGAAATTACATAAAAAGTATCATAAGTCATGATAATCTATAATTCAAATAATTTAGAAAAAATATAATGAAAACATGGTCAAAGAATCACTTCGAAGACTCCTCAAATAGTAATAGGTTCACATAAATTGAAACAGAGGGAATATATCACAAAGCAGATAAAGTACAGATTGAATATCAAAGGAAACACAAAACAAACAGAGAAGGAAAGACAACTTAAATAAAGGAACTAACTTTGGGATGTCAAATAAATCCTAATGTTAATCCATGAAATGTATTCAGTCATCTTAATGTTACATTAGGCTACATTTAACATGTTTTGTCTTCACTTAATAAGGGATGTATTTGTTGGAGGATTCTTGTCACAATTGATTCAAGGAAAACCCATCGTAATTTGTGTAAGAGCAGGTTGTTACGCATCAAACATTATCATCCAGAGGTAGGGATGCACATACCCTGAGAAATTAGATTTTGCATAAAATAATTCTTATTTTTTGGTTTCCAATATTATGCCTTACTTGAGAGAAATTCTCAGGTTCTATTATTTTCAACTCGACCGAGTAATTCCAAATTTTGGGCTTATTATTCTCAAATTTTTGGCTTGTTGTAAGGAATTTTGATTGCCTTTTGATATCATTTGACAATAACATTCTATTAGAAAAATTAAATTGTTTCCTGCGCCAATTTGTTTATTACTGTATTTTGCAAAATAACCAAGAGTGGTGTCAACATATGTTCTTTCTAGCAAATTAACCCCATTTTGCAACCAATTTTATTTCCTCATTCTCTTGTTCATCAATCTCGTGCAAAAGATATAGTAATAAAGAATTACTTATAAAAATTATGATTGAATTAAATTATTAATGGATGACATATTTAGATTATTTTGCATAGTTCAGTATAAGATTTAATTCTTTTACCGTTATTAAATGTTAAACACATAGTAGTAAATTAATTATGCTAAGTTAGTTGTGTTAGTCAATGAAGACATATATAAACTAGAGGGAGTCAAACTCTAAGGTTTATGTTATTTGGTCTAATTCTTTTATCGCTTTACTAGAAGTTTGACAAATTAATTTATCCATGGAGGTCGCATCGTCAAATTATGAAGAAGAAATAGGTGGATATAGTTTTTAAATTTGATTAGAAGAAAATGATCCCTTCACGATTTTTTGTGTATTGTTTTAGATTTTTGATGTATAAAATAAAATAAAATAAATTTAAAAAATGAATTTATAAAAAGCTACAAATTTATTATAATACTATTCACTACTAAACTTTGGACTAACTTTTTCTACTTGTGACTGTATAACTTTCATCAAAAGAAGTTTAAATAATCTTATAGATTATTCTTGTTCAAGCATAATGCCAAAACTTCTTCATTTTATCTGCACGTGACTTCTATGATTATGGTCCCCTAAGGTTTTAACACTTATGTTGTCTTGTTGGAGACATAGCTTTGTTTCATATTTTATTGTCGATAAGAACAACTATATGTTTGATGAAATTATTTCTTCATGTTATAGTGCAATTATTTCCTTTAGATATTTACAGCGTCAATCATACAGTAATTGAGAAATCAATATATTTTGAATTTATTTAATTATACACATCGACTCCAATTGAAACAAACATGAAGTTTTTACAGTTTTTGAAGCTAATGTATGAAATTAAAGGAGGTGAGATATTTTAACAACAAACTTATTTACGTTGTGAACCTTTGAGAACTCGTGTAGAAGTTTTTTCAAAATTTTGAGTCTTAAATGTCTAATATGTCATTTTATCATGATTCAATTGCTCAATCGAAACAAGTCATAGTTTGAGTATTTAAGTAAAATTTAGTGACAAATTTGAGGAGTTGTAAATTAATATTATTTGATACATACATGCTATGGAATATGAATATTAGCTGCTGTTCCTCATAACTCCTTCCGTTTTCGGATAGACGGTAATAAAATCCAAAAAGTTCAATTCCATATCCAAATGTTCTCAAATTACCTCAAACTACAATTACCAATTTTATCCAAATGTTCTCAAATTAACCCCAATTACCAATTTTCCTCACCGGAATCAAACTTTATCATCAAAATCAAATCACCACGGACCATAACAATCATCATCGTCAACCACCACAACCTCCACCACGTTCACCACCACCGATCAACAACCAAACAATGATAAATTAGTTGTTTGGTCGCTGGTTAGGAAGTAAGTTATTCATGTATTAAAACCAACATAACTAATGAGATCATATTTGATACTCCCTCTGTCCCAATTTATGTGGCACTTTTCGCTTCGCGAGATTCAAATTGCATAAACTTTGACCAATATTTTAAGATGTAGTTTTCACCAAATTGATATTGGAAAAGCGGCAACCTATAGTACTTTTCATGTAGTTTTCAAATATATGAATTTTAATGTTAAAATATTGAGTTAATCTAATCCAATTTAGCTTCAAAGTTTAGTCAAATTGACTTTCGAACAGCGAAAATTGCCACATAAATTGAGACAGAGAGAGAGTAGTATTTTAGTTGCTGTGGATAAAATTCAGCTTATTAATTACGGTATTTGGTTATCTGTTTATAATTCCACATAACTAATACATGTATAAGTTATGAGTAAATCTATGTATTATTTTATACAGGATAGAAAATGAAATAAGTAATACATGAATAACTAAATTCTGCATAACTAATCCCTAAATTATTAATACATGTATAATAACAACCAAACACTTCGGTCCTATCACACTGACATTCGTATTTCATAGATAGAGGTGAAATTTTTGAAAGACGAACAACTGCTAAACCATTTGTCAAAAGATGTTTTCATTAATCAAGAATGAAAGTTGCAGACTCGAAGACGAGACCCCTATATTTAATAGTAGTATCTATATATAATATAAAGCTAGGCATAGACAAGGTGATGTGACACATCTTTATGACCTCCATTCCTATTTGTAACACCTCGTAGCTTCGAGTGAAAGTTTGACTCATCAGATGAATCAAATATAATGGAACCAATATGAGGGTTATAGGAAGTGTCTTGAAAACTAATTAAGTCATAAGAAATGTCTTTGGGCAAAGCAAAGTTGAAAACCACTCTACAGGGCATGTTTGCCAATGAGTTTGTGGAAGGTCTTACTTCCTATGATCATAACCCCTTTAAATATTTAGAATTTGGGAAACCTTCCTTGATGAAAGTTGTAGATCTTTGAAATAGCTTTCCAACGATAGGTCGCCCAGCCCAAACGGAGCTACGTACAAAAAGTTATGCCCATTTTACTGAAGCCTGTCTTCGTTGGGAAATGGGTGACTTCGACGGGAAGATCGACGTTTCGTCGATATGATCGACGGTTCGTCCTTTGAACCGTCGATTGCGCATTGTTCACTGGAAATTTGGCCAATTCGACGGAGGAGATCGACGTTTCGTCGATCTGATCGACGAAACGTCGAATGAGCCGTCGATTGGAAGTACGTTTTCGGCTGATCTAACTTCGGGAGGCCATAACCCTATTATAAGTTGGGAATTTGGAAAAATGTATAACATGAAAGTTGTAGATAATTGAAATAGATTTCCAACGGTATATTATGGGCCTCGAGGAGACATCTGGTTAGGGAGATATGAACGTTTTAAGACAGAAAGGTCATGCTGGACAGTGGACTTGGTCCAACCCGAACTCAAGTTGGGTCAGACCCATTTCCACTTAATATTTAAGGGAAATGTCCAACCCTAGCAGCCTCCTTCCCTCATATTTTCAGATTTTAGAGAGAGAGAAAGGATAGTTAGAGAGAGAAAGGAGAGGATCCAACAAGTTGAAGGCCTCAAATCCCAAGGCTCGTGAAGGATAAAGTGTAGTACAAGTTCTTGCCGTCGTTCTAAGCTACAAATCAAACTTTGGAAGTTGATTTCGTGGTGGATGCTCACAAAAGGTAATATTCCTACTCTCAAATCATTTATAGTTGAGAATTGATGAATTCTTGGGAGAATAACAAATGGGTTTGATAAAGGAAATTATATGAATTATGCTAGAGTTTTGGATTGTTGATTTGGGATTGTTGTATTCATGTGGGTGATGAAGAATGACGTTATTACACCTAATTGAGATTGTAGAATCACCTAGAAGTAATAGAATGGGAATTAGGTGAAGAAACACCATTAATGGAGATTGTGAAGCTTTATGCCCACTAAGTGTTTGATAAAATGCTTAGATGGCCAAATCATGAATATTATTGCTAATATAGAATCCCTTTGACTTGTATTGCTATAGATCAAAGTTGAAAGGGGTGACGAACATTGTATTACGCTCAAAGGCTGGAATTAAGGTATGTGAGGCTAACTATCTACGTTAGGGAATGTTCATAATTCTCCCTACGCCTCATTCTTCATACTTGTTAGCAATTTGACTCAGAATATAGTTTAGTCCTAGTTTCATGATATGATATAGAACTGTTATCTTCTAAGGTTGCAGTTACAGAATTCGTTCATGGTTGTCACTTTGAACATCATGAACTCAACACGTAATCTTTATAGACTTATGCATTATTATCACATGAGTCTCAGTCAGTGTATAACCAGTTATTTGCAAGAGTCCCATAATCAGAAACAGTTATCATGCTATCAGATATAACCAGTGTCAGTTTTGTAAATTGTTAATGTTGAACACTTGTATCTGTACTTTTGGGCCCTAGGCCACAGTTTATGCATACGTATTGCTTGGGCCAGAGGCCACAGTTTTTGTGCACATTATTTGGGCCCTAGGCCACAGTTTATGCATACGTATTGCTTGGGCCAGAGGCCACAGTTTTTGTGCACATTATTTGGGCCCCAGGCCACAGTTATATTTACAGTTTTACAGGTGATTCTTCATTCAGAACAGGGAGTACTTCAGCTTCTTGCTTTCCTGTTTAGTACAGTTACAGTTATCAGTTTCAGTTTCAGTTCCAGTATTTTATTGCTTCAGTTGCTTTACATACCAGTACAATTCAAATGTACTGATGTCCCTTTTTATTGCTTGGGGACCTGCATCTCGCGATGCAGGTAACGATACACAGGTTGACGACTCAGCTAATTAGGAGTGCACATATCAGCTATTGGTGAGCCCCACATTCATTCGGGGCGTTGTCAGCTATCCAGTTATTTCAGTTTATAGACAGCTCTATTATTCAGTACTCTTAGAGGCTTCATAGACACAGTTCAGACAGTCAGATATTTATTATGTTAGCCTTGTTGGCAGT
The DNA here is from genome assembly GCF_019175385.1 of Lycium barbarum. Lineage (NCBI taxonomy): Eukaryota > Viridiplantae > Streptophyta > Magnoliopsida > Solanales > Solanaceae > Lycium > Lycium barbarum. Next base: position 5,734,867 of record NC_083339.1, on the reverse strand, counting down.
CGTTCAGTTGTTTGGTTTAGCCATGTTGGCTAATTTCATATATGTTCAGATTGCTTAAGTATTTCCGCATTATGATATTTCAGTGAGACTTTCAGTTGATCAGCATGTGTTAGTTTTATTCTATAAATTAGTTATGTTTTGGTATCACATGTTGATTCAGCAGCCAGTTGGTTCGCTCGGTCACATGCAGTCAGGCACCGGGTGCCGTGTTACGTCCAGGCCCAGGTTCGGGGCGTGACAAAGCTTGGTATCAGAGCCCTAGGTTCAAGTGTCTTAGGGAGTCTATGAAGCCGTGTCCAGCGGGGTCTCTTTTATATGTGTGAGGGCCCCACACATATAAATAGTTGACCACCAAGACATTCAGGATTTGTCTCATTTCTTTCTACTCTAGATTGTGCCATAAAGCTTAGAGCGATAAGTAACTTCTCTTCCTATCGAATTGCGTACGTTTCGAATGCGCAGGAGACGAACAGGTAATTCAAGGTCCAAGTAAGGATGTTTACCCATAGAGGGTACAATTGAGCAGTACTTACTGGTAACGAATGAGACTTCAAGTGCTATTAAAAGTGGAATACAATGTAAGATGCCCGAGAAGGGGTGTAGTAGAAAGAATAGTAAGTTGAATGATAATGATGTTCTTGAGAAAGGAGAATGGGATACCACAGGGAAAGGATATTAGAGAAATTAGAAAAGGAGCTAAGTCTGCAGAAAACATAAATCATGAAGGATCTCAAGAAAGTGGTGGCAGACAGTTTTCTACCGAAGGTCATCAGGACCCACTCCATCTGCAGTTAAAGATTGAAAGGGAAAATAAACAGGAAAGAGTAACAGGTACAGTTTGAGTTGGACATATGAGGTAAGTTCATCATTTTTATACTGTTGTTGAAATTGGAAGCCCTGTATGGCTATGATATGATATGACATATATATATATATATATATATATATATATATATATATATATATATATATATATATATATGTTGGCCTTGTAAGGCATTGTTGGTATTTCCTGCGTGCAGGTTTTGGGATAGTAAGAAATACAGAGGAAACTCTGCCAAAATTTTCCTAGAAATAGAAGGAGAATGAGATATAAGTTCGTAGTATGTCTTGAAAGGTCGTGTCAACAGTAATGATAGGATTTGACCAAGTTGCAAGTCTGACTTCGAGAAATAAAGTTAACTGTAAAATTGATAGTAATAGTAATTATGAGGTCAATATCGATATGGTAAAAAGTAATGCTAGGATAATTTGGAAGGACTTGTGATACTAAGAGATGATATGGAAAAGGCTGGCCAATCTTAATGGAGTATTATATTGAGGTATCGACTGAATTGATAAGCAGGGATAAATTACGACGAGTTTATATTTAAAATAAGTAATAGTATGATTGAGACAAGAATACCAAGGAGGAAGAGTTGTGACGAATATGAATGATTTTAGTTTGTTTAAGTTTTAGTCAGATCAGAGTTAGAGAGTACGACAACTGTAAGTTAATTCAGAAGTAATTATTATTATGAGATAAGGAGATGTGACAGTCCTCTCTTAAGCTATGTGAGTAAGTGTTTATTCCAGATGGGTATAGTCTGATATGACTTTGAAATGTATAGAAAGTTTGGGTATCTTTCGTATAAGATAGATAAAGGTTTCTTAAGTGTGATCCATAGTTCAGAAAAGATAGTATACAGCCATAGAATAGAGTCAGATGATGAGGGAGAGTTAGAAATAACTTAGGTTATTCAGAGCAGAATAAGAAAATATGAAGCTAGCAGGTGATTAACAGAAAAATAGTAAGTAAGTTTTGAGTAGATACAATGCATTAGCAATTTTAGCAGAACTATTAGAAATATGATTTGATTTCCTATTCAAATGAACACCTTGAGTGGGTGACAGTTCAGATACATCCGAATATGTGTGTTAGAAACCAAGGGCTTAAGTTAAGTTTAGAGTAGAGTGATTAGTGGAAGAAGAAATCAACTAAGTCGTAAGACAGCAAACTACAGAAAAATAACCTTTAAGAGTTGTAAAAAAAAGGGGGGTTTGTCCTAAGATTTACAGTGTGAGCAGAGTTAAGTCGTTAAGATGGAGTATGCCAGTTATGAATACAGGAGCAACCCGTTCATGTAAGTAAATTTAGTTTTTCCCCATGAGAAATTGCTCAGATGTGAGTCAAAAAAAAAAATCGTCAGTGTTGTAGAGTACAAAGGAATTACAGAAGATAAGGAAGGTTAATTGGATCTCATCAAAAGAGAAGAATTTGTAAGTATAAGACGTTAGCCTTGGTCTAAGGGGGAGATGCATAAATCGCTAGTAAGTCCAGTGAGATAATTGAAGACCCGAAGGGTTAGTATGAGATATGAAGAACCTTAATTCAGTTAGGTTGGCATAATGAGATAGTCTCCATAGGGAATATGCCTAACCCGAAATGAGTAGAATGATTGTCGGACGAATCGTGTTAAGTTCAATTACTATCGATTAGGCGATCCCAGAAAAGTTATAAGATCATGCCTAGTTATGTGTCAAAAGGGTAGTGCCATTGCACAAGACTCTAATATTTAAGGGGCTAATGAAAGACTTAGCACACAACAGTACTATGAGTATTTTACAGTACTATGAGTATTTTAGGAAGTATCTCAGAAAAAAAAAATCAAGTATAGGAAGTACAGCTCATGATTTAGGCAGACAAGAGAACTAAGGTGAAAGAAGTTCACCGCTTATCCAAGCTAGGGAATTCGACTTCCAGACTCTGAAGCGGGTGGAGTTATTGCCCGGAACATGGCATTCCTTCTTAGTCATTAAAGTTAGAGAGAAGCAGTTTGGTGATTCCTACTTCTTAAAGATGAAAGAGGGGATTCACGAATATAAAGCCTTAGCTTTTGCACAAAGGGGAGATAACGGTACCTTGAGATACCAAGGCAGATTATGCGTTCCAGATGTAGATGGGCTCAGAGAGCTAATTATGTCAGAAGCTCACCATTCTAGGTCTACCTCGTTCAGATAGGAGGAATGATTTAATTTGAGTGATTGTGGACAGACTTACGAAGTCAGCGCACTTCTTGCCAGTTAAGACCACAGATTGAACAGAAGATTATGCGAAGTCATATGTTAATGAAATTTTCGGATTGTATGGGACCCTAGTGTCCATTATTTCAGACTATAGTGCTCAGTTCACAGCGAACATCTGAAAATCCTTTCAGAAAGGATTGGGTACGAAGGTGAACCTTAGTACAACTTTTCATCCTCAAACAAATGGTCAGACAGATACGCTATTCAGATCTCATGTTATAATGTTCATGATAGTTCAATACTCCGATATTTATGTCAGCTTAGTACTCAGATATCAGTCCAGTACTCACGTATTCATGCCAGTCCCGTACTCAGTTAATCCAGTATTCAGTCAGCTCAGTATCCAGTTAATGTTACTCAGTTAATCCAGTATTCAGTCAGCTCAGTATCCAGTTAATGTTACTCAGTTAATCCAGTATTCAGTCAGCTCAATATTCAGTTAGTGTGTTAGTTTCGTATTCAGTTAATCCAGTATTCAGTCAGCTTAGTATTCAGTTAGTTCAGTAGACATTCAGTTCAATGTCTCAGCAATTCAGTAATCATGTATTCATTCGGTTCAGTAACCATGTGTCCTTGATTTCAATGGTAATTGAGATGACCGCTTGCCTCTTATTGAGTTTACTTACAAAAATAATTACCATGCTAGTATTGGGATGGCACCGTTTGAAACCTTTTTGAGCGAAGGTGCAGATCACCGATTGGTTAGTCTAAAGTTGGGAAAGCAGAGTTGTTAGGACCAAAATTGGTCTATGAGGCTATAAAGAAGGCCAAGTTGATTTAGAAGCATTTGAAGACGGCTCAGAGTCGCCAAAAGTCCTATTCGGACATGCAGCGTAGAGACGTAGAGTTCCAAGTTGATGATTAAATGTCTCTGAAAGTTTCGCCTACGAAATGTGTTACGAGATTTGGTAAGAAGGAGAAAGCATAGTCCCGCCATATGGACCATACAGAATCCAACGAAAGGTTGGTCAATTGGCTTATAAGCTTGAGTTGCCACAAGACTTGAATTGGTGCATCTAGTGTTTCATGTGTCAATGTTGAAAAAGTGTGTGGGAGACCCGTCATTGATCGTCCTGACTGATAGCATAACAGTTAATGACGATTTGACTTATGAAGGAGTCCCAGTGAAAGCCCTTAATCTCCATGTTCGCAAGTTGAGGATTGAGGAAGTAGTCTCAGTGAAAGTCCTGTGCAGAAGTCAGAAAGTTGAGGAAGCTACATGGGAAGCCGGGGAGGATATGAAATCCATGTACCCACACTTGTTTCAGCCCGCAGAAGAGATTTATGATGAAGCACCAAGATTTTGAGGTATATAAGCTTTCTTTTCATGCTTTTGGGTCATGTGTGGCCAATTTATAATGCTATTGTGATGTAGACTTGTGAGGCAATGATATTATGGGTTGCTGTAACAGGTTGGTAGTGCCTTATTACAGGGGAAACTCTGGCGAAATTTTTGTAGAATCTCGAATGCTTATCATTCGAGGACGAATGATCCCAAGGGGGAGATATTGTAACACCTCGTAGCTTCGAGTGAAAGTTTGACTCATAAGATGAATCAAATATAATGGAACCAATATGAGGGTTATAGGAAGTGTCTTGAAAACTAATTAAGTCATAAGAAATGTCTTTGGGCAAAGCAAAGTTGAAAACCACTCCACAGGGCATGTTTGCCAATGAGTTTGTGGAAGGTCTTACTTCCTATGATCATAACCCCTTTAAATATTTAGAATTTGGAAAACCTTCCTTGATGAAAGTTGTAGATCTTTGAAATAGCTTTCCAACGATAGGTCGCCCAGCCCAAACGGAGCTACGTACAAAAAGTTATGCCCATTTTACTGAAGCCTGTCTTCGCTGGGAAATGGGTGACTTCGACGGGAAGATCGACGTTTCGTCGATATGATCGACGGTTCGTCCTTTGAACCGTCGATTGCGCATTGTTCACTGGAAATTTGGCCAATTCGACGGAGGAGATCGACGTTTCGTCGATCTGATCGACGAAACGTCAAATGAGCCGTCGATTGGAAGTACGTTTTCGGCTGATCTAACCTCGGGAGGCCATAAACCTATTATAAGTTGGGAATTTGGAAAAATGTATAACATGAAAGTTGTAGATAATTGAAATAGATTTCCAACGGTATATTATGGGCCTCGAGGAGACATCTGGTTAGGGAGATATGAACGTTTTAAGACAGAAAGGTCATGCTGGACAGTGGACTTGGTCCAACCCGAACTCAAGTTGGGTCAGACCCATTTCCACTTAATATTTAAGGGAAATGTCCAACCCTAGCAGCCTCCTTCCCTCATATTTTCAGATTTTAGAGAGAGAGAAAGGATAGTTAGAGAGAGAAAGGAGAGGATCCAACAAGTTGAAGGCCTCAAATCCCAAGGCTCGTGAAGGATAAAGTGTAGTACAAGTTCTTGCCGTCGTTCTAAGCTACAAATCAAACTTTGGAAGTTGATTTCGTGGTGGATGCTCACAAAAGGTAATATTCCTACTCTCAAATCATTTATAGTTGAGAATTGATGAATTCTTGGGAGAATAACAAATGGGTTTGATAAAGGAAATTATATGAATTATGCTAGAGTTTTGGATTGTTGATTTGGGATTGTTGTATTCATGTGGGTGATGAAGAATGACGTTATTACACCTAATTGAGATTGTAGAATCACCTAGAAGTAATAGAATGGGAATTAGGTGAAGAAACACCATTAATGGAGATTGTGAAGCTTTATGCCCACTAAGTGTTTGATAAAATGCTTAGATGGCCAAATCATGAATATTATTGCTAATATAGAATCCCTTTGACTTGTATTGCTATAGATCAAAGTTGAAAGGGGTGACGAACATTGTATTACGCTCAAAGGCTGGAATTAAGGTATGTGAGGCTAACTATCTACGTTAGGGAATGTTCATAATTCTCCCTACGCCTCATTCTTCATACTTGTTAGCAATTTGACTCAGAATATAGTTTAGTCCTAGTTTCATGATATGATATAGAACTGTTATCTTCTAAGGTTGCAGTTACAGAATTCGTTCATGGTTGTCACTTTGAACATCATGAACTCAACACGTAATCTTTATAGACTTATGCATTATTATCACATGAGTCTCAGTCAGTGTATAACCAGTTATTTGCAAGAGTCCCATAATCAGAAACAGTTATCATGCTATCAGATATAGCCAGTCTCAGTTTTGTAAATTGTTAATGTTGAACACCTGTATCTGTACTTTTGGGCCCTAGGCCACAGTTTATGCATACGTATTGCTTGGGCCAGAGGCCACAGTTTTTGTGCACATTATTTGGGCCCTAGGCCACAGTTTATGCATACGTATTGCTTGGGCCAGAGGCCACAGTTTTTGTGCACATTATTTGGGCCCCAGGCCACAGTTATATTTACAGTTTTACAGGTGATTCTTCATTCAGAACAGGGAGTACTTCAGCTTCTTGCTTTCCTGTTTAGTACAGTTACAGTTATCAGTTTCAGTTTCAGTTCCAGTATTTTATTGTTTCAGTTGCTTTACATACCAGTACAATTCAAATGTAATGATGTCCCTTTTTATTGCTTGGGGACCTGCATCTCGCGATGCAGGTAACGATACACAGGTTGACGACTCAGCTAATTAGGAGTGCACATATCAGCTATTGGTGAGCCCCACATTCATTCGGGGCGTTGTCAGCTATCCAGTTATTTCAGTTTATAGACAGCTCTATTATTCAGTACTCTTAGAGGCTTCATAGACACAATTCAGACAGTCAGATATTTATTATGTTAGCCTTGTTGGCAGTCGTTCAGTTGTTTGGTTTAGCCATGTTGGCTAATTTCATATATGTTCAGATTGCTTAAGTATTTCCGCATTATGATATTTCAGTGAGACTTTCAGTTGATCAGCATGTGTTAGTTTTATTCTATAAATTAGTTATGTTTTGGTATCACATGTTGATTCAGCAGCCAGTTGGTTCGCTCGGTCACATGCAGTCAGGCACCGGGTGCCGTGTTACGTCCAGGCCCAGGTTCGGGGCGTGACACTATTTATCTATTTTCTCATTTTTTTGCAATTTTTCCTCCTCCATCTTATTAGTTTAGACTACATTAAAAAGCCTAAAAGTCTTATCTCTAATTAAACTGATAATTAATACATATTCATGATTATGCTTTTTCATCTTCTTCATCCGTTTTGCTCATCATCTCTTCCGTTCATGGAATCATGGGTCAACAATTAGTTAATTTCCCATTAAGCTTAACAATTAATTCATATTAATGTTTATACGTTTTAGTCTTCTTCTATATCTGTTGGTTCACCTCAAATTTTCCATTCATATGTCCTGTTGTGCTTCAGTTTTGTAGTGTCAGCTTATTATGCCTTCTAATTTTCACAATTTTTTTGTTTCCTCTCTCTTTCCATCTCTGTATACTTATGTATGATAAAGTATATGTAGTTTAAATGGTTGTTTGATTTGTTTTCAATTATTTTATTTAAATTGATATATTATGTATTTTGTACCGGAAGACATAGTAGCCAAAGGAATTTGTTTGATTTTTACCTTGCATATTCATTGTATTTCGTTTTTTACTTTGTATGATCAGAATTTGTGCCTTGTGAGATAAAGTATGATTGAATATTTCATTTTGATTGAACTCATTTGTTTGTGCTATCTTCCCAGCATATTCAAATGGACTCATTTCTTTACGGGCAAAAATAAGCCAACGTTTTGGTTGAACACTTTTACCCTTTTGAGTAATATAATTATATTTATTCAACATTTGCTACAAAAATTTATTTTGTGCGATGCCATCTACATCGAAGAGCTAGGTACATTCAGTAGTATCTACCTCAATATTGAATGCATTTCTCCTAAGGTAATTATATACTCTCTAAATTCTTACTTCTTAATTATTTTTACTATTAGTTTACTTATTTTTTCATTAATATAAGATGTATTTAATTATTAGCATATTAATTTCTTCGTAATGTATTGATGTCTTTCACAATATATTGAGCGTTATTCTGAGATTGATATTGTTATAACAATTCTTTTTGTAAATCTGAATCAGTTAATGAAATTCGAATTGATGCAGTATAAGTGATTCCCTCTTTGTTTTGTGATTTTGTATTCGTAGGATTGGGAAGTAAAGATTTTAATTTCATTCCAGACTCAATGATATGTTATATAGTTTTAACATTAATCATTATATAGGGTGGACCAGTGTGATGCTTGATCTCAGCACTAAGTGCATCGTTTTGTTGCAATTTTCAGATAAACTTTTTCTTTATTATTTGAATTTGTGCTAATTGTAAAAAATTTATTCTCTTAGTGTAAAGTTGGTTGGTTTGAAGCTATGAATGACATTTTCTAGCCAAATATATTTGATGTTACTTTAATCAGATTTATCATGTGACTTTAAACTTAATCTTTTGAGTTAAAATTTTGCTTAGCTTATATTGCAAAGTAGAGATAAGAAAAATGGTAGGTGTTGACATTTCTAAGGCAGCAACGGAATTGCTATTTCAAACAACGGGTAAATGTGAGAATGGCATGTCTAATTGATTTAATAAAGTTTTTAAGTTTGTTTCCTTTTTTGTTGTTTTTGCTCTTTTTTTTTTTTCTTACTTTATTTTAGAAATCTCAAAAAACCTCCACGTACTATTACTAGAAGTACTACTTGTAATAATTAGTAGAACAACATGAAAATTACAATACTAAAATTTTTATGATAATTATTTACTTCTAATATTATTAATAAACATTAGTATAGTTTACTATAATAAATTTTGTTTACCAACAACATTAACTCGGAAAGGAAGCAAAGAATGTGTTACATAATTTTTTTTTTATTTCTCAGTACAACGGCGTTGATCAGAATTTTACCTCATAAAATTGTAAAATTTATTTTACCGCGCATAGCGCGGGTTGGTTAACTAGTTATTAGATACATGCTATGGATATCCTATTAGAACTCTTTCCGTTTCTGGATTGACGTTATTACTAGTTCTTTGCAAATAAAAAAAATCCAAAACTTTTAACTTCCACACCCAAATGTTCTCAAATTGATCAATACCACCCCAATCAACTTACAATTACCAAATTTCCTAACCGGAATCAACCTTCATCATCAAAATCAACCATCATGAACCACCACAATCACCACCACCACCACCACCACCACCACCACCAAACAATAATAAATAAGGGATTGTTTGGTTGCTGGTTAAGAAGTAAGTTATTTATGTATAAAATCAACATAAATAATACTCCTTACGGATCAAAAAGAGTGTCCACTTAGTCAATTGCACACCCCTTAAGAAAATACTAACTTCTAGACAAAAATAGGTAATTTGACTAAACTATCCCTAATTAAATAAGTATTGAGATTTGATCACATAACACTAAATAGGGGCAAATCTGAAAAAATAAGATTAATTTTTTCTTGATTTTATAAGTGGACACTCTTTTTTATCCGGAGGGATTACAATGTTTGGTAGTATTTTAGTTGTTATATATAAAATTCAGCATACTAATACGGTATTTGGTTACTTATTTACAATTCTACATAATTATGACAACAATATACACAGTATAATTCATAAATGTGGTTTGTAGAGAGTAGAGTGTACACATACCTTAACATACATTGAGAGATAGAGAGGTTGTTTTCAATAGACTCTCGCCTCAAGAAAAAACATTTCAAAGAAGGTCAAACAAGAATTAACAAAAGTAATGAAGTCATGGCAATATACACAATCCTACATAATTAGTATAGCAGAAAAATCTATAAATAATATAAAGCTGGGCATAGACAAGGTGATGTGGCACCTCTCTATGGCCAGCATTCATATTTATCTTTTTTCTGGTTTTTATGATCTTTTTCCTCATTTTTTGATCTTTTTCCTAATTTCTTCCTATCCAATTTAATGTGGAAATGGCTTTAAATAATTATTAAAGAATCAGTCATTCCCTATCAAATGAAACGGATTATAACTTTTACTACTATAAGTTAGAAGGGAGCGGTTATGTACTGCATTACCTTTCTTTATAAGATTTTATCAGTTTTTAGGCTTTTTGTCGTGCTTTCTATTTATTTATATTTATATAAGAATAAATGTCCCATGTATTGCTACTCAAATCATTCCTAATAGGAATAAATGTTTCATTATGGCACGTCTCCTCAGCCACATTTTTTTTATAATTATATCTATTTTATTAAATTTTAATTACTTTTTCCTCTTTTTCTTCATGTAATCACCCCTTTCTGATGTTAAAAGACTTTACATAAAGGTCATTATAAAATTAATTATTCTTTCAGTTATAGCATTATGCACTTATGACTTTCTCCACATTCTTTCAGTTACGTCAGTATACATGCATCAGCACTTAATATGATAGAATTTGAAAGGAATCAACCATTATATTTTGTACATCCACTATATAAACAGACATACCATATCCAAACTTTGCGCAGTAGCAGCATAAATAAGTTTATTGTTAAGATGAATGACGTCAAGTGACCAAGCCAATAGCAATCCAAGGCCAATCTTTAATTTCAAGGCATGGCGAAATGAGGCAGGCGTGTTTAATTTGACGGATATCATAGGGTGAAGCTACAACCCTTGATATATTTTTCCGCATGCACTTCTGTGAATATAATGTTTTTCTAATCTTTCTTCTGTCCTCCCTTGTCTTTTTTATTGAAGAATTGTAAGTTTATGTATTAGACAACACCAACAGTTAGAATTTATAGGGGAAAATGATAGAAGAATTCCAGGAAAATACTGATTTTTGGGGATTTTGCATAAATTTAGGAAGAAAATGTATGGCATAAAAAGGGAAATAAAAACAAAGAGGAAAAGGAAGGAGAAAAAGAAAGGAAAGGGAAGTTCCATTATAAAGTTAGCCGAAATTGAAGTTCTGGAGAAAATACCTCATATTCAGTTTGTTCCACATATAGAGTTGGATGAAATTGATGGTTAGAGTTACTTTATTTGTCCTTTTTGTTTTACCACTTCTTCTTTATTTAACTTAACGAAAAAATCAGATACTATTAGGCTGGCATCGACAAATTTAATGTTTTAGAAAAATATTATTACTATATTAGGATACGTAAGGGTATATCTATGCACAGACACATTTATAGAAAGGAAACATACATTTGGTTCAGAAAAAAATGGGAATATGACATTGACAACTATTTCTTCTATATTATAACAAAAAACAAAAAGATTAAAATTTATTGGGGGATGAGATAAGTTAAGCATGAAACTAAGATCCAACTACATTGGATAACGTCTATTAATTCAAACAAGTTTTTTTGCAAAAGAAATAACATTAAAATTTAAAAACATGCAAAATAACTACTTTAATTAGATCAATAAGTATACCATGGCACAAACATGTGTGGTTGAGCACAATAAACATGATAAAGTTAAATATATGATTGACAAAAATCATAAAACTCTACAAATCATTTAAGGAAAATTTCATATTCCACATTATTACTATGATCCAACCAAAAAATTCGCATACAAGTACAAATTGATTATTTAGTATGTATGTTTGTTGAAACACAACTTCCTTACCTTAACCATTGCAGCTTGGTGCACTAAGTCTGCGGGGTCTGGGGAGGGGCGGACCACAAGAATCTATTGTATGCAGTCTTACTGTAATTCTGTAAGAGGTTGTTTTTATAGCTCAAATCCATGACCTCCTGGTCACATGACAACAATTTTATCAGTTATATCAGGGCTTCTTCTCTTCACATAGACTTTTGCTTTAGGCTTTTTTGTTGATACGCTAACTTACTTCTATGTTAATTTCACTAAGTATGTAGTTGATGTTTTTACATTTAGTTTTTTTTGTTGTTGTTTTGTTTTTGTGAGAAGCTAAGTTTCATCAAAGTTCATAACGGTTGATATATATATAAGGAATTTTTTAAAAGTTTAGATTTCATAAAATATAATTTGTGATTACTTCACTATTCTGAGTATTAGATGAAATTCAATCATGAATCTAATGAGATACTTATGATCGCGCGAAGCGCGAGAAAGTTCACTAGTTAACAAATATATATGAATGACTAAATCTTGCATAACTAATCTCTACATTACTAATACTTATATAACTCTAACCGACAACCAAACTGCTCATAATCGTATTATTAAATACGCATGTTATGATGATATGGATATCCTACTAGATTAGCTGCTGTTCCTCAAAACTCTTTCCGTTATTACTTCTTTTTGCAAATATATAAAATCCAATTTTATAACTGGCACATCCAAATGTTCTCAAATTGATCAATAGCGTCCCCTATCAAACTACATTCGGAAACTACAATTAACCCAAATCACCAAATTTCCCTAACCGGAATCAAAACTTCATCATCAAAATCAAAATCAAAATCAAACCACCACGAACCACCACAATCACCACCGTCAACGACTACTAATACAAACAATCAACCACCAAACAATAATAACTTATGGGTTGTTCCAATCAACCACCAAACAATAATAACTTATGGGTTGTTTGCTAAGAAGTAAGTTATTCATGGGATGAGATCAGCAAGGATATTGATGGGACATTAATTCCACCATTTTAGTGCAAATGGTGGCATAAAATAATCTCGAGACTGGTTAATACCCATTATCAAACGGAGAATAAAATAACTTTGCATCTTATCTCGGAATTATTATCCTTATCTCACTAACCAAACGATCTCTAATAATATTACTCCTTCTGTCCCAATCTATGTGGCACCGTTGAAATTTCAAAAGTCAATTAAGTTTATTTTTTATCGGAATTTCTTTATATGTCTTTTAAATATCTTAAGTTGCCAATTATTGTGAATTATAGTACTTTTTACGTAGTATTCAAATATATAAAATTTAATTCAAAAACTTAAAGCTTCCACCTCAATATTTACATCAAAGTTTAGAAATTTGAATTTTGAAATTTTAACTGCATCACATAAATTGAAACAAAGTGAGTATTAGATACATGTTATTAGGGGTGGGAATAGTTGGTATATACCGATTACCATACCGAAATCGAAATTTTCTATACCGGGATTCTTGTATTATGGTATTTGGTACGGTATTTGATATGCATTTTTAAAAAGGTGAAAATGATTTTCACCCCCAACTTTGCTTTAGAAATCAAACTCCCTCTTCAACTTTGAACAATAGTCATTCTTCCCCCTTTATCCTAGCAATGTCTATTTTACCCTTGTCATTTTCAATCTTCCATCTATGTAATACCTTTTTATATTATATAAAATTTATTTTTATGTAAATTCATATTATAAGTAGAATAATTCTTTTATGAATTTATCATAAAATCTAATGTTACTTTTTATGATTGATGCTTTAATACACACACACTCGCATATTACCTGTTATTTTAACATATATATGTATATGTATATTTAAGTCTCACTTCTCTCTTGTTCTCTATTGTCAATATATAAATGAGTTTTGTTGCCACTAATGGAGTATTTTTAATTAGAATTTAAAATTCATTTATAATATAAATAGATGATCTTTAGGAATTTGTTATAGAATATACCTCTATTTTTATTAATAATTTTGTATTATCTACATTGAAAGATATTTTTAAAGTTATTATTACCGATTATTTTTACTTGTATAAATAGATATCAGAGTTTTGATTATTATTAATAAAAATGAATTATTTTTCTTCTCATTTATTTCATTATAAAATGGCATTAAGTTATATACTCAACTTAGTATTTCTCATCTTTCTTTTTCCGTCTCAAAAGTGATAATTTTTTTTTTGTAGGAAACCTTTTACATAGATTAAAGAGATAAAAAGAATCATGATTTTAAAGAAGTAAAAGTAAAAAAACTAAGTTGATAACGTAAGGGCAAAATAAGAATTCAAAAAAGTTAATTAAGATAAAGGTGGGAGAATTTAATTTGTAAAGCAAAATCGAAGAGTGAAAATCATTTTCACCTATTTTTAAAATCATGTAATGGTAATTTTTCTTTGTAAAACCCGAAAATCAAAATTATCGTACCGTAGTATCCTACTAGTTGCGCTGCTGTTCCTCAACCATCTTTCCGTTTTTGGATCGACGTTGCAATTTGCAAATATAATATATTAACTTCCACACCCAAATGTTCTCAAATTGATCAATATCACCCCTCAAACTACAATTACAAAATCAAATCAAAACTCTATCATCATCATCATCAAAATTCCACCACCATGGACCACCGTCAACCACCACAAATAAACCACCAAACAACAACCTCAATCCTCAAACAATCAACCACAACATTTCTCTCAAACACCCTCTTATTCTTCTTCCTTTCCACTTTAATCCTCACTTTTCATTCCAATCTCCAAAACGGTACCCATTACATCACTTCCTTAATCGATCACAACCCTTCTTTAAAATCCCTCTTATCTCACATTAACCTAAATTCCAATTCACCTGACCCGAAATCCCTCAATTCGGGTCGAAATTATCAAAATCAAAATCAACAAAATCGACGCCCTTTTCTTCATTTATCTCGTGTTGGAACCCTAGATGATGATTTCTTTTCTAGTGATTCTGATTTTGAGAAATCACTGTTTTACCCTTCTAGTAAACAAAACCCTAATTTTACATACCTAGTTCTTGACCCGAATTTAGGGTTTTCGGGTCAAGAAAATAAAATCATTGATAATGGGGTTTTTTGGAATCAAGTTGTTAGAAATGGGTTTATTTCTTTCAAGGAGAAAACAACAAATAATAATAATGAGAATGAAAATGAAAATGAAAATGAAAAGGGTGTTGTTGATTTGCAATTCTTGATAAAGGGTATTGAAAATAATGATGCCACGTCATTGTTGTTTCTTGTTAGTTTGTTATCTGGTGCTTATGCTTATGTTGTGTTAGCTTTTTTGGTTACTTATACTTGGGTACATGGGATTGTGTTCTTGCAAGTGTTGGATAATGTGTTAGGGAATTATCGGTCGGTTTTTAGGACTGCTTGGGAAGGTTCTAATTTGGGTTTAAGGAGGTTATCGGGGTTTGTTTTGATGAGGTGGGCGGTAAGGGATGCGTTAGCTCAATTATTGGGTATTTGGTTTTTTGGAGAAATCGAGGATCAATATGCGTTTTTTAAGGTTTTCGTTAGGATGAAATTGATGCCCTTTTCGGATGTTGCACCGTGGGTTAAAGGGTATGAGAAGGAGAGTTTTTGTTTTGTCGTGTCATGGTTTTTGGTGGAGTTGGTAGTGGGGTTTGTTTTTGCGGTTGATTCTTGGGTTTCGATTGTTGATTCGAGGAAAAGTGGTAGGGAGGTTGTTAAAGAAGGGTGTCATTTGTTGGGTATTATGGTGTATCCTGCTATAGGAATTAAATGTTGGGAAGTTTTGATTTGTGGATGGTGTACGAGATGGGTATTGGGTCGATTATTTGGAGAAGTGTTTGCATTGGCGTTTCAGTCTGTTATGGAAGTTTATTTCATGGTAGCTTGGTTAACATTTTACTTGGCTGCAAGGTATAATGATGCTTCCTCAGTTGGGAGGACATTTGGTCGAAGAGAATTGGAAGGCTTTCTCGAGGGCGTTAGATGATACTTGGTGGGAATTTTGCTAAAGATTCATTGAAAGAAGCTTTCACTGGATGGACTGTCGCGCTGGTGGGGTAATCTTTTTGTCCTTTTGATGTTCAATGCTTCAAAATTCTGGGTCAGCACAGCATTGTTTAAGAAGTCACCAGCTACGCTTTGTATGTACTCTGTTCTGAGGCAATATATGACTTGTATATTTCATGGGAATTCCTGTTGACTATTCCATGTCCGTTTCAGAGTATATGATTTACCATTCAAGTCTTTCATGGTGATGAAACCTGAAAACTACTTGTAATTGTTGTATTTTTCTTTTTTACCACTAAGGGGTATGAGATTAAGTGAGCCCTCCTCTTTTTTTTTTTTTTTAATCACGTTTCTGTTGTAGATTCCATTGTTTCTAAGTAAGTTTGATTTGTATAATGATACATGGTTATCGTTGAGCTAAACTTTCCACTCCCCTACACGGAAAAGATCAAACTAAAGCCTCCAAGTAGCCAGTTTAAACTTTCTTTTGGTTAATGTTTGAACATTGGACATTTGTTGCTTAAAGTTTTTAGGATTCAAGTGATTCTTTACCTTGTAATTTTGGAAGAATTTAATATTTGAAGAATTAGTGCTATTGAGTAAATGCTAAAAAAAAAATCTCATGTTTGCTTGAGAAGAATTCATATTGTTCCTTTTTCATTTTCTGGCTAGATGGTTCCCCTTTTTTCTTTCTTTTTTCTGCCCCTTGCTTGCTTAGTTACAGAAAAAAAACAAGGCTTTGCCTCCTTAAAGAACCAATAAGGTGTCTACAAATCAGGTAAGGAATCCTATTTCTGGTAGGATGTATGGTCTGGGGACTCAACTCTGACAGACGAGTTTCCTCACTTGTTCCATATTACAATGATTTGATGAATAAGGAGGCGACAGTAGCTGAGCTTCTTAGAAGAGATGGATGCTAAGTGTTCAATGTAGGGAAACAAGTGTCTGGAACGTTGTGCTCGTATCAAATGAAAGTGACAAGGTAATCTGGATAGCACAAGATGTTTTCAGTGTCAAATTTGCTACAACTCACTAACAGAAGGGAACAGATCGGTCGTGTTGAGTGTGTCTTCTCTTTTTCAGGGGCCATACGTTGGCTATGAAGTCCTCAGGATAAAAGAATTTAAATAGTTTTCTTTGCTTAATATTCTTTTGCGCAGCTGGATCTCCAGACAGTAAAGCAATCACTAAACATTCGTTGAGCAATTTAGTTATTCAGCCTTTAATGTTGATAGTAGTCAATGTAGTTCAAACTTTGTCATGAAAAGTGTTGATAAACAGCTTCAATAGTTGGGCTAATCCTTATTTTAAAAAAAATGCTTAATTTTTGAAATGTCGATTTGCCCGACTACTTTTTTGTACAGCCCTTGAGCAGTTGTATGTTTGCTTTATAAGATAGAAGGTGGTGGGGGGCGAGAGCTTCATGTTGTGCATTTTTCTTCTATAACCTAGAATGAGTTTGTGCTTTACAGATTTTCTTGAGCTTGTTAGGTGGAATAAAATCTTTGATTAGCTTATTTTCATTGACATCACATTGGATGCATGGAGTTGAATGTTTTTTGATCTTGGGGTACCTTTTGTTTGTTGATATTGGTGAATGAAGTTTATTAGGAAAGATTTCTGAAGGGTAGTTCTCCACCAAAACATGCGGATACATGCGTAGATGCATAAAAATAACAAAAAAGCCCTCTGAACAATAATAATCCAAATCACCCTTGTATAGCCCTTTTTAATGGCTATCATTTCTTATATAGCCTTTATCTTCCCCTCAGTACAGTTTGACACTCATATTTCTCTTAGGTTTCTTGTTTGATGAATTTCAACTCAATGCACATGCTTCAGTTCATATTCTTGCGATTAGTTTTTTTTCTGCTGTTTATTCTCTTTGTCACTGATATGGTCGCAGTTCTTTTTGAATTTCTTCCTCTCAGCTGAATCTTTGGACATGATACATTCCACTAATTTCTCACTGACACAACAAGAACTTAAGTTATTTTGTGAGGACTCATCGTTAAATGAAGACTATACTCGCAACTTAAGTGTGTAACGAATTTGGTTACGTAAAGTAGAAATGCAATGATTGCTGAATATCAATCAGGGTATAGGGTAGTCCTGGAGAGAGATTTGTTCATGAAATACTGCTGTAGAGTTTAATATCGTTCAATGAGAAAAGATGGTCTGGATTCACTAACTGTGTTGAACACAGCACACAAAACTTTGCTCTTTAAAGAACTTTGGTCTTCAGCTTGTTCTTGTTCAACTTGGCACCTTTACAAGAAGTTAGTTATTATGCTTCTCTTGCTATATCTTTACCTTCATAGGAGCTTTCACTGACCTTCATAGGAGTTCACTTGCAATCATAGATTGCCTCACCCTTCTGTATCTGTTGTATGTACATTAGGGGGTGGATCTCTCAGCTTTTTGAAATTTCGTGTTCAGCTAAGTATGTTTTGGAATATGTTATGTGTGTGTGTATATAATATATATATATATATATCAGCATTTTGTTACTTCGATCATTATAAGCATATTTGTTTTTTAAGAGTCTTGTTCTATAGGCTATCGTAGAGATATTCCTGAATCCCTTCGTTGAAATCTCTGTTGAAAGAACAAGTTCTAATTCGTCTCATGCTTCACTGAACCTTCTCTGTTAGAAGTGAGTAGATATATAGAACACATGTTAAGCTAGCTCCATTAGGATGTGATGTCATCAGCAACTTGTTCTGAGTTTTGAAAACCGGATACATCATTGTCCTGTTGTAAATTTTGTTTTCTAAAAGTTTATTTTTCCATTAGAGTTATGTGAAGAGTTGAAATGATAACAATATCAGTAATTGATGGCTTAATTGAAAATGGTGGATTTGGTTCATGGACAGAATGAAGAGGCATAACACATGTCCAGCTGAGTGATCTTGGACGAATGATCCCTAGAGAAGTCATTCCAAGTCCCAACCAGTTTTCATTCTATGTTCCGTCAACGTGGTGTTAAAGCCCAGGATAATTATTATCAATTTCTAGTAATTTTTTCACATGTTTGGCTGATGCCACATAATAAATATATAAGATAAGACAGAGGTAACTGAAATACCCCTCAATATTATTACAGTAACAATTTTGATGTAAAGCTTGGTAAATCCATAAGTTCTCCATGTGGTAGTCAAAGTTAGAATGGTCTTTTAGAACTCTAATTTAGAGAGGCTCTCATTCCCAACTGCTGGTCCTACTCTAATTCAGAGAGCCTCAGCCACTTGTTTTTGCGCTACCAGGTTACTATGCAATTGTGGCAGCTTTTCTCAAGTATGATCGGTTTGCAATGGGTCCAAGATCAAGAAAATATTTGCTGAGCTGTTGTGGCACAGAAAAGGCCTCTAGAGAAGCTGCTGTGGTTACTACACCTGCATGTATTTGGTAGACTGTCTGGACGGAAAGAAACAGAAGATATCTTGAAGGTTCTGCTAGCTCCACCAACGAGATAACGTCTAACTGTATATTTTTGTTTTGCTTATGGTGTAGGATGGAACACGTAGATGCTGAAACAGTTCCACAAACATTAGATTCCGTACAATATTAGACGGGGCACACTATTGTTGTTTGTTCCTTTTCTGTTTATACAGTTCCAATAGCACATCCTTTGTGCTTTTCTAATTTATAAAATTGCTTTACCTTCTCAGAAAACAATGTTGCTTATATTTGGATCCAAAAATGTTTGGAATGACTCATGTAGTCCTACTTGTGTAACAGACATGCTCAAAAGTTGATAGAACCGATACTATCTCTTGCTATTTTAGCTCCATTTTACTTAAGCTGAATGCTCAATCTTACTCATCTTGAATTGCTACCTAAGAGGTCTTAGCAATCACATGCACACTTCCATAATAATTTTTGATGTTGATAAATTGGAGGAATATTGGTTTTTACTTTGATAGTTCAAGACAGACCCCCTTTTTTTGGATCCAGAAACTCATTTTCTGATTTGAATTTGCAAGTGGCATAGTTGGCCTAATTACCTAGGTCTTTGTTTGAAAGATTTTACCCGATTACCGAAAGTGGTCTGCAACAATAACTATAAGTTTTGGAGCAGTACTTAAAATTTACTAATTTCCTTTACCACGGAGAAGTGTCTTTGTCCTTCTATGTTTCAGTCTCACTAACTTGCCCCAGAAAATTGTTTCCTTGAGCAAATTTTGACACGTCAAGTTTATAACAGATTGTCCCCTTTTCCAGGGAGGGGGTCAGGTTCGCAGGTTTTATTTTTCTTGGTAGTTGTTGGCATGTTACATTATCTCTATGCTGTTAGATGGGTTGATGTACTTCTATGCTGTTAGATGGATTGATGTACTTTGTGAAATTCCTTGCTTGGGACTGACAATACAAATTGGTGCTGATACTTTATAGCTGGAAGTCTGGATCTGACAATAAAGATTGGCTCTAACTCTAACCTAGAGATTGGGTTGAGACATTTCTTGCAATCACGAACAGTCTTAGTAGATTAATAATATTGAAGTAGAATATTACTCTATTTATTTGGTATTTCTCTCTCCTTATGAGCGGATTGACCTTGGAAATTCATCAACAACATGTGGGAGAAATTCTTTCAAGAGGTTTCTTTCAGGGTTGGGAATGGAAATTCAGTAAAATTTTGGAAGGATAGGTGGCTCAACAATCAACCACTTAGTATTTCACATCCTCTTGCCTACCGGATAGCTTCTGATCCAAACTCTTCAGTGGCTCAAAATAGAGAAGATGGAATATGGGCACCTCACTTTAGGAGGAACATTCAGGATTGGGAGGTTGATGAACTCACTGATCTTTTCAGAGTTCTGGAAGGGGCGCCAGTGTCTCCACAATTACCAGATAGCATAAAATGGGGCAGGTCTGAAAAAGGTATCTACACAGTGAAGGAAGGCTACAACAAATTATGCTCTTCTAATGATAGGAGAGACCTCTGGCCCTGGAAATTACTTTGGAAGACTAGACTGCCTCCTAAGATTAAGTGTTTCACCTGGACTACCCTCAGAAATGCTATCCTTACAGTGGACAACTTAAATAGGAGGAAGTTTGAGCTAGTTAACAGATGCTACATGTGTCACAATAGTTTGGAGACAGTGAATCATTTGTTCCTACACTGTCCAGAGGCAGCAGCTCTATGGAATATGTTCATCTCAATCTTTGGTATCAACTGGTCTATTCCTCAGAATGTCAAAGAAGCAGTGGAAAGTTGGAACCTAAAAGAAGTTGATAGTTCCATCAAGAAGACCTGGCAGATGATTACTGCATGTATCTTTTGGAGTATTTGGAAGGAAAGGAATCACAGATGTTTTGATGGTATCTCAACTCCAAGCAGTAGTCTAAAATCTTTCTGTCTTTTTAATCTTTTCAGTTGGAGCAATCTATCCCCTGTAAATGACATATTATCCCTTTTAGACTTCATTAGCTCCATCAATATGGATTTTTTGCTTTCTGGTTAACTCCCTGATTTAGAATTGAAGTTTTTGTTCTCAGGAGTTAACCATGATTCTTTTGTGTATGTAACATGCATCTACTTGATGCCTTCCTAATACAACATCTTATTTCATCAAAAAAAGATTGTTCTATTTTGAAACTCTACTTTTGTGCATTCCGATTCTTTAGAATTTGACTTGTTCACCATCAGTTCGTGGGAAGACAATTTTTAGCATTGTATTTCCCCTAATTTGCTAATATTGACGTCTAGTTAACATATAACAAAATTTGCACTCTGAAGGAAATTCCAGTTCTCAGGGTGCTTGAAAACTGTTATGTAGAATTCACCTGATGTGATTTCTGTCTTAGCTCATTCCTTGCTTTTTGAATTTGACTATTCTGTGGTCTAGGTGGTTGGAGAGTTAGTTTACTGTCTACATCTACCAATCTTTTCACTACGCGAAGAAGCTCAGTGTTATTTCTCATTTTGGTCAGTGGAACAGGTATGGGATTTTTTCAACTTTCTCCAAGATATCCTTTTTTTCATACCGTCTCCTCTTCATAGATGCATCTTCCTTTT
This sequence comes from Lycium barbarum, assembly GCF_019175385.1. Classification (NCBI taxonomy): domain Eukaryota; kingdom Viridiplantae; phylum Streptophyta; class Magnoliopsida; order Solanales; family Solanaceae; genus Lycium; species Lycium barbarum. The sequence goes on along the minus strand of NC_083339.1, from coordinate 5,713,175 downwards.
TTCATCTGTTCCTTTTTCTTGATAGTTGCATTATCAAACTCGAAGCAATAGAAAGGGTTTGATCTTAGAATGGCAACACTTAACGACACCTTCAAGGTATGACTTAGAGCCTGTTTGGATGGGCTTATGCCTATAAGCTGTTTGGAGCTTATAAGCTAAAAAAAATAAGTTGGGGTAGTCTAACTTATTTTTTTTGGCTTATAAGCTGCTTTAGATAAGCTAAGTCAAATGGGCCCAATTATTTTTTTGAGCTTATTTTAAGCACAAAATGACTTTAAGCTGGCCAGTCAAACACTCAAAAAAGCTGAAAACAGCTTATAAGCAACTTATAAGTCAATCCAAACGGGCTCTTAGCCACCTAAGTGACATGTTTGGTGAGAAAGCACCTAACTCAGCAGCCAGTTAAGAAAGAAAAAATTAATGTTAGATGGGGAAAAAAAAAAAAAATACAGGTCACCAATCTGATCAACTTCACTTTATGAAACTGCTGGTAGTCTTGAAGATGGCGTGCTTCCTGAAATACCACCGTGTTGGTTACAAAAGACCAATGGGATAGAATAGAATTCAATACCATGATCACTTTCTTACCAACTGTTATTTCATCAAGATACCACACCTATTTTATCTTCTGTGTTTGTGATATCCTGCTTGGTTTCTTTTCAAGATTATATCTATTATGGCTCGTCTCTCTGGTCTACTGCTTAAACATATCTTCATGCTTAAGGTTCATAGGTTGCCTGACTTGTTCTGTATCTCCAGTGTTAACCTCTTACTCACCTTTTAGGGATTATCCGACCATATCTGTCAACTTCACAACATTCCTTGTTCTTGGTATTTAGCTTTGTTTTAACGTTTCAGAAGGAGGTAATGTACTTTGGAATTTACATAGTTTGCTAGTTAGGCTACTTGTGCCTCCACCTTCAGTTCTGAATGATGATATTTTGTGGATTTCCCTTTGACCTGCCTATTTTTACCCGGTGGATGGGTCCTGTTTGTTGAGCTGAGTTTTTCCCCTTCCTTCATATGATTATGGATGGTTTTGGCGGTAATCTTCCATTGATACATGCATATAACAAGGTTTGCATCCACCATTTACTTAATAAGTAATTTCCACTATAGCCATGCAACTTAGAGCATGTTTCTTTCATTTGTTATCAGCTGTTTGTATATTTCCTCCTTCAGAATTATGAATCTGTGTAAACGCATAGGCTGTAGGTAATACCGCAGTTCATTTAAGCTCCGACTCCAGAAGATATTTGTTGAAGTTTTGTGACCATCTCATCAAAAAGCTTAAACCGTTAGAGAAGCACACTTTTACTTATTTAAAATTATGTCTTCAACATTTAAATGTGGAAAGGTCCTGCAAAAGCTGGTCTTCCGCAATTTGTTTAGGGTATTTTTCATGCTTTCACCCATAGGCTTGTATCTTTTTCATTTGTTTCCGTGGAATTAGTTAATTCGTCAAAAGGGATTTGAGAAATGGATGATTTTGTTTGATAGTTCTATATTTTTTGTTCAGAATTGATTAAGGAATTTAGCTCATTATGTTAAATTTGGACTTGGTTGATTTTAGAACTCTTTTAGATTAAAAAAATGTCATCTTGCAATTCCTTTTCTTGTTAATCTCATCTATCTCCTGTTGCATTGTGCAAGTTGTCTGGATTCTTTGAAGCTTCACTAGTCTGTGGGTTGTGTAACACCCTAAAAAAATTCGGGTTGGGTTGGGTTATTTTAGTGGGTAAAAAATTATTTGAGGGGAAAATAATTTTGAAGGGCTGGGATGATGCCACGTGGCAGCTGCTAGACATAAGGGTATAATTGATCCCATAGTATAACGGTAAGGGTATAATTGTCCCTAAAGTATAACGAAGGGTATGGATGAACTATTTTCTAAAGTTCAGGGATAATTTTGGCCCTTTTCCGGAAAAAAAAAAATAGTTTGAACTGTTGGAGGGAAAACATATATTTCCATAGGTCAAACTTTTCGTGAAGCACCTAATGGGGCAGTAGGTGTAACTAAATGGTGTGCAGAATATAATAATGAATGTAAAACCATTCTTAGTTTCTGTAATAGTTTCTGATTGTGTCCTATAGGGCTCTTCTAGTCAATTATTTTCCTGGAAAAGTAATAAAAGGGGAATTGTCTCAAGGTTTAAGATGAGACATTTAACACAATTCAACATGTTTCAAATGTATTAGTTTAGGCGTAAGTTTTGATTCGTTAACCCACATAACTTTTCACATATTTGGCTTAAAAAAAGGAATTATGTCTGCACGTACGGTGCCGTGTTTCACACTTAAAATAAATAAATAAATAAATGTGTTCAAATTCTAACAATTTAAGCTTTTAGATTTGCAGGTTTACACATCGGCTTTAATTGGAAGAGGCCTAGTCTCTATAGGAACATGCTTGAGTTTTTCGACTTATTGAAGCTAGCACGTATAATTAATTCAAGGGTGTGATATATTTTAAGTGGTTAACCTATCTACATAACGAGTGCTTAAGAACAACATAAGCTTTTCCAAAATTTGAGTTGGAAGTCTGTAATAAGAACACTTTATCATGTGTTCAGGTGCTCAATCGGAACAGGTCGTAGTTCGAGTGTCTAAATAAAATTTACTGCCAAGTTTAAGGGGCTGCCGATGTATTCCACCTTTCCCCTTCTTTCAATGGATGGATGCTTTCTCTCTTGAGATGCCATGATGTGCTTAATGTTTATGCCTGTTCTCTCTTCCTTGGAACTGATCAAGTAATACATTTTATCTACCAATTTTAGTGCAGTTTATTCCAGTATCAAATTGTTGGTTGTATAAAGGCTTATGTGCCTTCAGTTTAGCTTGTCGTTCTGCATATTGTGAATGAAATGCTTGTAGTTCTTGCATTCTAATAAATTATAAAATAAATTAATAGCATCTGATGCACTGTAGATTTTGTAATTTTTCCTAGTCCCTAAACTTATTACGGCATGAGGAATTGTGCCTATTAGTGCTTATTCTAGATTCTTTTTCATTGACTTAGTAGCTTCAATCAGAAATCGGTGATTCCTTGAATAAAGAAGTAATGCTCAACTTCGTAGACAATGAATTTACATTCAATAGATATAGTATACAGCAGGTTATGATTTTTGATGTCAACCTTCTAAACAATGAGTTAATCATCATGGATGAATTACTATCACGAGCTTTGTGATTTGGACCATCAAAAGCAAATTGAGATGCGTCGACTTTCAGGTGATGTAGCACATCTGATGACACTAATGAAGATGTTTTCGTCGCAAGGGATCCATAATTTCGAATCAGCAGTGAAATCATAAACTTCTTGAGCTTGATCTAGCAATGCCTTGATGAGTGGGTGCTTCAGCAAGGTGATTTTGATTACAAACCTCTTTTGATACTTCCCTACATAAACTACGACGTGACCTTTTGGAACATCCCTTGGAATCGCCTTCTCTTCTTTTAGAAAAGGCCACATAGTCCATTTACAACATTTGTCGCACGCTGATGAAGGTATGACTTTGCCACCTATCTTTTGCCATTTATTTTGGCATGCCTTGAGAAACTTCTTGTCCATCATTTTCGTATCAGTTTGCATGGACTATGCAGGAAATGGACCACTGCAATAAAACTGGAGGAAGAGGAGAAAGTACAGTGGTGTTGTCTGTGAGAGTGAGACAGGTATATATACAAGAGTTTGAAAGATCCAATATTTTTTAATCATTAAATAGTATGACAGGGTTTTGTAGCTGAGAGGCAAACTAAATGTGACTGATATCATAAAATGAGAATGAGAAAAATGGTCCCTTATCTTTGATAGTAGGTTCAAAATAGACCCTTAACTCCTAAAGCATCACTTGCGTAGTTTTAGAAATGAGCACTTTTTTTTTTTTTAAAGATATTTATTGAACTCTGATTGTCAAATTTAATCGAAACTGTGAAAATAAAAAATATTTAACATGAACTCACATCTGGAAGTGGAAGTACAAATTTTATAGCTTATGTTATTTTTGGTCTCTTTCAAGAGTCTGGTGCAACATTTTTATGTGCAATTTTTGGACTACTGTTTGTATCTGGTGTGGTTCTTTCTGTTACAGTTTCTAAACATTTGACGGCAATTTCTGGTGTTTCTAGTTAAAAAAATAAAATTTCACAGTTCTGGTTAAATTTAACAATCAGAGTTTGGTAAATATTAGTCGGAGACCGAAAATGCTCACTTTTGGCAAACTTACAGGACCAAAATTGTTCAACTGATACTTAAGGGACTATTTTGAACCTACTATCAAAGATAAGGGACTATTATTGACATTTTCTCTACCTGTGCATTGCTGTTTCTTTAATGATAGTGCTTCTTGATACGATCATGTACGAACATGCATTGCCTGATTTAAGAGTCATATACATGTATAGATCGTGCCACAAAAATTTGCATTAGCTCTCTCTCTTCCTTTGTGATGTCTAAGGGTGGGGAGTGATGCCAGATAAATAATCTGTTGAAGTCTTGAATATTTAGACCCCACAATGGTGAATGAGTAGTAGATAAGGTAGGAAAGATGAAATATGGGATAAGCTTCTTGGGCACAGTGCTATTGCCCATTTCCCACTTGTAGTTCTTGTCATCTAATTAGATATAATAAGTTATGGATGTTTAGAGAGAGATAGAGAGGAGGAAAAGTGAGGGCTTCGCGAATATAGAATTTGAATTGTGTTTATGTAAATGTTGAATGATCAAGAAAAGCAAGGAGGGAGAGGTTGATTGCTATCAAAACGGGGTTAATAGTGGCTTATGACGATTATGAACTTTATTTGTGTTTTATATCATTCAATTAGCTAAATTGCTCATTAATTTGGTTCATAGTAGTGCTGACAGTCACAATTTGTGTGTTATTAAAGTAAAGATGAACTAATGTTTCATTCTTTTTGACTTTCTTTGAATGATCAAGAAAGAAAGAAGGAAGAGGCTGATCGCTATCGAAACGGGGTTATAGTGGCTTCTGACAATTGTGAACTTTATTTGTGGTTTATATTATTCAATTAGGACTAAATTGCTCATATATTTGTGTGTTATAGAAGAAAGAATGAACCAAAGTTTCATTATTTTTTGACTCTCTTTATGAAAATGCACTTTTCTTTTTTAAAAGCTTCTTTGATTCTGTTTGCTTATTATAAAGGTAGAACAAGTTATCATCTTGAACAGAGAGCATTGGTAGTGCGTACTGCCGTACAGAGGTAATCCTTATGTAGGCACATAACTTTCTGACATTAAAGATTCTAAATTTTAATACATTGCATGTATAGTATTTGAGGAACTTTTGTATCTGATGGTGTATGGGACAAACTTAAGTGGAGAAAAAAATTGTACTGGCATTTGCAGGTTGTAGTATTTTTGCAGTGATTTCGAGGCAAAGCCAAAGTGCAGTTTCATATTGGATATATCTGCTAGCTTTTTTCTACACTTTGTTGCCAATCAAACATTCAAAGTCAATAGAATATAATGCCCTTCTTAAATGAGTTCTTACGCTACTAGCTTAAGTTAACATTTAATAGCAGATATGGTAACCTAGAAAATAGACTAATAATGTGCTATAACCGGTTAGATTACACTGTAGTGTAAAAGTTCTTTACATCGGCTAGATTACACTGTTAGTGTAAAAGTTCTTTACATTGTCAATGCATACAACTTACACTCTTCTCAAACGTGTGGTGGGCTGGTGGCAATTAAGTTGTTTTATGGATGAACTCATGATGCATTGGTAGAGCTCGGAACTCATTGGGGGATCGAATCTTGTATACATGTATGAAAATTAAGCATAGATACAGTTAAATATACATTTTAAAACTCGATACATTTCAGAACTCGTTTTCTTCGCTCAAAACTCACAATGTGTAGATTCTGGATCCGACATTACTTCTACCGTTATGCTTGGTGGGTTGTACACTATGCAATTAAAGATACTTTCGAAAAATGTATACACTAGGTAAAATAAGTAAATGACTAGGTTAAAAGAAAATCATTCTTGTATTATTCCACCTATTGAGCTGGTTTAAATATTGGTTCGACTAGTTTAACTTTGCGCCATGTTGGTCACTAAGGGGTAGAATGTCCTTTACTGTTACTGAGGTTGAAACTTGAGATCTCTGATTAAGGAAGGAGAGATCGCCTCTAATTCAATACGATAAAATGATTGGAATGAGTTGAAGGGACAAATGCAAATTCTAGTCTGGAAAAGAAGAAAGATTACCAAATCTGAGTTGTGAGATTCAAAGATAAATAAATATGCAGGCCAACTCGATGAATTTACTTTGTGATTTTGGTTTTTGTTCATAAATTGATGTGATATACTTGCAGAAGCCAGCACATGGATTCATCCTCTAAAGACAAGTACACTGTTCATATGAAGTGTGAAGTGATGGACACTTGGTCTTTGGAGAAGAACAACACATCATCACTGACCACAGAAGAAGAGGATACTCAGTTGCAGAATCAATCATTTGTAAGATGAAATCTCTCCAACTGTAACCACCTTGTCAGCATTATCCAATCATAGAGTGAACCTCTTACACATTTGTAATAATGCAACTAATTTTATTTTTAAGTGAGGGTATGGCTTAGCTGTTAATGAAGTAAGTAAAAATTACAAGAGATTAGATAAGTGCCAGCAAAGTCAAAAATTGGTAGGCTGGTAGGCGGTGTCTTTTGGGTTCAATCTCCTAATAGTAACTCAACTCTATCTAACTACTCCCTCTGTTTTAATTTATGTGAACCTATTTTTTTTAGTCAGTGTCAAAATGAATGATCTCTTTTCTAATTTGGAAACAAATTCACTTTATAAAATGATTTACAGCCACACAAATATTCAAGACTTATTTTGAATCACAAGTTTCAAAAGTCTTCACTCTTTCTTAAATGTCGTGTCCAGTCAAATGAATTCACATAAATTGAAACGGAGGGAGTATTATATTCGAGGGTGTTTGGATAAACTTATTTTAAGTGTTTATTGGCTTTTAAGCACTTTTCTAGTTTTTATGGTGTTTAGCAATGATAAAAAGTGCTTAAAAGCACTTACTTTTAAGCATGAAATGTACAAAAATAAGCCAACTTTTAGTTTATAAGCTACTTTTTAACAATTTGTTATAACCATTTGTTATAACCAAAAAGTAATTTAACTTTATCTAAGTATCATTGAAAGACACTTTAACAATTCTTTTTGTATGAAAGTTACTCAACTTTGACAAGGTATCATAGAAAATGTCTTATTTGTTTTCTCATAAATTGCTTTCTGTTATATAGGCAGAGTTGCGTAGCTTTTTCCTTATAAAAAACAATGCAATGACTTTTTATGATACTTAGGTAGTGTTTTCGTCACAAAATATAGTTTTGTGATATTGATGCAATAAACTGAAATTTGGGTGATCATCCATGAAATTAATCCGATTTCTTTTTTCTTTTTATTGGTAAGACATAGCAGATATTCAATATAATAATCAACATACGCATAAGGTTAGCCTAAACATGAGCGTAATCAAAGGGGAAAAAAAAGGGTGTATGCCTGGTTTTCTGGACAGAGGAAGTAATTTGTTCTTTTGAAGGCTAGAAGCCCTCCACTCATAGATTTTGCCTATTTGCATAAATATGTATTACTCAACTTATAGCTTTTTGTTATAAAACTAAATAATTGGAAATAAACAAGAGAAGCAAACTAATAACTTTGTAGAAAGGAGAGAGAGATTTTATTCACTTCTTGTTGATATCCCTTACAAATTGAGAACTTAACCATCTATTTATAGAGATGGTAAATCTCTTGATGAAGTCATCAATGACAACACCAAGAGTTAAAATCAAACTTGTGTTGCTTCATTTCATACATGCCACCAAATGTACATGTACCTTGCTTCATTTTCTTCATTTCATACATGCCACCAAATGTACATGTACCTATTCTTTTTAGGACATGTGGAAAATCTAGACTCTATGGACATTCATATATATATTTTATAACACTCCCCCTTGGATGTCCATTGATAAATAATATGCCTCGTTAAAACCTTACTAGAAAAAAACCCAGTGGGAAAAATTCTAGTGAAGGAAAAAGAGTACATATTTCTAATAATATACATTTTGGTTGCCTCATTAAAAACCTTACAAGAAAAATCCAGTGGGACAAAACCTTGTATGGAAAAAAGAGTACAACGTGTATTAACTCCCCTGATGAGAGCTTCAGTCCAAGTATTTGAGTCTTCGCATTCCAATCTTGTGCACCATCTTCTCGAAAGTTGCGGTTGGTAGAGACTTGGTGAACAAATCAGCTATATCATCACTTGAACAAATCTGTTGCATGTTGATATCACTATTCTTTTGGAGCTCGTGTGTGAAGAACAACTTTGGTGAAATGTGCTTTGTCCTATCTCCTTTTATGAATCCTCCTTTCAATTGGACAATACATGCTGCATCATCTTCATATAAGATTGTGGGTATTTTATCACATTTCAAACCACACTTTTCTCGAATGAGATGTATCATTGACCTCAGCCACACAACTTCACGGCTCGCTTCATGAATAGCTATTATCTCAGCATGATTTGATGAGGTAGCCACAATAGACTGCTTTGTAGATCGCCAAGATATGGCAGCGCCCCCACAGATGAATACATAGCCTGTTTGAGATCTAGCTTTGTGTGGGTCAGATAAATACCCTGCATTGGCATAACCAACAAGATCGGGACTGCAGTTAAAATAAGCCCAAATCGATAGTCCCCTTTAGATACCTCAATATGTGTTTAATTCTGTTCCAGTGTCGCCTTGTAGGAGCACAACTATGTCTCGCTAACACATTAACTGAAAATGCTATGTCAGGCCTTGTGGTATTGGCAAGATACATTAGTGCACCAATTGCACTAAGATATGGTACTTCTGGACCAAGAATTTTCTCATTCTTTTCTTGAGGTCGGAACGGATCTTTATTCGCATCAAGTGATCGAACAACCATCAGAGTACTTAATGGATGTGCTTCATCCATATAAAATCGTTTCAACACTTTCTCTGTATATGCAGATTGATGGACAAAAATGCCATTTGTCAAATGTTCAATTTGCAAACCAAGGCATAATTTTGTCTTTCCAAGATCTTTCATCTCAAATTCCTTCTTTAAATAATCAATTGCCTTTTTGAGCTCTGCAGGAGTTCCAATAAGGTTTATGTCGTCAACATATACAACAAGTACAACAAACTCCGATATTACTTTCTTTATAAAAACACATGGGCAAATTGCATCATTTTTATAGCCTTCTTTTAAAAAATATTCACTAAGGCGGTTATACCACATGCGCATGGATTGCTTTAAACCATTAATAGATGACGTGCCTCGTTAAAACCTTATTAGGAAAAAACCCCGTGGGAAAAAGTCCTAATGAAGGAAAAAGAGTACACATATCTAGTAATACGCTTTGAGAGCTGTCTCATTAAAAACCTTGCCAGGAAAACCCAAATGGGACAAAACCTTGGTCAAGGGAAAAAGAGTGCAGTGCGTATTTGCTCCCCCTGATTAAAGCATCACATAATTCTTGACGATGATGTAACAAATCTTATATACCAACTTATCATATCTTGAGATTGACAGAGCTTTTATCAGATCTGTCAAATGACCATTTGACGAACTGGTTGATGATCTGCACCTTCCTTTCTCAGATAGAGTTGCATCATCGCCGTATAATATTGTTGCAATCAGGACAAGTACATCATGACTTGCTTCATAATCTGTTGTTGTCTTTCTATGATTTGACTGTCATGACAATAATCCTTCATGGAAATAGATAACACATTTGGATTGAATTCTTATGTCGATCAGATGAATGCCCTGTATGTCCAAAACACTTGACAGTATTGGTTAAGACAAATATATTCATGTCAGGGCTTTCATTTACAATATGCAGTTGATCTATTTCAATAACTCCATGTTGGAGTAAATTATATCATGCCTGTAGTTATAGCAAGATATATAAATGCATCAACTGCACAAATATATGGTACTTCAGGACCATTTCAATTTTCTCATTTCAGCAGATATAATCAAGTGCTTTTGGAAACTCTTTAAGAGCTCCAATAATATTCAAGTCATCAACTTGCATAATAATATGAAAGGTTCTGATTATCATATAGAGACAAGGGTAAACATGATCTTATTGGTACCCTTCGTCAATAAATATTCATTAAGGCGATTTCAGTACATCAGCCTTGATTCATTTAATCCATTTAAGGATTTATAAACAAGTTTCCCAAGAATTTGTATATGCTTCAGGCATTTTGAATCCTTCAGAAATTTTCATATAAATTTTGTCAAGTAATTCATATAGGATGTGAAAACATCTATTTCTATTTAAATGATATGACATCTTCTGGTGTCTGGACAGCAGGTCAAATAAGCTTTATGCTTACCAAGATGCGTCATTTCACTTGATAATAATTTCTAAGTCAGCATGCTTTAATAGACGTAGAATTTAGATCCTCACAATCTTTTACAATATTGCGCTATATTGTATCAAAATATTGTCGACAAGATATCATGTTGTATCGGTTCGCAATTCGACATAACTTACTGAGATCTCATCACTTCATTATTTTCAGGTACCTGAACCTCGCATAAGGTTTCATGAAGTGTTATGTCGTCGGCTCTTCAAGAGCACTTTGCCTCCTTATTATGATCATTTGCTCCTCCTTTTTTTTTCAAGGATTATTATATTTGGAACCGATTGATCTACCATGCTCTATGCATGTTGTAGACTCTGTCCTTCAGGGACATTAGGAGCATTTTGCAGATGAAATATGAAATAGTTGGGTCAGCAAATGCTTCCAGCATTTGACTTGAATTATCTGAGGATCATACTGATGATAATTCACAACATATTTCTTACCTGCTTATTCTCTCCCCCTTATTTTAGTGACATATGTCCCCATTTTCTTTGGGAAAATCCATCTGTGTGTATCATGGTATATCCATTAATCATGTACCACACATCAAATGCTAAAAGATGGAAATATCTAGTTCCTGACCCTTAACCAAATATGAGGGGAGAATTTATCAAAATTTATTGATCTGAAGCATACAAGTGTTGTTGTATGCAATATATCATATCTCAGACTAACATCTGAAACTTTGTTCTCATAAGCAATGGTTTAGCTGTATTATGGAGGCATCTAATGCCAAACCAACTTAGATATAAACCAGCATTATCAAGATGATTGTCTTGATTACATATTCTGAAAATTGTGCTTCCAACTCAATCATTTTGAGCAAGCAACTTCATAAATGTCAAACTGCCAGTTGACAATAAACATACATGTGACCGTCTCATAGATGCATCTATTTAAGACATCACATTACAGGTGAAGGGGCCCACATTCGCCTTTTATATTTTTCAGAATTTTGGGGATTCAGTCCCAATATTAGCTGGTGTAATCAACTTATCATGAGAACAAGCAACACAAACAAATTCTTGAAGAATCTTCTAGTTCTTCAATATGTTTTAATACTCAATTAGCACATCAGATTTAAATCAGGACGATCAAAATGGTCTTGTCAACTGATAAAATTATCTGTACCCGTAAACTTCAAGTTTACCATGACGAGTGTTATTTCTTTTGATAAACTTCTGGTTTACTATTGCATGAAATTGTATATCAATAAACTTCTGGTTTATTGTGGTATGTGATCTCATCATGCTCGGGTAACATTTCACTTGTGTATTTCTTAACCATAGTAACTTGAAGATATTTAATATTCCGATCATTTGTAGTCTCAATATGATAACCATTTTTATTGTTAGTAAACTTCAGGTCTACTACAGTGTTCCGATCGTACCAATTACGGTCTACGATGAATGGTATTATCATATATAACATCTTCAAGAGACTTCAATTTATTTATCATAATCAGATATTATTTGGACATTGCTAGTGTCATGATACTTGTAAATAAATAATTAGCTCTTCTGGAGCCTTTGATCATTAATTTCTATTACCAAATATTTCTTAAATACTTCTGGTACCATGAAAGCAAATTTTGACACTACTTGTGTCACGAAATAAACATTGAATTCTAAACTTCAATATTTCAAACATCTCCTTCAGGGAGATTCATCATTAACTGAGTATTTTGTATCTAAGCTCAAACACATAATAATCAAATGCACGTTTATATTTATAAGCTTTGCTACATATTATCACATTCACTTCAGGAAATGGATATGTATTTGTAACATTTATCAAAAGTTCTCATTCTTCAGGAATAGAACAAAATCATCTCTACGTGTTCTGAGCATATCAAATTATGATAGCTTAATACCTCTTTTAAGATGTTGCTACTTCAGGAGCAAATCAAGGTATCCACATAACGTAGAGTATTTTTCTCTAACATATCTTCAATTGTAATCACAATATGCTTATGATAATATTATCACTTCATGTGACATAGGCATAAATTAAAAATTATCATAAAAAACATGATTAAGATAATTTAAATATTACATATCTGGATCATTACAAACTAAACTTCCGTGTTGTCCAGTAGTTAAAATTCCATGATTAACAAGAATAGATACAGATAGTAGCTATATTCAAAAAGCATTTGTGCAACTTATTGTAATAAAAAAATATTGAAGTCATTGACATATATAATAACATAATCAATAAATCTACCAGACTTATTTGAGGTATATATATCCATAAATTTACGTGACAGAAAAGTACTTACATCTCAATTACTTTCCTTTGAGGTTGAGTAATAAAGCTACGAATTCAAAGTGCAAACCTTCCTCATCAAAGGTTTTCGTAGACAGAGTGTTCGGATCAGTATCATACCCCAATCAAAAGAGCAACTCGTCAATCTATTGGAATCCAATTAATAGTGGTAGAGTCTCGTGCTGATAACGTGTTATAAAACTAAATAATTGGAAATAAACAAGAGAAGCAAACTAATAACTTTGTAGAAAGGAGAGAGAGATTTTATTCACTTCTTGTTGATATCCCTTACAAATTGAGAACTTAACCATCTATTTATAGAGATGGTAAATCTCTTGATGAAGTCATCAATGACAACACCAAGAGTTAAAATCAAACTTGTGTTGCTTCATTTCATACATGCCACCAAATGTACATGTACCTTGCTTCATTTTCTTCATTTCATACATGCCACCAAATGTACATGTACCTATTCTTTTTAGGACATGTGGAAAATCTAGACTCTATGGACATTCATATATATATTTTATAACACTTTTCACTTTATAAGCATTTTTAGTTTAATCAGAAATTTTATTTCCTAACATGTTTTCTAATTCTCAAGATATTCTTCCCTACAAAAAATTTTAACTCTCTATTCAATCTGTATCTGTCGTTTCTCGTTCTCCTTGTAAAAATAGTTTTAATTTATAATTGTTATAAATAATCGTAAAGTTATTTTAGTCATTGTAACATAAGGGCTGCTTATCAATATTTTTTTTAACCAAATACATCAACTATTTGTTATCGACTTCAGTACTCTATTCAAATATGTAACGACTTATTTATAAAATTTATTTTTGCTTTTATCGACCGTTAAATAAATAACACGAAACAAAATAAAAAGGTTTCTCAATTCGCCTAACCTTCTTTTAACTTATAAAACTGTCCACAGTGTGACCATGAAATTTCCGCACAAAAAAAGATAAGGAGGAGAGGGATCTGTGGGGTCCAGTCCTCTATCCCATATTTTAAGAAAGGAAGATTTTTCTTCCTTTGACAAAATCACATTGGTAGCAATTGTGGAATTGGCCAACAAGTCAATTCTTTTGTTCACATAGCCGTGATGTAAGCGCTTACCTCATCTTAGTCGTGATGTAAGCGCTTACCTCATCATAATCGTGATGTAAGCGCTTAGCTCATCATAGTCGTGATGTAAGCGCTTACCTCATCATAGGAAATTCATTCCTATAAATAGGCGGCCTATGGTTCATTTGTATCATTACCAAGATCATTTGCTATACACACCAAAATCTCAGACAATACATCTGAGTGAGAGCAAAGTGAGGTGTTCCATAGACTGTGAGAAAATAGTCTGTGAAGAAAAATAGAGTGTGAGTGATATTGTAGTAAGGTGGGAAATCAAAAGAGTGTTATTTCTTTTGAGGGTGTAGTGGTCTTAGGAGTATTTGTACTCGTTACTACACAGTGTAAAATTCCTCGCTATAGTGATATCAGCTGCTCCTCTTGGCCGTGGTTTTTCCCTTATTCAGAAGGGTTTCCACGTAAAATCTTGGTGTCATTATTGCTGCATTTTATTCTTGCTGATTTAACCATAAGTTAGTGTTCCGCGTTTATCACTAATACCGTGAATATTATTTTTGCGGGTCTATTTTATTCCCATCAAGTGGTATCAGAGCCAAGGTTCTGTCTGAGTATGCTCTGTGGTTGCAGCACAGTCTGAACTTCCACATCAGAAAAGAATTACTTTGGTCTTCGAATAAAATAGTATTTGTATTTGTGATAAACGATGGAAGCCAACACTAGTAGAATGGTTACTTTGAGTGGCGTAAATTATGCCATTTGGAAGGGCAAAATGGAAGATTTGCTCTATGTCAAGAATTTTCATCAACCTGTCTTTGGAAATAAAAAGCCTGATAATAAATCAGATGAAGAGTGGAATTTGTTGCATCGGCAGGTTTGCGGCTTTATTAGACAGTGGGTTGACGATAATGTGTTGAACCATATTTCTGGAGAGACACATGCTCGGACCCTATGGGAGCATCTTGAAAGTTTGTATGCTCGAAAAACTGGTAATAACAAGATGTTTCTGATAAAGCAAATGCTGGGTTTAAAATACCACGATGGTTCCGCAATGACAGATCATCTGAATATTTTTCAGGGGATCATGAACCAGTTATCTGCTATGGGTATTAATTTTGATGAAGAAATTCAAGGCTTGTTTCTACTTGGTTCCCTACCAGATTCTTGGGAAATTATTAGAACTTCATTATCAAATTCTGCTCCGGATGGTGTGATCTCTATGGATCTTGCCAAGAGCAGTCTTTTAAATGAAGAGATGAGAAGAAAATCTCAAGGTTCCTCCTCATCAGATGTCTTGGTGACTGACACTAGAGGGAGAGGCAAGAATCGTGGTTCTCAAAATAGAGAACATCATAGAAGCAAATCCAGAAGCAGACTTAAAGATATTGACTGCTATCATTGCGGGAAAAAAGGGCACACAAAGAAGTTCTGCCGGATTTTGAAAAAAGAGAATAGAGAAAAGGAGGAAAAGAAAGAAGATGGCAATCGTGTTGCCGCTGTCACTACAGAAGATCTTGTTACTGTCCTTGATGCAGATCTGATAAATATTGCTTGTGATGAGTCAAGCTGGGTTGTGGACAGTGGTGCCGCATCTCATGTGACATCAAGGAAGGAATTTTTCTCATCCTATACTCCGGGTGACTTTGGAACTTTGAGTATGGGTAATGAGACTGTATCCAGGGTGGCTGGTGTTGGAACGATTTGTTTGAAAACTAGTATTGGAACTAAACTAGTTTTAAACAATGTAAAGCATGCACCTGATGTTCGTTTGCACTTGATCTCTGTTGGTGTTTTGGATGATGAGGGATATGTCAGTACCAATGGTGCTGGAAAGTGGAAGCTTACTAAAGGTTCCATGATTGTGGCTCGTGGCGAAAAACGTCGTGGTCTATACTGGACTACGACCTCTACCTGTGTTGATATGGTGAATGCAGTTGAGAGCAATAGCTCTTCGACGTTATGGCATAAGAGGCTTAGCCACATTAGCGAGAAAGGACTAAATGTTCTGGCCAAAAAGAAATTATTGTCAAATTTCGAAAGTGCTAAATTAGAAAAGTGTGAGCACTGCTTGGCTGGAAAACAAAATAGAGTTTCTTTCAAGTCTCATCCTCCTTCAAGAAAGACAGAGTTGCTTGAGTTGGTGCATTCAGATTTATGTGGTCCAATGAAGACAAGGACTTTGGGTGGTGCACTTTATTTTGCTACCTTTATTGATGATTGCTCAAGGAAACTTTGGGTCTACGTCTTAAAGACTAAAGACCAAGTGTTGGGTGTCTTTAAGCAGTTTCAGGCCTCAGTTGAAAGAGAAACTGGAAAGAAGCTGAAGTGTATTCGTACTGATAACGGTGGTGAATATTGTGGACCGTTTGACGAATACTGCAAGCAACAGGGTATCAGACACCAGAAGACTCCTCCTAAGACTCCTCAGCTTAATGGTTTAGCAGAGAGGATGAACAGGACCTTGATGGAAAGAGTCAGATGTTTGCTTTCTGAAGCAAAGCTGCCGAATTCCTTTTGGGGTGAGGCTTTATTGACCGCTGCACATGTTATTAATCTATCCCCTGCGGTTGCTTTGCAAAGTGATGTTCCAAACAGAGTTTGGTATGGAAAGGATGTTTCCTATGACCACTTGAAAGTGTTTGGTTGTAAAGCTTTTGTACATGTGCCTAAAGATGAAAGGTCGAAATTAACTGCCAAGACAAGGCAGTGCATCTTCATTGGTTATGGCCTTGATGAGTTTGGTTACAGGCTATATGATCCAATTGAGAAGAAGGTTGTGAGAAGCCGTGATGTTATCTTCATGGAGGATCAAACCATTGAAGATATTAACAAAGCGGAGAAGATAAAATCTTCAAGTTCTGAAGGTTTAGTTAATCTTGATCAAGTTCCTCATACAAATGCTGATGAAGTTAGTGGGCTCGATGACGATGGTGATGCCCAGAATCATGTTCCAGATCAGCATGTTGATGATGATAACGATGCTGCTATTGATGAAGTAGATGCTCCTACTCATGAAGTCGTGGATGAGTCAGATATTCCACTTAGAAGGTCTACTAGACAGCATGTTCCTTCTTCCCGTTATTCACCTAATGAGTATGTATTACTCACTGATGGGGGAGAACCTGAATGTTATGAGGAGGCCATGGAAGATGAGCACAAGGATCAATGGATTGAAGCCATGCAAGATGAGATGAAATCTCTGCGTGAGAACCATACTTATGAGTTGGTGAACTTGCCTAAGGGCATGAGAGCTTTGAAGAACAAGTGGGTGTTCAAAGTTAAAGCCGAAGAACACAGCTTGAAGCCCAGATACAAAGCTAGATTGGTTGTTAAGGGATTTGGTCAAAGGAAAGGTATTGACTTTGACGAAATATTTTCTCCTGTCGTGAAAATGTCCTCCATTCGGACAGTTCTTGGTTTGACTACTAGTCTTGATTTGGAGATTGAGCAGATGGATGTGAAGACTGCTTTTCTTCATGGTGACTTAGAAGAGGAGATTTATATGGAACAACCTGAAGGCTTCAAGGCAAAAGGTAAAGAAACTCTTGTATGCAAACTCAAGAAGAGTCTCTATGGATTGAAGCAAGCTCCCAGACAGTGGTACAAGAAGTTTGAGTCTGTTATGGGGGAGCAAGGCTACAAGAAGACTTCTTCGGATCACTGTGTGTTTGTACAAAGATTTTCTGATGGTGACTTTATCATCCTTCTGCTATATGTGGATGATATGTTGATTGTAGGCAAAAATGCTTCCAGGATTGACGAGTTGAAGAAACAGTTGAGTAAGTCTTTTGCAATGAAAGACTTGGGTCATGCTAAGCAGATTTTGGGCATGAGAATTACTCGTTCGAGAGATGAAAAGAAGCTTTATTTGTCGCAGAAAAAGTACATAGAACGTGTACTAGAGCGCTTCAATATGAAGAGTGCTAAGTGGGTTAGCACACCTCTTCCTGGTCATCTGAAATTGAGCAAAAAGATGTGTCCTACAACAACAGAGGAAAAACAGAGAATGGCCAAGATTCCTTATTCCTCTGCCGTCGGAAGTGTAATGTATGCAATGGTATGCACTCGACCAGATATTGCTCATGCAGTCGGTGTTGTTAGCAGATTTCTCGAAAATCCAGGGAAAGAGCATTGGGAAGCTGTGAAGTGGATACTCAGGTATCTAAGAGGAAGATCAGATGAATGCTTGTGTTTTGGAGGATCAAATCCAATTTTGAAGGGCTATACAGATTCTGATATGGCAGGTGACCTTGATAACAGAAAATCCACTACTGGATATTTGTTTACTTTTTCAGGGGGAGCTATATCATGGCAGTCAAAGTTGCAGAAGTGTGTTGCACTATCTACAACGGAAGCGGAGTATATTGCGGCTACTGAAGCTGGCAAAGAGATGATATGGCTCAAGAGATTCCTTCAAGAACTTGGATTGCAGCAAATGGAGTATGTTGTCTATTGTGACAGTCAGAGTGCAATAGACTTGAGCAAGAACTCCATGTACCATGCGAGAACAAAACACATCGATGTCAGATATCATTGGATTCGTGAGCAATTGGAAAGCGAATTGTTCCAAGTCAAGAAGATTCACACGAATGAAAATCCTGCAGATATGCTGACCAAGGCGGTACCGAGAGACAAGTTCGAATCGTGCAAAGAACTTGTCGGCATGCACTCAAATTAGAAGCCAGTGTACCCTCCTTCAGGTGAATGGGACTGGAGGGGGAGATTTGTGGGGTCCATTCCTCTATCCCATATTTTAAGAAAGGAAGATTTTTCTTCCTTTGACAAAATCACATTGGTAGCAATTGTGGAATTGGCCAACAAGTCAATTCTTTTGTTCACATAGTCGTGATGTAAGCGCTTACCTCATCTTAGTCGTGATGTAAGCGCTTACCTCATCATAATCGTGATGTAAGCGCTTAGCTCATCATAGTCGTGATGTAAGCGCTTACCTCATCATAGGAAATTCATTCCTATAAATAGGCGGCCTATGGTTCATTTGTATCATTACCAAGATCATTTGCTATACACACCAAAATCTCAGACAATACATCTGAGTGAGAGCAAAGTGAGGTGTTCCATAGACTGTGAGAAAATAGTCTGTGAAGAAAAATAGAGTGTGAGTGATATTGTAGTAAGGTGGGAAATCAAAAGAGTGTTATTTCTTTTGAGGGTGTAGTGGTCTTAGGAGTATTTGTACTCGTTACTACACAGTGTAAAATTCCTCGCTATAGTGATATCAGCTGCTCCTCTTGGCCGTGGTTTTTCCCTTATTCAGAAGGGTTTCCACGTAAAATCTTGGTGTCATTATTGCTGCATTTTATTCTTGCTGATTTAACCATAAGTTAGTGTTCCGCGTTTATCACTAATACCGTGAATATTATTTTTGCGGGTCTATTTTATTCCCAACAGGATCTTTGCTCTCAAAACATTATTAAAAAGGAAAGAATATTTGGTCACATAATAGAGAAATAATCATATGCTTTTCATATGGAATAAAGATTATAATAGCATTGTATGTGCCTTGCTACCTACAGGCATGGATTTTTTTGGAACATACCACAAGAATGTGGTGTCTTAATCAAGGAAACCTGGTGGTTACATTTGAGAAGTTTCTCAGCAAGTCCACTTTGAAGCAAAAGTCAAAATCTAGGTTTAATTATTTGCATTGTTTTCGAGAGAGAACAAGGATTATATTTAGTTTTGACTTTGTTTTGTTAGAAAATATTTCTTCATAATTCAAACATACTCCTTTTATGCATTTTCAGTTTTGGTCCAAATGCGGAGATTCCGGAAGTTTGGCCAAGCTTTTGAGAAGATAAAAACGTTTATTTTTGAAAATTCAGGTGTTTGGCCAAGCACAAACAGTTCTCAATATTGTTAAAAGAGCTTTTTTTAAATTAATTAGCCAAATATAAACTATTTTTCTCCAAAAGCACATTTTCGAAAAGCATTTTCCAAATATGCAAATTTTGAATGTTTTGCCAAACAGGCCAATAACAATCACGATTCAATATAATTGGCCAGTTTGTGAAAGAAATAACTATAACAAACAAAATGAAACAGTAGCCTATGACGGAGGACATATACTACCAAAATGTGGTGGGATGAATGAGATCCCTTCATCCTTAACTAGATCTCAGCCCTCACGTTCGAGTCCTGAAAATAAAGAAACTCCTGGTTAGAGAGTGATTCCTCCTTTATGGCTTCTACACGGCGTGAATCTAAACTAGTTAGGTCAATAAATTTTGGTTACCAGATAATTATATTATACCAACAAAAAAAGGGATGACATAGAGAGGGGGGAGGGTGTGGGGGCGTGTGTAGGTTGGGGTCGCCGGGGGGGGGGGGGGGGGGGGGGGCAAGTGTGGAAGCATTGATGAAAGAGTAATGAAGAGCACATGAGGAAATGGGCCTACTACCAAAAGCCCACAGGGAAGAGGAAGCAAACATGCATGTTGTGCAACACTTCATTTCATTATAAAATGCAACAAAACAAAGCCCACCGGCCAACTCAGACATGGATAACACCATTTAATTAGGAACAATGATTTGATTGGACTCGTGCATTTCCATTACACGTGTATATATTTTATTTCTTTTTTGCATTTTAATGCATATTTTCCCTTTTCATCCCACTTTAATTATTTACGATTCAACATTAAATTGGTCATTCTAAAATTTCTGCTACGTTATTTCAAGTAACTAGAAAAATGATTCACAAAAAAGTGTGACAAGATTTGACTTTTGAGTTGAAACATACCAGCTTATGTGTTAGCTCAAGTGGTTGGTTAAGGCAGCGCTTTCGTGTAACATGTTGTGGCTTCAACTCTTCCAAGAGGCCGTGATGAATTATACCACTTAATTTGCTAATTAGTATCTCAATCAACTCAAGCACGACCTTAAAATTTGTTATAAGTATTACCTCAACGAATTATTTGAATTATTATGCATGAATTCTTTTTCTAATTAAATTGTAAAATATACAAAAGGATAGGCTTATAATAAACAATAAAATGGTGGATTATCAGTTTGAAAAATTAAATAAGTGATTACTCATACGCTAGATCTACGTGTTGAGAATTCCTCTTCCATGCGTTTTTTTTTTTGCGGTGGGAACACAACAAAGAAAGATTCGAAATACGACGACCTTTGTTTATGTAAGAGAAAATATATGGAGTGAATCGAAAAATCTTGTCTTCCAATTTTAACTTTGCTTGCCTTCTTCACCTGTAGACTACGTACATTTTGTATTCAATTTTCTACATTTCACTCGTCTATTCTATCTTCACAAACTTGTACAATTGATATCACAATGATACTTTAAAATTCTATTATCAAAAATAATAATAATAATAAAAAAAAAGAGTTGGAAGGTGCCCATTCTTCCTTTTTCCCTCGATGTGATCTAGAGACAATCCATGTTCTCAAAAAAATCAGTTGAGATACAAATCGTTGTCCTCACCAACTTTTAATGACAATCCATTCGTGTGCATGGTCTAATAATTAATAAAAATCATTCCATATACTTAACCAAATACTCCCTCATCCTCCATACTTTTTATGGTGGTTTTATGGTCACTATATTTCGAGTCCGGAGCTTAAATGACACAAATTTGGACCAAAATTTTCAAAAGGAGTTGTGGGCTACACAATAAACCAAAATGGGTTTATCATATAGCCCTACACGATTTACCCATTTACCCATTTTTTAACTGCTTCCGTCTTTCCGTCCGTGAAGTTTACAAAAAAAAAAAAAAAATTAAAGGGCAAATCGTATACCACTACATGATTTGCAAATGCAAATCGTGCAGATGTACACGATTTAATTCATCCCATGTCAATGAATTCAACGAGCAATTTTAGTTTTCTTGGAATATGATCTTTATACATTTACAGTGCAACAATTGTACATCAGTTTGCCTATTCAATTGAAATACCTCTCCAATGTAGATGATTACTCGCTCCCTCCCATATTACTTGTCCATTTTTTTTTTTTAAAAGTCAAACTATATAAACTTTGACCAACAGTTTGAGATATATTTTCCACCATATTAGTATGAGAAGTATTGTAACTTGTAGTGTTTTCGTGTAGTTTTTAAATATTTAATTTATAATTTTAAATTATTGATTTGATCTAATCAAATTTAACTCCGAAAATTAGTCAACTTGACCCTCGAAAAGCGAAAACTGAACAACTAATATGAGACGGAGGGAGTATTTAATATCAACTCGGTGTAGCATCATTAATAATCTTGGGATAAGAGTGATTAGCATCTATAAATTAATACACCATTTAATTTAAATTCGATATGTAACAATAACTTTTATGCCTTCATTTAATCACTTTGTACAATAAACAAATTGCTATTACTCCTTCCATTTCAAATTATTTGTCGTGAATACTAAAAATAGTTGTCTCAAATTATTTATCGTTTTAAAAGTTCAAGGCTAAATTAATTAGATTTATCCCATTTTACCCTTAGTAGAATTTTGTTATTAATGGATGACACGCATATATAAGAGTAAACATTTAATGAAGATAGATTACAACTTAGACATAAATAAAGATAAAGTAGTTAAAACTCCCTCCTAATTAATATTTTTTAAGGGGCGTGTAAAACAAAAAAGCGACAAATAATTTGACACGGAGGGAGTATCTTATTTCATTATTCAAACATGTATAGTTAACTTTCGATCAATTACACAACTATTTTAGCTTTAATTTGATTTTCAAAGGGTATTTTTTCCTGATGAAATTATAAGTATAAGAAGTCCAAAAAGAGTAAGTATAAGAAGTCCACCTTTTATCATAAGCTGCTAGGGCTTTTCTTCTAGTAGTGTCTCCTTTCTTAGCTGTTAGAAAACAAAGTTTGCCCTAAGAGTAGTCTGCAAAAATTAAAGGTTAAATCGTGTACATCTATACGATTTGCAAAAATACTTTTGCCCTTTATTTTTTTTTTTTAATTTCACGGATGAAAAGACGGAAACAGTTAAAAAGTGGGTAAATCGTGTAGGGCTACACGATAAACCCCTTTTGGTTTATTGTGTAGCCCACAATCCCTTTTGGAAATTTTGGTCCAATTTTGTGTCATTTATGCTCCGGACTCCTATATTTCAATTCTAATTATAAGTAGGAGGAAATTGCTCTTTTGGATAAAAGGTGTTTATATATAGAAAAGGTTGTCATGAGCACAAAACTTTTTCTATTGCAAAGTGTATTAGGTGAAAATTTACTTACACTTAGGTGTTTTACACTCAACCAATAAATGCATGACATGTAATGTTTGAGCCTCGATTTTACATGCTTAATGATTCTTCATTTGCTTTTACCCACTCATGTCGAACGAGTATAATAGGGTTATGAATATATACTTGGTGTGGATTCTTTAAAATACATTAAAAATTAGCAATAATAATAATTACATATCTATATACGTGTACTTTTACCCATATCAGTTATTTACTTATGTACGTACATGTATTTAACTCCATGTAACATAAGTTACTCCCTTCGTCCCAATTTATATATGAAGAGTAAAAGACTCGGCACAAAGTTTAAGAAAAAAATAATTTTGAAACTTGTGGTATAAACAAGTTATAGACATTTGTGTGCCTATAAATCATTACAGTAAGAGTAAATAAGAAATTTAAAGTTAAATCAATACCAAATAAGTATGACATTTTTTTGACAAACCGAAAGAAAAACATGACACTAAATTGAGACAGAGAAAATATTAGTTATGAGAAGCAATTAATTTGCTTATGTAATCGGTTCTGAGATACTTTATATCACAAAGATGAATCTATAAGTTTTATTGTATAAGTTGGTGAGTTAGGATGTTCTGTAGCTGGTGGGATATTTTCCCACTTCAATTTCTACCAAAGTTTGCTTACGTTCAGTAATTGGTTCAACCTAATTTGTCAACTTTCGTATGTCTTTAGGGGCGGATTTATAGGGTAAGTTATGAGTTCGATCGAATTCAATAGCTTTGACCTTAATTCTATATACATATTAAGAAATTCAGTAAATATATATAAATATTAATATCTAACCTAGTTATTAGTACTTAAAAATCACAGTCGTAGAATCTTAAATTTCTACGGTTCAAATTTTGAATATGTCTCTGTATATATTATTCATCATACATCATAGTAGATCTAGTTGAATATTTAGGACATCATGTCCTATTCAGAGTCAGATGAGTTAAAAAAGCAACAAAAATAAAATCAGAAAATTACGAATACACGTGACTAGAAGTGCAAAAAAAAGGAATAATCTCTGCTTCATGATATGTGTTAATTAAGAGAATGCTATAATTATCCCATCATAATATAATTAAAAATGTATTCACAGGTTATTACGGTTTTCTTTCTTCACTCTTCATTTCATCTCTCTTGCAATTCAGTCTATCGAGACACTGATATTGCTTCAATTCCACTCATTAATCTATTGTATGACTTGTATCTACTTTGTCTGCTTTTATGCCAAGCCTACTCGCACTATTAAAATAGAGGTTTTTTCCATCGATATTCAGTGAGAAATTATACCACAAAATATGATTTTTCCACCTCATTCCCATCGAACCAGCTCACTGAGGACACGCATGGTGGGAAACAGATTTCCATTAAAACGCTAAAAAAAATCTAATTTTTTCGTGTGATTTCACTCTACTATTTAGATTTTTTTCATGGACATTCAGTGGCAAATAGCCACTGAACTTTTTTCAGCGAGAAAATAGAGATTTTTTAGTAGTATCGTATCGTGTCTCCCCTCTATCTAAAACAAATAGGGTCTCTACATTACGAAATGATAGTACATCCACTTGTAAACCCTCTGATTACAGGTGTAGAACGGTATAAAGTTTGCAACCTGATTTATAATGTCCTGAACCGCTTCACCATTCGCCTTACCCCCTGTTTGAATGGTGGTTTCACGTGGTTCATTAATGTATGGTTTTTATGAAATTATGTTTGTTTCTATTGTTCTTAAAATTATGTGGTATGATATTGTAAATCCGTGGTTCATCCCCTAGTTATATAACCATGAAAAGTCTCAATTTTTGTAATCAGGGATTTGGTGATTTTTCCGTGGTTACGTATTTTATTTCTCCATTATACGTCACCCTCCACCATCCACCCCACCCTGCCCCACCCTACTACTCACCCCACCCCACCCCACCCCACCCCCACCACTCACCCCCACCCTACCACCCACCCAACCACCCCAACCACCACCCACCCCCACTACCCCAACCACCACCCACTTCCCCCTCACCACCCCCACCCACTACCCCTCACAACTACGCACCCCCACCCCACAACTACTCATCCCCACCCTACCACCCACTACCCGCACCCTCATCCCACAACCACCCACCTCACACCACCCACCCCCACTCACTACCTACTTATTTTTTAAAGTTCCTATTTTATTCTTTACTTGAGTTTTATTAATATATATAAATTAATTTCTAATTAAGAGTTAAGCGTATTTTGGTAAACTTACAATTTATTATACAGTACCATACAATCAAACCAACTAATACAAATATTATTAAGCCACAACAAACGATATAGTATATCCAAACATTGTGTTCATTAATACAGTACAGTACAATATAATATCATACTGTATCATACTATACTGTACATTAATGAACCACGGGAAACAACCATCCAAACAGATGTAGGTTTTGAGTTGCACACTCAAATTCTTATAATTTAAAAATATTAAAAAGGTGTGTGTGTGTAACTTTTAAGTGCCAAAAACTGTAGATAATGTAATCCTTGTCCGAGATCACACTTCTTCAACTATAAGAAAACGTAGTTTTTTAAGATTTGGGTTAGGCCAAAATAAAGCAATTTGTCTTTTATAAATTTCCGCATACAGTACTTGTAGGGAGTGGGCTTAATAGTAACGCTGCATGTGAGCTTACTTACGTTGCCGATTTTGAAGTTCAGATAAAGAAGAAGAGTTGCGATAAATTAACCATTACAGTCACCATAAAGAGTGTCAATTCATGATCCATTCTCAAAATTTGACCTTATTAGAGAAACATGCATGATCTGTAAAGTTTTTTATAGCGGACCCGGTCTTGTTTGGAACTCAGAAATAAATGTTGTTTGACCTTATATTATAATAATAGAGTAAGGCAGCTAATAATGCAAATTAATGATGCTTCTGTTGACTTTACTAAAGTCTTGCCACTTCCACTTCATCACGTGGGATTTTCCTGTTTAGGCTGCTTTCATCTTGTTGGAAGGATGTATTGGAAAAAAATAGAAGTGCAACTTTAATATCATAAAATCCACTTATGATTTTATTCTATGGTGGAGACCCCATAAACCCACATAACATCTCAATTCTTTATAACCTAACAACTTTGAAACCTAAATTTCCACAATTATCTTCTCGTCAAGTACAAATAGCAAAGACACACTTTCAAGCCTTATTTTCTTCTTTTCCTTTTTGGGGGCGTTGTATTTTGTTATCCTAGACCAGAAGCAGATTCAGAATTTAAACAATGAAAATATTCGTAGTGTTTGTGTTGATTAGCTTCATGGTTGGTTCTGGCTTGGGAGTGGCATATCCTAGAAAAGCATTGATAGGAGGAGGACATGAAGAACATGTAATGGACAATGGAGTGAGAATTGGTGTTGGGAAAGAGCATACGTACCCCAATCGTGATATAGACAATCATCATAGCATACCAAGAGAATACTACAATCAAAGGGGAAGTGATTCTACCGGCGGAGCTGCAACTGGTGGTGGTGGCGGCGATAATGGTGATACCGGAAGACGTTGAACTTTGTATGCCTTGCATGTTGCAAGTTTGCTTGATGTAATGTGTGTTAGGAACTCTGTGTGTTTTCGTCTTTCCAACTTTGTTAGGAGTATCACTACCTTCCACCTACAGTATATGAAACGGGAATGGAGAACCATTTCATATGAAGCGCTTTATCCCTTAATGTACCTACTCAATGTAAATTTGTGAATCCTTATGAGAAGTGTTTTTACCTCTTAAGTTTACCTATCATCAATCCATCATGCAAATTTTCAATACGGATTACGATCAGTGAGTTCCAGATACCGAATAGTTCTCATCATTGGCATACTCCAAATGATGAATAGTTGAGTAAAAGCATATGTTGTAATGGCATTGCATGTAAAGTTGTAAGAAACTAAATGGATATGACTGATATTTTACTCTTGACCCGGACTCCGACTACTAATTTGGTTATATGACATTTTTCGTAGGACATCAGTAAAAGGTAAGACAAGAAATTTTCAAAAAAAACACGACCTTTGTAGGCTCATTTACTTCTACTCAAATTGTATGTCATAAGCACTTCTTCATAACTTTTCTACTGAATAACAATTGAAAGTTCATGTCTAACTAGTTAATCAAAAACTAGAACTACAACAACAATTGGTGAAGTGCTTATGAGATATGCAATGTAGTATTTTTTTTACCAATTTTTTCTTACCCTGTAGACTATCAATCAACCCCTTAAGAAATGGTTAAGCTCTTGGCTAGCCTTCCATTTCCAAGTTGCTACATTAATGTGGAATACAAAAGTTGATCCCACTCAGTCTACCTTTTCTATTTTCTTCCCATAGTTCGATCCAGAAAAACTGTCGGCCTATGAATGCGGTTGAAGCAAAGAATGTTACATGAATCAATTTCCTTATGTTTCAGTTCTTGCACAAAAATCTCTAGAAGTAAATGAGAAATCAGCTCGGCAGCACAAACGAAATCCCTTGTATCAATTGAAATTTCAAAATGGTTTACAGATGTGACATGCATTTCTGGAGGTAATGAGGATTATATAGAAAACCTATTTTTGACTTGAAATGAAGCTGCCCTATACACGAACTATGCAGCAAGTTGGTGTAAGAGAGCTCAACCAAGTTTGCACGTAAACTCGCCACTGAATGTTACTCCTGTAACTATGCATAGGAGTTGGCTAAAAGAAAGCTCAACGTCTTTGGATGGACAGTTTGGGTCATCACTGGATGTTAGTCCTGTTAGTATGCTCGGGAGAAGATGAAGCACAGGGAGAACGAGAACCCTTGCACCTCCGGTTTCTTGGATACGGATGCATGTTGGCCAGTTCACTGACTCGATGCAGGACAGACTTGGGCAAAGGTCGCCAAGACAGGTTGTGTTTACCCTTTTCCTGCATCAATGACAATCCAATCACCATCATGAGAAAAGCAAGCACTCTGAAACAATTGGAAAATCTAAAGAACAACGTAACATTCCGCATCTCTTTATTGATCATCATCGACTAAACAATATCAAACTCATATATGGACATAGATCCTTGACAGTTGAGTTTCCTACTAATTTAATGAGTACAACTCATGCTACTTGAAAACGAAAATGCAACTAAACATGAATAAATAAGTTTAGTGGAAAGTATACTCAACTACACGACAATCTAATTTCACCAACACTCATACATGGACTCCCAGTGCACAAACACAAATAAAGATCTTCAAAACAAATATTCCCTTTTTGAAATGGGAAAACAAATATTCCTTTTTTCCCAATTTATGACACTTTTCGCTTTTCGAGATTCAAACTTCTAGAAACCATTGCATTAAGTCAAAAATAGTGACTCATGATTCACAGCAAGCACCGAACATCATTAATCAGATTTCAAAAATGAAAACTAACCGTTATTTTGCTTTGTTTCTGTAGATAGCTTGCTTTAAGAAGATTTCTCCATTTATCCTGCGAGAAGTTTAAGCAACAGCATAGTGCCAACTTTAGGTACATTAACATGCAAACACCAGATGATGCATGGTTTTTCTTGACTCGTTGTGCTTACCTTGAGATCCACAGGTGTTCTATGAACAGATGATGAGAAATAAAGCTTCTTTATATGACTCCATCTTCCCACTCCATATTGGGCAACTCCATCAATCAACTTTCTGACCTCTGAAACAGTCCAGAGCCTGTGATGCTTTCTCCGTGCACCATCTTGATCCAAATTCTTCGGTGCAATAGCAACATCTTTAGGCTTCACAACTGTAGCCTCCTTATGTGGTTCCTCCTTATGAGGTTTCGGAACAACCTTCAAAGAGACAACGTTCATGTTTAGGAAAATGATAATCGAAGATTCAGATATATTAAAAAGCTGCAAGAAGATCCAGGAAAAGTACGGAGGGTATCACAGTTTGCTCAATAACACAATGCTATGGAAGATCACCCTTTGTTTTCAAATAGTACACATACCTACTAGCACCCACCACCCAAAAATTTCACGCAAGCACAGTGTTATTTTGAACAAGTTGTCAGCAAAGAGGTTGCTTAATTGTTACTCCCTCCGTTTCAATTTATGTGAACCCATTTGACTGGTCACGACATTTAAGAAAGAGTGAAGACTTTTGAAACTTGTGGTTCAAAATAAGTCTTGAGTATTTGTGGTTGTAAATCATTTCATAAAGTGAATTTGTTTCCAAATTAAGAAAGAGGTCATTCATTTTGGTACAGACTAAAAAGGAAATAGGTTCACATAAATTGAAACAGAGGGAGTATTTGTTTTTTAATCGTGATGTCTGGGCCATCTTGCACACACCTCGACTCTCCCACCAGCTAACTCTGTCCACCAAGGCAAGCTTAGACAGATGGGAAGAAATCACCTAGCGTTTTTGTCTCAGCTGGGATTTGAATCTGAGACCTCATGGTTCTTATCCCACTTCATTGATCACTAGGCCACACCCTTGGGTGCAATTATTTGTGAACTAACTTGCACGACCGAAATTATATACTACCTAACAAGTGGCAAGTTTAATGTGCTCATACACGAACATTGCTTGATCACATTAATGCTATTAAACATTTTGTTTCAAAAGTTTTTGGAGTGTACCTGTATTGCATTAGATGTTGGCCTCTTATCACACTCTTCGTTCATAAGAGAAGCAAAAGGCACTTGAATAGCTTTACAAGAAGACTCTTCCGGAAACAATTCCATTTCCATAGATTCTGCACGAGATTTCTTCTGACATTTGATTTTGAGAAGCTTACTCTTTGATTCTGATGCACAAGTAGAAACCTCTGCTTTTTTCCTAGAACGTCTAGCATTAAGATCTGAGGATTCATCAATATACCTTCGTGTAGGCTTGCGCAGCCGCTTTTGAGTGACAGGAGTGTCAATGTTCATTACTTGAGAAGTGACTGGAGGGCTTATTGTGGATTTATCAAAATCTTGCCCCCCATTTCGCGTAGCATTGGATATAAAAGAAATTCCATCAGATGTTTGTGCAGAATGGTCAATCAAGTTGTCATTAGCTTCAGCAAAGAAGCCTGCCACGTCATCCACATTGCTAATATCTTCTGGAGCGAACACAGAAGGGAATTTGACAGCGTTATACTCCACTAGAATCTGATTTTCACATTTGTCACAAGACAGGTCATGCAACTCTGAATTGGTAAGGCCAAACATAGCATTATGGCTTTGAGCTTCGTGCACAGCTAATCCTGAAGAGTATGGCATTCCACAGGTGTCACTTCCATCATCACAACTAGATAGTGGGATCTGACTTTCTAAAATAGGGTCCAGCAATCCTCTACTTGAACCATAATCCAAATTTGTGATGCTTTCAGCAAACTCAATATCTGTTTCCAAGAAGACCAGAAACACATGTAGTTCTTCTTGATATACAATATTTTGTCATAAAAATAAGATCGTAACTTACGAAAACAGTTTTACCTAAAAGATAATCTTCACATGGTGTGGAGAGATCATTTTGCGCTTGAATTTTCCCAGCTTCAAAGTGACTTCGCTTTAGATCAAGCACCTGGCACTGTTACCAGGTAATTTAGCAAAGACAAAGATCTCAAAATAATAATGATTAAAAGAACAACATTTTCTGTTTCCTAGATCGTAAGTAATGGAGAAGGGAAAATGCATTTATTGGTACCCCAAAAGAAAAAACACCCCCCGAACCTAACATGCACAGGAAGGAATTCCCACAACGAAAAAATTTCAGCGAGGAACAGAACAACTTAGGCATTCCAACAATAAAGAAAGAGAAATCAACTCAAGGGAGGCATAGCAAATTTGTTATACAACAGAATGTCAAAGCAATTTGAAGTTTATTCTTTGATGTCTAAACTACTGATACTCCAAAGTATTTAACATTCATCAAAAAAGTACCAGCACCATGGAGCAATACTCCTTGCAGTTACACAAAGATGTATTTTCACAAGGTACCATGGAAGATGATATCCCGTAACTTCCATGCCTTCAAGAAATCATGATATCAAATTGAGGTAACTATATCTAAAAGAGAGGGTCGGTAAAATGCTAAACAAGACACTGAGACAAATTTCTTCATACACATAAAAGGAAAGAAACAGCGAGACAAACTTGATAAAGGTACAAAAAGATACAGGCTCTTCCAAAAGAAAAAACAGGGGATAACAGCTTTTTCTTCTGATATGTTAAAATGGGGGTAAACAATGACATAAATTATGAACAAAGTATCAAGTTCCTGAATGGGCCAAACAAAACTAGGAAAAGCAAAAAATACATGAGCTAAAAGTGTTAACAGATAGGGCAAATAAAAGCACAAAAATGTAATAAACAAGATTAGACATATTCCATAATCTAAAAAAGCAATTTACCAAAAGGGAAGGTGACATACTTCTTGGTTAATTTCATTTTCCCTTTTAGGCGCAATACTGGAATCTGAGATCCACAAAAAGGAACTATTAGAAGTGATCATAGCATAATTATAGACAAAGAACACATATAACAGTCAAAGACAAAGGACTACATTATAATAACATCTTCCGAAGGATTAAAAATAACATGAGATGACATACCTATATTGTACAAAATACCTTTCCTTTCCATGCCCTTTAACACCCTCTTCTCATCAAAACACAAGACACCAGAGAGAGAAGCATGATCATCACGGGTTTCTAAAATCAACATACAGCATAAATTGTATCATCTTGTAAAGCATGAAACACAGGTTCATCTTATATGAGCTAAGAATCAGTAATTACAATACCGCAAAAAAAGGTCAAAAAAATCATCAAGAAAAGATATATTGTGAACAATTCTTTTTATGAGATATGCTGGTCTCAACACATGACATTCACTCTGCATAAGGATTGGATTCTTTTTCCTTTTTTTTTTATGGTCATGCTGCACTAATTCAAGTTAGATTTGTTCCTTTTGTTGCATGAGTAAAATTAAGTCCACATAAAAGAACCCGATAGCTGATACTATCATCAGACATATAAAAGGCTAAACATAAAATATTTGACTAGGTATGCTATACAACTGAATAATTACTCTCAGCATATACAATTAGCTTGGAACCACATATTGTGGAACCTGAATGACCTATTAGAACACCAATGCAGTTTTGGGTGTCAAACTTACCGCTGTGGTCAATCTAAGTGAGCGGTAATATAGACATAACTCCTGCTGCCATTAAATCCCAGAACAGAATAGTCAGTGTACCAAGATTTCATATTCATCTGGGATTTAACAAGAAAGAACACGGTAATGACTTCCTTAGATCATAACAAATTGGTAATGCAAGACAACGAGAAAATCCTATAAAGGATATCCACATCAATCATAAATGTAAAAAAGTATCTGAATCACATAAGCAAGAGAAAAGGAAAAACAAAACAAATTAACAAGGGATATACTAGTCAATATGAAGTAACAAGTAGTTTGACACTATTAAACAATGAGACAACTAACATCTCGCACCGGCACAAAGCATCCACAATTCGAATCATTATACTGTAGACATGCATCAAAGTTAGTACCTGATTCATCAAACCAGACTCCTAGAGAAGCAAAACCACTTCGATATGCCGAATTCTGCAAACAGAGATGTTCAAATGTTAGACGCTCTTTGTAAAATATGCATAGATGCAGCACATTAAGTGTTAAAAAAACAAAATTTACCAGTTTTCAAAAAAAAAAAAAAAGGCGTAAACAAAAGGCACCCCAGACTAACTCAACACCAAAAGCTAGTTCATGTCCAAAACCACATAAGTACACAACCCTCAACCAATGTGGGACATCCCAAGGGACTTATGCCCCACATTAAATAAAAATGTCTAATATGTGCCTGTAAAAGCATTTAGGTGTAAGTTAGTCTAAGAGCCCGTTTGGATTGGCTTATAAGTTGCCTATAAGCTGTTTTCAGCTTTTTTGAGTGTTTGGCTGGCCAGCTTAAAGCCATTTTGTGCTTAAAATAAGCCCAAAAAATTAATTAGGTTTGTTTGGCTTAACTTATCTAAAGCAGCTTATAAGCTGAAAACAGCTTATAAGCCAAAAAATAAGTTGGACTACACTAACTTTTTTTTTTTTTGGCTTATAAGCTGTTTCCAGCTTATAAGCTGCTTTTTTTAAGCCCATCCAAACAGGCTCTAAGTTTATTTCAATCTCCTCTCCTGTTTCATTATTTCTCACAACATACATAGTCACAACAGATGAAGCATTTGTGTAATGGGACACTGTAGGCAGGTCATACATCAAGTGGCAGTATTTAAAAAGTGGGGTTATTGTGAAAATACTTTTGAAAACCTTCTACACCTGTCTTGAGGCGATTAAAAATGGGCATAAGGAATATATTCAACAAACTTGTAAGCTTTAATGAGAACAAGAGTCCTATAATCTTTGGGCTAGCCTGAACATCCGAGGCACAGGTGCAAGCAACAAATTTTATAAATAATAAATAAGCCTTAGAAAAATCAAGTAGCCTTTGCACCAAATAACCATCAAATCAGTTAAAAACTTCAAAATTGCAATTCATCTAGAATTACCATGATTCACCAATAACCCTACCAATAGCAAAATCTGTTATGTCATTTTCAAAATGAGACAACAAAAACTTCAAATGGTAATTAGCAATCTATATTCTTTTTATTGGTTTTACAATTTTAAGCATTTCATGCTTCTCTAACTTATGAGGAAAACCCACTATCTTTGTCACAAAATTTTAAAAAAACCAGGACCTTTCTCAAGTCATTTTTAACCCTAGCGAATTACAAAGTCGTTCGGTTCCACATACCAAAGCAATCAACTTATTAGGTAAAACTAGATTCAACATTTTCAAGCATGTGTATGGAATAACATGCGGTCCCATTACTCAGCCCAACAAAAGAGGCTCCCGAAAGAGAGGTTCCAACCTTACTTTTCTTTCAGCGATAGGGAAGTTATAGAGGATGTCTTGGAAAAAAAAGGAAAACACCCAGAAAGGGAAACGCCCGAGCTTTCAACCTTAATCTTTCATTCGCAAAAAAGAAAGTCAAAGGGATTGTCTTGGAAAGGGAAATACGGAAATAGGGAAACAAGTTGAACCACGTGTCCCCCGAAAAGGAAAGGATTTCGAGACACACCTAAATATCCTGTTTTGGGACCCCAAGACTTCTTTATTGATACAAGCTCTCCATAATGCCAAGGAAGGAATTCACTTTAAAAAGGTTCTTTCCAGTGCTATTTATTTATCTATAACTTATATTTTCATAGATTCTTCTCTATGTCATTTTATGATACGTCATTGAGCATTAATCAAGTAATTTACTCATGGGTGAAGGCTTAAATAACTCAAAAATGTACAAGTAAATTTTCCCGCTAACTGTCATTCAATTGTTGACAGCGCAAGCCTCAAATGTTTTTTTAAGCACATACACAACTTAAATATCTACTAAGAAATAAAAAGGATGGTTTCTTTCTTCAAATAGGCTACAAAAACAGCGAAAATTGAGCAGAAATTTTAACATGCGTGTGCCCTTTTTAGCCATTAATGACTTCCAAAACCAAAATAACACCTGATTTGTCAGTAAGAAAGTAAATTCTAGAACTGAAGATGTCTACTAATTAATAAAAAGTTGGTGACTTGATTCCTTTCTTCACCTCTATTTACTTTAAAGCTCAAAACTACCAAAACTAAAATGAAATTTTAACAGGCAAGTGCCCTTTTGAGTTCAGCAAACCCTTTTTAACCATACATCAATGCCATACACAAATTCCACATAGGCAAAATCATAGTACTAGAAAGAACATAAAAAATGACAAAGAAAAACCGAAGTACTAACCTGATTCATCAGTAAAGAAAGTCAATTTTAATGAAAATGTACAGTGGAAGAGTATGTATGTCATTCAATTGATAAAAAGAGGGTTCCTTTCTTCATGTCTATAACTCTAAAGTTCAAAAAGGGCTACCAAAAAACTGAAAACTGAGCAAAAATTTAACATGCATGTTCCCTTTTGAGTCCAGCAACTTGCAACACAAACAAAAAACATTTTTACACAAATTTCACAATCCCTTTTAACCATACATCAATGTCATACACAAATTCCACATAGGCACAACCATAGTACAAAAAAGAACATAATTTGACAAGGAAAACCAAAATACTAAACTGATTAGAGTCAATTTTAGTGAATGTAGAGTGAAAGAGTGTGCTTGTCATTAAATTAATAAAAATATGGTTTCTTTCTTCACCACTATTACTCTAAATTACTCAAAAGGGGTAGCAAAACAACCAAACTTGAGCAGAAATTTTGACATGCAAGTGCGTCCTTTTGAGTCCATTAACTCACAATACCAAAAAAAAAAAAACCTACATTTTTTCTGTCAAAACACACAAATTCCACAACCCCTTTTAACCATACATTTCAGAATGTCTACTACATAGGCACAATCAAAGTACGAGAAAGAACATAAAAAATAAAATAAAAAAAGACAAAGAAAACCAAAATACCAACCTGATTCATCAGTAAAGAGAGTCAATTTTAGTGAAAATAGAAGGAAAGAATATGTATGTCATTCAATTAATATAAATATGGTTTCTTTCTTCACCACTATTACTCCAAATTACTCAAAAGGGGTAGCAAAACAACCAAAATTGAGCAAAAATTTCAACATACAAGTGCCCTTTTAAGTCCATTAACTCACAATACAAGAAAAAAGACTACATTTTTCTATCAACAAACACAAATTCCACAACCCCTTTTAAACATACATTAATGTCATACAACAAATTCCACATAGTACAAGAAAGAACATAAAAAAGAGAAAAGAAAACACAAAATTACTAACCTGATTCATCAGTAAAGTGAGTTCAATTGTAGTGAAGAATACAGACAGTGAAATTTATTGAGTGTGTGTGTGTGTGTGTTAGAGAGAGAGAGAGAGAGAGAGAAAATGATGAACAGGAAAAAGGGGAAAGTGAAGGGGACATATAGAGAGGCGCAGGTACAATAAAACCATTTATGGGACGGAATCGAAAGGAGTTATAGGTTGTTGTTGTTGTTGTCAGTTTGATGTAATGTATATTGCGTTTGGAGTCCGCTAGGGTGTGAGTGCACTCTTGAGTTGTAACATCTCTTTGTCTTTTGACACGTGGAACCTTTTTTTTTCTTTTTTGTTTTTTTGGTATGGGCCAAACTCAAGCTTTCAATTATAGAGGTCATTAAAGTTGAGACATTCTTAGAAGCTTTTTCCTTTATTTCTCTTTCTTTTAATGTAATGTGAAAATTGTTTTTTTTTTTTTACTCAAAAGTGTTACTATAATGTTTGATTGAAGAGACTTAGAAACGAGGACGAAACTAGAATTTTAACTTTATAAGTTTGAAAGTTTAGAACGACGATGACGATAACAATATACCCAGTATAACTTCATCAGGTGGGGTTTGGGAGAATAAAATGTACGCAGACCTTATCTTAATGAGAGACTGTTTTCGATAGACTCCCGGCTCAAGGAGAGATGAAAAAGAATCATGAATAATAAACGATAATAATAAGCAGTAATAGCAGCAAGATAATAAGATAACGTAGTAAAAGAAAACAACCAGATAATACTAATGATACGAACAAGCAATTCAAAGAAGTAAAAAAGTCGACTTCAAGTGTTAATAATTGAGTTCTAAATATATTATGTATATACATATAGAATTTTAAAACATAAATATATGATTTGAATAAATATTAGGGGCGCCAAACTTGAGCCGGGCTTCAACCTCCGCCACTGCTTGGAAAAAATGATTACCCGCTAGGCCGCTACACTTGATTACCCGCTAGGGTGCTACACTTCAAGGATACGGGACAAAACTTGAAACTTATGTTACCTACTAGTGGTATTTGGTCCGTGCTAAGCCGAGCCCAAACAACGTTAAATTTATACTTCGCAACCTTTTTTTTTTTGCTTTCTTGCTATTCTTTATTTTTTGCATTGTTTTTGCAACATTATATTAGTTGCAAAGGTAGTTTGATAATATTTTCATATTTTTAAAATATTAAATTATATAAAAAAAAAAGTTAAAAAACAACATTTTTCCTATAGCATATTTTAGACATTTTTTTTTCTTTTTCAAACAAATGCATGCACCGAGGCTCTTCTCTTCTTTATTTTAATGAAAGTTTTTTATAGTAAAATCTTTTACCTTATGTTGGATTAACTTCATTATTTTTTTCTCAATTAAACATATATTGGGTAACTCATTTTTTTGCAAAAAATATTAAAATATCTAAGTAATATCGAAAATATCTGATGCTACAAATTATTTTATGATAACCTTAATGAAGTTAACTTATAAATAAAGATAAGATTTAAAATCAAATAATTAAAAGTCTTGATACGGCAAAACACTTTTACAGATGTTTCTTCATATTAAATCATACTAAAAGAGTTGAAAAGTTAATGAAATCATTTGTTTTTCTTAATTTAATCTTTCTTTTTCCTTAAAAAATGCATATTAAGAAATGATGTACTTTTTTATTTTTTAATTTAATATACCTTTTTAGGAAATCTATGTTGTAATTTTTTTAAACATGTATGGGACATTAGTATTTCATGTTTAACTAAACCATTTTGTCCTAAATTATATGGAACATTGATTATCCTATCTTTTGCTACAACATTGCAATATCAAAAAATGTGAAAAATCACTTTCATTTGCAATTATTTAGTATTATTTTTATTTGGAGAGTTAAGCTCTAATTTTTAATTATTTTTTCAAACATTTTTAGCTATATATATAAAAACAATTGTTTAATAACTTTTTTACTTGTCCATTATAAATTTCTTTTGAAAAAAGATAATTTAAAATAAGCTTAATAACCATTTTCTCATAAAAGAAATACAACAAATTTTTGGATCAATTTTAAATTTTGTTGAATAAATAGGTCTTTTGTAGGGTCACTATCACATTTTCCGTAACATCATCACTCCTTATATCATTTAAGAAGTCCATGTAACTAACCAAATTTATTAAAATGGGTGAGAACTTCCAAGATCATTAATACTCCAAATAGGGATAAAATGGACAAGTTTTTTTTTTTTTTTTTTTTAATGAGAACTACAAAAATTGGGTAGCTTTTAAAAAATAATCCATAAGGACAGAAGTAAATTTGAGTTCTTTTATTTTGATCTAAATGTTTGGTTGTCATAAAAAAAATAAGGACAAATGTAAGTTTGACTTTAGAAAATAAAGTCAAGACCTAAAAGTAATTAATGAAAAAATTTAAGATTATATTGGAAACTTTTGTGAGGACTACAAAAGCCCCTAGATTGTCCCTTATATATAGTAGTAATATTTTAATTTATACTATATTTTATTTTCATTTTTAGTATTTTTAAATTGAATGTCATCATAGTCCAGAAATGAATCTAGAATTTAAGTTATACGAGTCCAACCTTTGAGATTTCTAGTACATTTTTTTGCGCGGATTGCCCTTCTTTTGGGGTAGACTTTAAATTTTGCCCCTCATATTTGTGGTCTTTAAATTATGATCTTCATATTGCTGGTCTTTAATTTTTGCCCTTCGCATTGCAACTCTGAGCGTTCACGCAAAAATCATGAGGTTCTGAGTTCGAACCTCCGCTCAAGCATAAATTAAAAAAAAAAAATTGCAAGGCAAGGTTTGAGTCGCGTGTATGCCGGACCCGGTATACTCTTGTTAAGGAATTACCAAATTTATGCCGGACCCGGCATACTCATGCCTTATGGGAAGACTTGGCATAAGTATGCCGGGTCCGACATAACTTTGGTAATTCCTTAACAAGTTTATGCCGGCGGGGGCATACTTTTAATGGGCAAACTTTTATGCCGGACCCGGCATAAACTTGTGAAGGAATTACCAAAGTTATGTCGGACCCGACATACTTATGCCAAGTCTGCCCATAAGGCATAAGTATGCTGGGTTCGGCATAACTTTGGTAATTCCTTCACAAGTGTATGCCGGTGGGGGCATAGCGAAATTTAAACTCTGTCTTGCGATTTATTTTTTAAAATTTTGACTATGTGGGGGTTTGAACCTGGAACTCATGGGTTTTAGCCGAAGGGCAAAATTTAAAGATTTCAAATATGAGGGGCAAAATTTAAAGACCACCCCAAAAGAAGGGCAATTCTGCGAATTGCCCTTTCTAGTACTGAAGCTATTATATTTTGAATTTATGGGTTTATACCTACTATTTGTTGTACTTTAATAAAATTTTACATGTTAATTTATATTCCGCGTAGAAAGTACTGGATTCATATGAATCCGCAACTAAATATAGTTGCATCCGTACCTGAGTGTCACTTCCGACGTTTTGCTGCTCTTTCTTAATTCCAACATCTCACATGTACATTAGAGACTGTAACATAATATTCAGAATATTTTGGTATATTGAACATGTTTTTAATTTAAGATCACAAGTTTAGAAAATCTTGAGTATTTCCCTAAACTTCATAATTAATCAAATTAAGAGGCAGAAAATAAAACGATAAGAATATATATTTATGCATGTAAAATTGGGACTTTTGCCTTTTGGCTCGAGCTCGTCGCACGAGACTTACCTAGTGCGGGTTACCTCTTCTGTGTGATTTGCGAGCTATTTCATAGGAGCTGAATTTATCCTGTGCACACCCGAAGGGTAGCGGCTACGAGTCTCATGTCATAAAAAAAAAAAATTGGGACTTGAACGCACACTAAAGAAGTACAAAACACAATCTTATATTCTTTGGAAAAGCTTCCACGGTCAGCCTTTAAAATTGGACCATAAGACCCTTTCTAGTACCAAAGCAGTAATTACTATGTATTTTACTTGGTTCAAAAGAGTATAGTACTAGTACAATAAATGAACATTGGAGCAGTCCAAAGATAATTGTGCATCTCTTGGCAAACATATTCATTAAATGTTTCACATTAAGCATGAAATATACTTTTTTTATATAAAGATGGATGAGGACATGATCTTAAATAGGAAGATTTAGAGATTGAACATTAGGGTAGAAAGTTAGTAAGCAGTGGAGTATTGTCGCATTTTGTGCGCGAGTGGTAGGGGCTAGCCTACTCTTCTCCTTTTCTTATTAGTAGTATTATTTAGATATCGAAGTTCCTTATTCTTCAGTGTGTATTACTATTTATTACTTCATCTGTTTTGTATCTTGATATTTTGCCGTCTTATTTTCCTTGCAATCCTGCATTGACTACGTTTCTTTTGAGTCGAGGATCTATTAAAAACAACCTCTCTACCCCACAAAGATAGGGGAAGGTCTGCGAACATCCTATCATCCCCAGACTCCACTTATAAAATGACACTAGATATACCATTGTTGATCATATCTAAATCATCTTGTATATACCATAACTATTCTATCTACAACTATTATCTCTGATCTCTCATAATTTTCATTTCACTTCGTTAACTATTAGATCACACATTTTCGGCTTTTACACTAGCCTAAATAGACGATGCCACGATTTTCTAAAATTCCTTTCGTAATCACCAAATTGAAGGATTACCTTCACATTAGCCTTCAATATCTAGATGGTCCTCTTAGATTGGCTAATAACTTCAAACGGAGAGTAAACATAAAAAAGAAATTATGATATACATAGAAGCAAAGGATCAGTGCATAGATTACTCAAGATTTGCCTTGGATATGTTTGGTTCCAACTTTTAAAAAAGAAATTATGATATACATAGAAGCAAAGGATCAGTGCATAGATTACTCAAGATTTGCCTTGGATATGTTTGGTTCCAACTTTTATGAGGTACTTCAATTTTTATTTTATTTTTTATGACTTCTTAAAGAATTTTGAGGCATTTAGTGGATGATTTTTTTTTTTTTTTTTCTTAAAGAGAGATGAACCCGTGTATTAATTTTAATAAGGAAGAGATGTGAGATTGAGTGTTCCACTTAAGTTTTGTAAATTTATACGGTCAGGCCTTTCCCTGGACCCGACATGATCCATCATTCTCTAGACCACTCATAACGGGAGCTTAGTGCACTGAGACTGTCATTTTATTGTATCAATAACTGCATACAATAGACGCGACAAGGTCCAGCCCTTCCCAGGACCTCACGCATAGCGAGAGCATAAAATCACCTGAACAACCTCTTGCAGAAATGCAATAATTATATACCATAGATCCGACATAGTCCAGCCTCTTCCCAGGACCTCGTGCATAGCGATAGCTTAGGATATCAGACTTTTTCTTTATTTGTCCAAACAGTCACCCCTTATCCCATTCCGCTAATGATGAAGATACTTTAGCACTCCCCATTTTCAGTGTCAAAAAAACTTGCTTGGATATACATTAGATGCCAAAAGCCCCTAACCTATGCCTTTTTATCTTGTTGTAAACAACACAACAGATGTGAAGAAAAAAAAAATTGGTTTATTTCTTTTTAATACACACTAAACAAAGGTAAGCTATTAAACGACTAACTACACCAGTGAGAACCAGTAAAATTAGAGAATAAGTCCAGTTATGCACATCAAAGCCTAGCTCCAATAACTTGCCACATCGAGTTATCAGCCATACTCCTGAATATCTGAAGAGAAATGAAAAAAAAAAAAAGATTAGCTGAACTAGTTTAACCAAACAGATGAGAATGCAACAAAATGTGATTAACAACAATATATATATATATATATATATATATATATATATATATATATATATATATATATATATATATATATATATATATATATATATCTTGCCCGGATCTCTCCAAAATGCCAATCGGTGCGTGAGTCCGAGCAACATAGCCAAACAGGTGAGAAAATGCTAACAAAAATGTGATCCACAAGCAAAAAATTATGTTGCTCAGAGTCATAAAAAATTCCAACGGTGTGTGTCGGATCCTTCAAAAGTAGTTAGTGCGTTTTTAAGGATCTGATACAAGTATGACAAACAATTTGGAGAGTCCGAGCAACATAGCCAAACAAATGAGAAAATGCTAAAAAAATGTGATCAACAACAACCAAAAATATGTTGCTCGGACTCTTCAAAAATGCCGATGGGTGCTTGCCGGATCCTCCAAAAGTAGTTCATTTTTGGAGGATCTGATACGGGGACAACATTTTTGGAGAGTTCGAGCAACATAGCCAAATAATGAGGAAATGCTAACATAATGTGAATGGTGAAAACCAAAAACCATGTTAAAATTCTGAGAACTGGTGCCATATCAATCTATAGTTTCCTAAATGTCGAATATGAACTACCAACCTCTGCGCACTTGCAACGACAAATGCTTCCATAGCCCACCTTGGGTAACAAAACTTGGCTACATATTTTCCGACAGTACCATCTGGTTCCTGGTTTGCAATGAGAGTCAAAACAACAGGAACAAGGACACACCACTGTTCGAAAGGGGAAAGAAAAAGCTTGTTGTCAGCATAAAGAATCAGGAAAAAGAAATAACATCATGTCAATGGAGACGTGACAGTAGTACATACCAATTGTGCCTGTCCAGGTGCAAAGCAGATGGCAAACACATAAGCTATGCCAGTCACACAATATACAAGGCAGAGGAAAACGAGGTAGTTGTCCCCAAAGGTTGATCTTGGACTATTTAAGAAATAGAACATAGACAGGAAAACCAGAGGCTTTATAAGAGTATTGAAATGGTCTATTGTATCCTTGGAAAGAAAATAAGCTAGACTGCTCATCCCGCTTTCTCTCTCTCTCCAGTACTCTAATTTGTCCAACGAAAAGGATCTCAGTGCTGCAATCTTACAGAGGAGTGCTGCAA
The DNA here is from genome assembly GCF_019175385.1 of Lycium barbarum. Classification (NCBI taxonomy): domain Eukaryota; kingdom Viridiplantae; phylum Streptophyta; class Magnoliopsida; order Solanales; family Solanaceae; genus Lycium; species Lycium barbarum. Next base: position 5,670,340 of record NC_083339.1, on the reverse strand, counting down.
GAATGACATAAAGCAGGTAAAATTGCGTAGTATTTTGAACAGAAAAGCACGGCACATTTAATAAGTTGTACTACAAGTAATAGATGCAAATACAATCAGACCTTCTGTAACAGTCATCCTCTATAACAACATTTCATTATTTATTTATTTATTTTTAATCCAGAGTTATCACCCAAGCTATAATGACCAAGTTCTCTTTGGAACTGATTTTGCATGTTATGTTACATTATATGTTCTCTATTACAGCATTTCACTACAGCCAAAAAATATCCGTTGTTATAGAGAGGTTTGACTATATGGTTAATATACAAATGTGCTCTAAATTTGAGGCCATCAGACAACTTTGAATCATATTTCCATAGAAAGTAAAGCACGTTAAATCCAACAATATCTAAGGAAAATATATTCAGCTAGAAGATGTCTTGGTTTCGGATTTAGCAAGTATTCCACTTACACACAGCGATGACACTATACATATAGCCGTAGTATCCAAAGGTGTCGCCCTTCTGGTTGGATAGGATTCCTAAGCATGCTCCAGCAACCAAAAGGATTAAATAATCTGCTCCTTGTACTTGAGCTTCTCGCAATCTCTGTTTGCCTACCCTGAAAGATCGTAATCGCGTTAAACATTATCATATAATAACTTGCATCAGAAAAACCAGAAAACTGTGACAAGCTTCGTCATTGCATTAGACCAATGTCTCACTCTCCCTTGATTATTTGTATAATTTTTTTTTATTCTATCAAGTTTCAGCCAAACCAATTAATCTCTCCGTTAATTCTCTCGCCAGTTGTTGGACCAGAGAGAGAGTAGCAGATTTTAGCTGCATGTATTTCCATGTCATGAACTCTTACAAGTGGCTGACAGTTTTAGAAATTTAAGAGATTGTAGTAGGGGTAAGGTTTTCTTACAGGCGCTAGCCAAAATATACAAAACATACAACAACATACCCAGTGTGATCCCACAAGTGAGGTCTGAGGAGGGTGGGGGTGTACGCATATCTTACCCCTACCTTGTGTGAGGTAGAGAGGCTGTTTCCGATATAAAACATATACACTGATTATGTATATTATATGTATATTTACACTTAATGTACAAAGCCTATACTACCCCACAGAGGTAAGGATAAGGTCTGTGTACACCCCACCCTCCCCAAACCCCACTTGTGGGACTATACTGGGTATGTTGTTGTTTTTATTAATATACAAAGCCTATACATTTGCTGGCTATTACGTTTTTGAGCGGCCTAAAAATGTAATTATCCCTCCGGGAAAATATGACATGAATCTGGAGAACATAAGATACAATACCTTCCAAGATAATATCTATACTGCCGGTTTACGCCTGGAGTGTTTCTATTAGACAAGTCATGGGATTTCAACAAGCCATAAGACAGAGAATCTCGCTTCTCATGCCATGCATCAACAGAAAAAGATTGGTCAGGAGCTGCTGCAACACCCTTGGAGGACATTGCAATTTGATCACACAATTGCATCATATCTGGGGGTACAGGGTAACCATTATGAAGCATCCATCGGACAGGAAGTTGTTCCACGGTCACACCTCCACCTGGTTTGACCATACCCTCAAGGATGTCGATGAAATGGTCAGGAGGATTTACGCGATCTGGTACTGTGATTCCAAGACTTGCAAAGTATTCTTCTACTTTCTTCACAGGACCATGATATGCAACAAGACCACCTTTGGCTAGAAGTACCAAGTCATCGAACATCTTGTACAAGGTATAGCTGAAGAACATAAGGATAAGTCATTCTACCATATATATTAAGTTTAAGTTGTTAGAGAAAACACATTTTTATTTACTTAATTATATTCTCAACACGCCCCCTCACGTGCGGCCCTAATTCTTTTTTCATGAGCCAAGCACGTGGAAATTCTTTTTGATAATAGATGGCAGTGAGACTCGATCCCAGGACCTCAGCCTGCTTTGATACTATGTTGAAGTGTGACCATCTCATTTAAAAGCTTAAGCTATTAGGAGAGCACACTTTTATTTACTTAATCATACTATCAACACATATAATACAATATAGTCAAATTCTGTGCATACATGAAATCCTGCCTTCCGTTGCAACATAGTCTCAATAGTCTCATGATTTCAGAAGACATGCCTACTGAGCCAGCTCAAAATTTTTGCTTTTTGTTTTTCTATGAACAGGAACCAAACTGATAGAGCAAGAAAGGGAAAACATAAAAGTAAAAGCATCTTAAACTATCTAAATTGCTCCACTTATAATAACGTTTTGTTAGAACAACTTATTTAGACATAGAGAGAAATTATATTTCTGGGGTGATTCTTTTGTTTTTATACTATTGAAGTGTGTGACCATCTCATATAAAAAACTTAATTTGTTAGAGACAACAACAACAACATACCCAGTATGGTCCCACAAGTGGGGTCTGGGAGAGAGAGCACAACTTATATTTAATCAATTATATCTCCACCATGCCCCCCACGTGCGGGCTTGATTCTTTTTATGAGCCAAGCACGTCAAAATTCTAACTTGAACCCAGGACCGCCTGCTTTGATACCAAGTTAAGTGACTGACTAACTGATCTACAAGCTTAAGCTGTTTTATTTAATTTATTATGGCCAAAGTCATAGATGGACCCCTGAACTTGTCTTGATTTTTCATTTAGACCCCCCAACTGAAACGTTGACCATCTGGACCCTTGAACATAAGATAAACTGTGCCATTTGAAGACCTCGTGCCAGCTGGGCACACGCGTGCAGTACACTGCTTTAAACAAAGCGTGAGAGACCAAAATTTTTCTTTTTTAAAATTTTTAATCATTAAAAATTAATTTTAACAAAAACTCTATTTTAAAATCTATTTAAATAATTGAAAAACCCAACCCATCCTCTCCGATAGCCCACTTTGCCGCCGCTGCTCCACTTCAAAATCTATTTAAACAAATCTCCGACGAAAAACAACACCATTTTTTTAATTATTTAAATAGATTTTGAAGCAGCGGCGGCGGTGGGGGCGGCGGAGGCAGTGGCGGCGGTGAAGTGGGCTATCGGAGAGGATGGGTTGGGTTTTTCAGATTTTTTTAAAATTATTTAAATAGATTTTAATTTTTTTTTTTTTTGACATGGCTTATGTTTCCATCATTCCATGTCACAGCAAGTGTACTGCACACGTGTGCCCAGCTGGCACGAGGTGTTCAAATGACACAGTTTATCCTATGTTCGAGGGTCCACATGGTCAACGTTTCAGTTGGGGGGTCTAAATGAAAAATCAGGACAAGTTCAAGGGTCCATCTATGACTTTGGCCATTTATTATATCTCCAACATATACGTCTTGGTATAGTTGTAAACAGGGTTCAAATGCCCCTTTCCCCACTATTTATAACTTTTTCGATAAAACTACCAAATTGTATATCTAGTTTCCGTGCACAATACTAGAAGTTGATTAGCGATAAAAAGATCCGCATACCTTGGCTGGTGAACAACCATGCAAATGTTTACACCTTCAAGAGCTTCACGTCTAAGAGCTTTAAGAAGTAGGTTAGAAGATGAGCTGTCTAAACCAGATGTAGGTTCATCCAAGATCAGCAGTGAAGGTTCCATCACCATTTCCATCCCCACATTTACTCGTTTCCTTTGTCCACCAGAAATTCCACGCCTCTCAACAGTTCCAACCAGGGAATCTCTAACTGCCTGAAGACCCAATGATTCAATAACTCTTTCAACTACAAGAACCTTATCAGCCTTTGGCAAGTCTGCAGCTAGTCTTTATGATGTTGAAGGTTCAACAGAAGACATAAAATGACAATAAGAAAATGAGAACGAACATTTAGATGTCAAGTTAATCAAACTTGCTCCAAATGTAAACTTGGAATAACATCTTATGCGCAAGAAAAACGTAGAATACATGGAGGACAAATTTTCCAACTACTTAATAATAGGCATGTAGTAGAGCCTCAAGATATAGTTGAACAAAGAAATTAATAGAGCCTTAGTAGGCGTTTCACCATAGATTTCAAATATTTTTCACTTTATTTGGAATTTATGAAGTTGGAGTTGAAGATGGACTTGTGTTTGGTATACTTTTTTGAGAATAGAACACTTTATTTGGAATTTATAAAGATAAAGTTGGAATACGGGTTTGGAGCACTTTTCCAAATCTGGAATTCAACTCCAAGTTGGATTTGAAAATTTTATAACCAAACACTGATTTTGAAATAAAATGAAATATTATTCTAGAAAAAAAGTGAATAATTCTCATGCCCAAATGGCTCCTTAGTGACGTATCCACAATAGTAGCAGCAGGTTGGAACCAACAGCTTCCGATTTGAACCTTCTATACATGTGAAAATTAGGAATATTTTTAGACCCACATTTTCAACTACGAACTCAGGGCGTGGAATTGTGGATATTTCAAATAGAGCCTATATAACCTAAGATTAGCACACCCTACATAACAGTTCATCCAACAAGATTTAAAAGAGAAGAAACGGGTTGTTACTGCAAAGACAAGGCAAGATACTGAAAGATTAAACAGGCATTAAGTGTCATATAAACACTTGCTAAATGTAGAGTGACCCTCAGGAGACACAATCAACATGAGTGAAAAACTAAAAGAGTTATCGAAGTTTATGCACATCTGGAGAACATATATAGATTTACCAATAACTAAGGTGTTAAATGCAACTAAACCCTAGTTAAGATAATTGTAAGACAAAATAAATGAAACATCACAAGTTTACACTCATTGATAAGGTTTTCTACCATTTCTTTCCTTTTATCTTCACAAAATTCTGGAGTTATATTTTCAACTTGGTTGGTAAATAGAAAGTAAATAAAAGTTTAAAGAAGGATGAAAATCAAAATAACAATTCAAATACTTCCATTTCAACAAAACTTAAAAAAGGAAAGTGCTCCTCAGTCTCTCAAAGATAATATGGGAAAGATGCAGAATGTGTTTGAACTGATACCTGCATCTTGCATTAAACCGAAGATTCTCTTCGACAGTGAGGTTTCCATGGACTATATCATCTTGGGCAACATAACCTATAATTTTCTTGTACGAGTCCATAGATTCTGCCCTTCCATTTATGAGAACCATCCCAGATAACGTGCACTGCGTTATCTTACCAGCCACTGCAGAAAGAAAAGTAGTCTTCCCTGCCCCAGACGGGCCCATGACAGCAGAAATCCGACCAGGCATAAGTTTTCCAGTAACTGACCTCATCAAATGTTTGTGCTTCTTTTTCAGAGTAATAGTCAGATCTTTGAAAGCAATCTCAATAGGAGGCCTAGTTTTAATCTCAGTATTATCATCTGTTGCCATTGAGATAACTCCTGAGAATGTCATATTCTTAGTTTTTTGCTCCATAGCTTTCTCTTTCTCAAGCTGACCATACGCATATTTAAAAATTTGGCTCCTCGTATGCAGTTGTTTAGCATTGAGCGCTTGCTTCTTTATATTCTTATCTCCAATCTGCATATGGAACCCCTCAATATTATCCGACTCATTTTCAATTGAATGCATCATTTTTGTTAGATCACTTTGTCCTTTTTTCTTTCCTTTCGAAGATCCAGCTGAACTGCTTGGACCTTTAGGTGGTATGGATGATGCTTCATCATTAGTTTTAGGTAGGTTGAAAACTCCTCTTGGTCCTTGCTTCACACTCGTTTTCTTCGAGAACGTGCGAGATAACTGTTGTTGCAATCCAAAAGCACGTTTCTTAGCAACATCTTTTACTAATCCCCACCTTTCTCTTGCCTGTGCAGTTTCTCGTGCATGCCTTGCCGCAGCTTCCCTCGACTTGGCGACTCTTCGATACTTAGTATTTATGACTTGATCAGAGCAATTATAAACGAGGATCAGTATAAAACTCAAAACACCCTACATGTAAAGGTGAAGAAAGGTCAGATACTATGCAAAAAAACAGGAAAGAAATAGCACAAAATAAGATAAAGCACCCAAGCAAATTAGAATATAACTCAATATGAACTAATATCAAGTTTACATTAGTTAAGAGTTACAAAGAAAAGATGAAAATAAACTAAAAAGAACAATGGTTGTACACTTTAAAAGAAACTGAACACATTTCAAAATGTGGTCAGATTTGCAAAAGCAGCCAGATTGTAAAATTGGTCATATTTTGCAAAACTGGACAGATCTGCAAACTTCAATTAAGAAAAATCGATCATTAAATTCTGAATAAAAGAGTTGGTCTCTCATACTTCAGTGAAAAAGATAGAGGTTGAGACACTGAAAAAATCTAGAGAAAATTACAAAAAGTGGTATTCTATATAGCAACACCGGCCTTTTTTTTTACTCCCTTTTTTCCAAATTTATGAGAAAACGTTTGACCAGACACGGAGTTTTAAAATGAAAGGAAGACTTTTGAAACTTGTGGTAAAAAAAAATCAAAGCTATTTGTGGCTATATATCATCTCAGTAGGGGTAAAATGGGAAGTTTAAAGTCAAAAAGTACTATAAGTCACAATAATTAACAATTTAAAATTATTTAAAGGGCATATGAAAAATTTGTGGTCGAAGATTTTCTTGTTTGGCTCTCGAAAAACGAAAAGTATCACATAAATTCAGACAGAGGGAGTCCAAAATATAGAAAGATGTCATTCTTTTTGGAATGACTAAAAAAGAAAGAGTGTCACATAAATTGGGACGGAGGGAATAAGCCCCTTCAAACATAGACTTAAAACTGTGATAGCTTTTGGTAAATCCTCAGTCAATGTAAATCAAAGAACCAATTTAAGGAATATAGTGTATTTTCATGAAAAGAAATTAAATTGACTAAACTAAGAGTCCACTTACAATAAGGATAAAACCATATACATGCAGCTTTTGTTTATCTGATTGTGCGTGGCATTGACCCAACTTGATGCATGCTGCAATGGTCAAAATGCCAAAAATGAACATCTTTGTTTGCTGTCATAGTAAACGTAACATTGAAGCAAAAAAATTAACTTAACAGATCCCCAAGTAAAACAATTGTTACTAGTGTTGATTTGTACATTTTCATGCCAGAACTATCTGGATATTTAAATAAGACTTTTTTTAAACAGAAATCAGAGTACCGTTTGCCTAAGAAATAAGTTCTCTGTGAGCCTATACAATAAAGTCGAGACAACAACCCATACCCTCAACTAATATGAGACTCTAAAATATCTCAAAGGTACCGAGAGGTGGAAACTAAAGGCCAAGACCGACTTAATACAATAAAGTGAACTAGATGAGATCCTAAACAATGGACATTAGATATAGTCCAGTCTGTGCTGGAACATATTACTCCCTCTGTTCTAATTTTTGTGAAGGTGTTTCACTGGGCACAGAGATTAAGAAAGAAAGAACGGAAGACTTTTGAAACTTGTAGTTTAAGATAGGCCATAGAAACTTTTATGGCAAGAAAGTATATCATTAAGGGTAAAATGTAAAGTTTAATGTTAAATTGTTACTACTATAGAAAGATATCAATTTTTTGGGATTGATTAGAAAGGAAAGAGTGTCACATAAATTGAGACAGAGGGAGTAATATATAGCCGTTGTAATCTCTAGTTTACCAAGCTAAGATATCAAAGCTTCCTAGAATCAAGAGGATTTACGTTTCGGTTCCGTAGAGCCCTTCCGGCAGTAATTTCTGGAAATACACAAATAGAAACATAGTAAGTTAAGATTGTAATAGCATTACAAAGTGATGGTAATTAATGCATCGGAAATTCTAGTTCAAGTTAAATTCAATACCCTTCCGAGCAAGTAACCTTTTTGGTGGTAGTCGGACAATAAGATCCTGGTGAGCAGAATAACTCTCCACCACTTGTTTCACTACCCCAAAGATCAGCTGCTCCACAAGTGTGATTTACCTTGCCTGGAGGTAATTGGTATGAATATCTGGAAATTTTCTTTACCAAATACGTATTAGCTGATCATAATATGACTATAGAAGGCATGCTGAAATAGGATAAGCAAAAGTGGAGCTAGAAAAACTTACGGATCACATACACCAGTTGTTTTGTTGAGTGTAGCACGAGGACAGTAAGCTCCTAACGGACAAGCTGCATAACATATGATAGGGACCCTTCAGATTAAATATAAAACCTCAAGGTTTAAAAAGTTTATTCATCAATTTCAAAGGTAAGATGGAGTTCAATATGGAATGTAAGTTACTCGAGATAACAAAAATTGTATTTGGCAAAACATACATTCAATTTGGTAGCATTCATATACTCCCTCCTTTTCAATGTGTTTGTCATAGTTTGACTGGGGACGGAGTTTAAAAAAGTAAAGAAAACTTTTAAATCTTGTAGTCTTAAACTAAAGATATGTATAATGTACCCAAATCCCCTCTAATCTTGTGGTCTTAACCTACCATGTAGGATGTTGAAACTAAAGAGTTGCAAAATTAGGAAAGAGACATCCTTTTTTAAACAGACTAAAAGGGAAAGTAAAACAAACAAATTGAAATAAAGGGAGTATTTGGCAAGACATAATTTAATTTGGTAGCATTCATTTTAATTTACATCATTGTTAATGCAGAGGTTGCTAGTGTTGTAGATTGAGTGTTTCAGGACAAGACTGGACTCACTAACAAACACTTCACACCTTCATCAAGGACAAGCCTAGACTCATTACAAAAGCTCTAAACACGCCTTCATTTCCATGCAAGAAGTAACGTATATCCATAATAACTAAGCAAAATAGTGACAGTGACTTTTATCACAGATGAATGAAATTGAGCATTACACAATATCTGCAAACAGAGGAATTAAATACTTTTGCAACAGCTGGGCTACCAAAAGGTTTCTTTTAGTACCTATAACTTAAATCCTTACATATATTACGTACAAAATCTTCGAAACACATTTCCAAGACAACTATTGAGGAATGGGTTTTAGTTCTACGCAATCATGGTTAAAAAATATTTACACGATGGTAAATCTCTAATCTAGTTAGTAACTTGTAAAAATGGTATATAACCTTCCATCACTGGTTAAACTTCACTGATAATGTAAAAAACCTCTTTACACAATCAATTCACTTATATGGTACAACAACAACAACATACCCAGTGAAATCCCACAACGTGGGGTCTGGGGAGGGTAGAGTGTACCCTACCTTGGAAGATAGAGAGGTTTTATCCGAGAGAACCTCGGCTCAAGCTAAAGCATGACAAAAAAGGTTAGATAAGGACAAGCAATTCAAAGCAGTATGAAAAATGAAAATAACGAAAGCGAAAAAGCCATGATAAAGCAGAAAAAAGGAGCAGTAGGTACAACAGATAAATAAGATAATCAAAGTACAAGAAACAACAAATAGTAGTAGAAATCCAAGGATGAGAAACTATAGAGCAATACTGTGAGTCTGTGACTACTAGTATGAAATTCACTTATTGGTAATAACTGGTAAATCTCTATGATAACTGACCTGCTATCACAGGTTAAACTACATTGATAACACAAGAATCTTTATACTACCGTGCATATAATTTAAAATATTAAGAAGGGAGTCGATAGATATGCTTACGTATCATGCAAGTCAAGCCTCGAGGGCAGAAAAAACCCTCACAACAAGGTTGATTGTCACGAGTCCGATCAGGCATATCTTTTGCATTCTTAAGGTCAACTTTCTGATTCGTACCAACACTGCAAGACCAGCCTGGTTCACATCCAGGAACCCATGATGTCAAGTTACAGTTCCTATTGGGTCTTAAGACTTGAGTTTTTTTGGCTGATTTTGTATCCAGAAAACTTGAGAAGTAGAACTTCATCTCTGCAGCGTTACATAGCCTCTGTGTCACGTCTGTTAAAATGACCAGCATATTGTTAGTGATTAAGGGTATCAGAATTTGAACAAGCAAAATTTCGATGCACAAATAGGTAACAAAATGACAAGAACTTCCACTTGATTTTTGTAGCTTGTTTCTTTTAGGAGTCATTTGGTTGCTAGTTAGGAACTGAATTATAATAAGCATAACCAGTACCAAGTTTGGTAGCATTTTAGTTGCTATGTATAAAATTCAGCACATCAAGTACGATGTCTAGTTACCAACTTACGATCCCACATAACTAATGCATGTATGAGTTATGAGGGAATCTATGTATTATGTAGGGTAGAAGATGGAATAACAAATTACATAAATTACTAAACCCTGCATAACTAAACTCTGCATAACTAATTCCTGCATAACTTGTCCCTACATTACTAATACATGCATAATTCTACCAGAACCAAACGACCCCTTAAAGCTTAAGTTATACACATACAGTGTAAAACATGCCAGGCTTAACATGGAGAGTTATGTGTCAGCGAAAAGAACATGGGGCATAAACCCTTTCTTTAATATGCCCCATGAATTGATAAAAACCGGTCATTTCAAGTGTCACGGTTAATCATAGTATATTCCGAATCTTGAATTCATTTGAGAAGACAAAGTGGTGACCAAAATATTTGCCAGCAAGTTCATTAGGATCGACGCATGCAAAAAGCATCTTGTGACTAAAAGCATAAGCAAATTACATCCAATAAACAAAACTAATGCAAGAAATAATGACAAATTCTAAATTTTGTTTACAATTAAGGATGATTAAGGTGTTTGATGATATGAAGCTAGTAATCTCTTAGAGCTCTCCACCTTAACATGTACGCGACCACATAATTGATTACAACAACGAAAAAAGAATCAATACCATTGGTCTCTTTAAAGCAATTGTTTAAGAATTCCAAGTTTTTGCGAAAATTAAATGCCTCAAACAACTCAGCATCCCTAAAACAAGAAAAGATTAAGTTGATAATTAGAAAAATAGAAGTATATATATACATAAATCATAATTATGTTAAACTATAATGCAAAATTAACACTTACACATCATTAATGCAGAATCCCAAAGCTTTGGTGATATCAGTATGGAATACCTTTGTAAGATTTGCAAGTTGGTTATAAATAAAAGATGCAAGAACTGGCACAGCAGTATTAGCAGGAGATTGTTTACTAGTTGAACACAAAACACATGGGGAAAAACCCAAAACAAGAATCATAAACAAATAATAACAGGGTAACCATATCCTAGTTTTACCCATTTCATCTAATATTTCCAAATTAGTAATGCCCAAGGAATATTAATTTCCAAGAACAATGCCACCACTAATGAAACATAAAACTTGAATAGAAAATAAAAACAACCCAAGAACCAAAGAGATGAAATTTTTCAAGGGGTGACGGGCATTTTTCAAGAAACTAGAAAAAAGAAACAACCCAAGAACCAAAAAGATGAATTTTTTCAAGAAATGAAGGACCTTTTTTTCAAGAAATAGATAAACTGAAACAACCCAAGCCAAGAACCAAAAAAATAGTAATTTTTTCAAGAAATGAAGGACATTTTTTTTCAAAAAACACAGAAAATAAAAACAACCCAAGAACCATAAAGATGAAATTTTCAAGGAATTAAGGACATTTTTCAAGAAACTAGAAAATATAAACTACCCAACAACCAAAAAGATAAAAAAATTCAAGGGTGTAAGGACATGTTTGAAGAAAACAGAAAACTAAAACAACCCAAGAGGCAAAAGATTAAATTTTTCAAGAAAATAGGAACAACCCAAGAACCAAAAAGATGAATTTTTTCAAGGAGTGAAGCACATTTTTCAAGAAAACAGAAAATAAAAACAACCCAATAACCAAAAAGATGAATTTTCTCAAGAAAATGGGAAATAGGAACAATTCAAGAGCCAAAAAGTTTAAATTTTTAAGGGGAGGAAGGACTTTTTTATTTTTATTTTTTGGGTTCAAATGGCCATGGAGACAAGAAGAAGCTCCAGAACCAAAGGAGTTTCAGCAGCCAAAAAAAAAACAAGAAAAAGTTTTTTTGGTCAAAATTTTTGAGAGAAGAATAGTGAGAGAGATGTGTAGATTCTGGGAGGAGTTGCACTGTTTTTGGAAGAGAAATGGCATTGAGAGATTAATGGCTGAATTGGAGGATAGGAATTAACGTTTGCATGTTAGTAATATGTTTCTGTTTGTATGCTTTAGTCAGTGCATGCAAATGTTTTTGGTAGATAGTTTTGTCCAATGCTCTCTTTTTATTCCCTACACGTTTATCGAGAAAAAACTAAAGAGCAAAAAGGACCTCTTATAAAAAATGGACTCCTTGATGTCCAAGTACCAGAAGTTATTGTCTTAGAGCCCGTTTGGCTTAGCTTATAAGTTGTTCAACGCACCTTATAAGTTGTTTTCAATTTTTTTTAAGTATTTTATTAGTCAGTTTATAAGTTATTTTGTGCTTAAAATAAATCTAAAAAAATAATTAAACCCGTTTGACTTATCTTTAAAAAAACAGCTTATAAGATGTTTTCAGCTTCTTAGCTACTTTTTTTTAGCCCATCCAAACAGGCTCTTAAGCTCATTTTAGTTACTCCTCCGTTCACTTTTACTTATCAATTTTAGAATATCAAGCTAAGACAATTTATTTTTTTCTATTTTACCCATAATATTAATTACTCACTTTAAATTATTTTTTAAATCTAATAAAAATATGCACTAATTAATATGAATATATTGATAAATTATGTACTTTATTTATTATTTTTTAAAAGGAAAAATTTAAAGTGCACAAATAAAAGTAAGAGTAGAATATTTTATTGGGGCTCTATTCGGAGTGATTTTCAAAAGCCAAATCTAGTAGAAAACTGCTGACCGCTATAGTGCTGTACCAGTTTCAGAAAACCTTGATTGTGACAGTAAGAGCCCGTTTGGATTGGCTTACAGCTTAAAGCTGTTTGCAGCTTATAAGCTGAAAAAAATAAGTTGGGGTAGTCCAACTTATTTTTTTTGGCTTATAAGTTGTTTTCAGCTTATAAGCTGCTTTAGATAAATTAAGTCAAATGGGTCCAATTATTTTTTTGAGCTTATTTTAAGCATAAAATGACTTTAAGCTGGCCAGCCAAACACTCAAAAAAGCTGAAAACAGCTTATAAGCCAACTTATAAGCCAATCCAAACGGGCTCTAAATTTCTGCAACATCATGAATATTGTTTTGATTGTTTAATGGGCAAAGGTGCAAATACACCGCTCAATTTTGCGATTTCGAGCAGATATATTTTTCACTATAAAAGTGGTGTATATATACATCTGCCGTTACTAAATGATGCAAATATATCCTGCCGTTATAAAATAGTGCAAATATACCTTTTTGTTGACGGAATTTTTTTAAAAACAATCATGTAGGTTATTTTTAATTAAAAAAATGTCATATGACTTGAAAAAAAAAAAGTATATCCATTTTTTTAGTAGACATACTTTTCTAAAGTCATATAGTAATTTTTTTTCTTGTGGATCAAATCTGATTCATTTGAAAAATGGGTATACTTGTTTTTGGTATTTCCCATTTTCACAATTAATGTATTGGGTTGTTGGTTGTTGAAGAGATTAAAAAAACTTCTATAAAGACAAAAGGCAAGAATTGGTTAGATCATCGAGTGAGGTCTAGAAGTCTTGACTTAGAGCATGTATAAAAGTGTTAAGAGTGCTATATTTTTTTTATAATACACGTAAGGGCGTGAATTTGGTAAGATCATTTCTCTATTCCTCTTCTTTCTCAGTGTAATTATGAGGATGAAAATGTTTCAAGGTATCTTTTTGTATGCTTCTCGTTGTAACCAAAGGTAGTAATTACGAGCATGACGATGAGGAAATAATTGGAGGTTATTCATGTTCATTTTCTCATTGTACTTCCAAGTTCCAATAATTTCTAAACAAGTGATTAATTTTTATGCTTACATGCATTTGTGGTGGAAGTAAGAAATATTGAACCTATGAGGATATTTTATCTACTGGAAGTTCGTGTTTGGTGCTATACGGGTTTCTTTCTTGGGATTAATGATTATTATAACTCAAAAACTTTATTATCCATTGTGCGGTTGAATGCTTGAGAGTTTCTTGTGTTAAAAAGAGGTATTTATAGATTAAAGAAATCTCATGTTAACAAATGATGAAGGTAATCTTTTCTAAAGGAATACCAAATGGAAGTTTGGTGTGAGATGCTTCTTATGAACACGTCATATATAATTGGGAACTCTTAGGTTCAAGTATCATGGATCAATGAGCAATTATGTCTCTTTTTTTTCCTTCAAAAGAGGTTTTTTTTTTTTTTTTTTTAGCAACAAATGTGAATATTACCATTAACACAAACAATACTTACAAAATTAAAGAGCACCCACCCTCAGGTCCACCTTCTAAGAAGGTTAGATTGAGCAGTAAGCCTCAAGCCAATACGTCAACTAGTTACAAATATTTCTGCCAAAACTCCCTACATCTATATGCACGTTTTGTGTCCTTAAAAAACTCAATTCTTTCTGCTATATCTCTTGTAATCTGCTCTACCGTATCTGTGTATTGTATTGTTGCCTTCTTGAAGTGTTTCCAATTTCTTGTTTTCCATACTTGACACACCATTGTTCCTATCAAAGCAGCCACCACTTTCTTTTTAAATTTTTTTCAGTGTTTCTTCTTTATCTCCTGTAATACTGTCTTCATTTCCCCAGCAGGCAATGAAATGTTTGCACATTGCATCAGTCCAGCTCTCACAGCAGCTGCATATTCACAATCTACGAATAGGTGTTTGCCTGTCTCCAAAACTTTTAATTGGCATAGCTCATAGCTCGCATCCTCTATAGGAATGTTCATACGTATTAATCTTTCCTTAGTGAGTAATCTGCCATGAACCGCTATCCACATGATGAATCTGTGCTTAGGTAGGGAGACAGTGTTCCAAACAAGATCTGCTACATCCAGTTTCGCCCGTTGGCCAATCAGTGCTAAATAACCACTTGAGATGGAATACTTCCCACTAGCAGTTAGAAGGAATTTCCTTTGTGCATACCAATGTTGCATTCTTTCCTTCAAAGCATTGATTTTTCGCCAATACCAACTGCTATCTGCAGGTGGTTTGTGAGTCCAAAAAGTTTCATCTTTGATATATATCCCATGCACCCATTTCATCCATAACGACTCTTTATTCGTAGCCAATTTCCACAGTAGTTTGCCAACAGAGGCTAGGTTCCAGCTGCCACAACCCTTGATGTTTAATCCACCTTGCTTTTTAGGAAAACACACCTTATCCCATGAAATGAGTGAAATTTTCCTTTTCTCATTCGTTCTGCCCCAAAGATACTCTCTACATTTCCTATCTATCTACCTCAGTCACAATGCTTTGAGGCAGAATGAAAACAGACCCCCAGAAGCTATGTATTATTGAAAACAAAACAGCCAAAATTACTTGAAGTTTCCCGACATATGTTAATTGTTTAGCATACATTGTCTTAATCCTGCTTGTAATTTTATCAACTAATTGGTGACATTCTAGTTTACTTCACTTCTTAGAGGAGAGAGGAAGACCCAAATACCTTATTGAAAATATCCCTTGCGTAAATCGAGTCAAGTCCAACAGCTGATGTTTCAGCGCATCATCCACTCCGGCTAAGAAAATATTTGACTTGTCCATGTTGGCTACAAGCCCTGAGGTAGCGCTAAAGTGAGCTAGAGCCTCTTTTACCCTTACACATATCACCTTTGCAGAAAATCATTAAATCATCTGCAAAGATCAGATGGTTCAGCCTTAGAGTCTTGCACATAGGGTGGAACTTGAAATCTGGCAAATTACTCATAGTCTTCAATACCCTTGAGAGATATTCCATCACAAGGACAAAGAGTAAGGGGGATGCTGGGTCCCCTTGTCTTAAACCCCTCTGCCCTTCAAAATAATCATACCCTTCTCCGTTCAACTTGATAGTGTATTTTGGGGAGGAGACACATACCATAATCAGCTTTATGAACTTGGCTAGAAAACCAAATCCCACTAGTGCTTCTTCAAGGAACTCCCAACTCACCATGCCATATGCCTTTCGAAGATCTATCTTCATTAAACATCTTGGAGTAGTCTTCCTGTTATTGTGTCTTAATAGATCATGACAAATCAAAATATTATGCACCATCGATCTTCCTTGAACAAACGCTGCCTGATTATCTGCCACTATATGGCTCACAGCTTCTTTCAATCCACTACAAATCATTTTAAATGCATTTGTATATCACATTACAACAAGCAATTGGTCGAAATTAGCTTTCTAACTCTGGAACATTTACCTTTGGAATTAAGACAATATTTGTGGCATTCAGCTGTTTAAGTAATTTCTCATTCTGAAAAACTCCAGTACTGCAGTAGTTATGTCACTTCCAACTATCCCCCAAGCATCACGGAAGAAACCACTTCCATATCCATCGGGCCCTGGACTCTTAGTTTGGTCAATCTGAAATATAGTTTTCTTCACATCTTTGGCAGCAAATGGCATCAATAGCTTCAACTGGTGTTCTATACCCAACACTGGACTATTTTGTAAAATAACATGTTGTGCACTCACTCTTGAGCTGGCTCTTTTCCCTAAAAATTCTTTATAGTACTCAACAAAAACACCTGCAATCCCTGCTGGATCTGTTTTCCAATTTTCTTGTCCATCTTTAATTTGTGTGGTTGCTTGCTTCAATCTTTGATGTTTAATTACTGCAAAGAAGTACCTAGTGTTGTCATCTCCGAGTCTCAACCAAGTTACTTTGCTTTGTTGCTGGAGATATATTTCAGCTAGGTATGAAGTCTCTTTAAATCTCAAGTAACTCTCTCTTTCAAGCTTTTGGTACTCCGGGTTCCTTGGTTGAGTTTGTAGCTGTGCTTGGGCCTGCTTTAGGTTTGCCCTGTCCTCTTCGGCCCCCTTTATTATGTTCCTACAATGTTGGGCATTTAGTTGCTTCAGATTCTTCTTCAGTAATTTCAGCCTTTTAACCATTTGCATCATTTTGCACCCTTGAATAGGTATTTCCCATCCGGCTTTCACTATGTCTAGAAATTTAGGATGTTTCCCCCATACATTACTATATAAGAAGGATTTTTTCTTCCCCATCCTCTCTTCTTCCAGAATTACTTTGGCAGGGCAGTGGTCACTTATGCCTTCTGGCAAGAAGATGGATTTGCAATAAGGCATAGTCTATAACCATGTATCATTTATAAATACCCAGTCTATCCGTGAGTAAATTCTTTCACTACTTCCTTTATCACTCCATGTGTATTGAACCCTTGATGAGGGATTTCAATCAGACCACACTCTTCCACACAATTAGCAAAATCAACCACTTCAGCCCATGAAACAGGATTCCCTCATATCCTGTCCTCTTCATGTAGAACAGAATTGAAATCTCCTATCAACAACCATGGCTGATTATTGCACCTATGTATTCCCATTAATGTACCCCATAATTCCTCCCTCTCATCTTTTGTGTTAAACGCATATACAAAAGAGATCAGGAAAGACAGTTGTTGAGGGATATGCTTCACTTCACAAGTTATCACCTGAGCTGTCAGTTTTATCGGAGTTACTTGGTAGTACTCTGGCTTCCAATTAACCCAAATTCTACCATTATAATGATAATCTAGATTGTTGATGCTTTGCCATCCACCAAACATTTTTTCTGCTATTTGCTTAATCTTGTCCTTTTTTATTTTTGTTTCCAGTAGGCCTATCAAACCCACTTTTTCCTCATTGCAAAGGAGCTGCACCTCCTTTTGCTTATTTGGGCCATTTAGGCCCCGAACATTCTAGCTTAAGAGATTAGCCATTCCCAGTGATAGGAATGGTCATGTCCCTAACTTCTGCTATTTGTCCAGCATGAGTCTGTTGACCAGTATCTCCTTGGTTTGCACCTTGAGGTTTATTTTGATTCTTCTCTTGCTTGTCTCTTCGCATTGGAGTGACCATAATTGTCACTGGTTTTATTGTTACTGCCCTGTCCTGAGTAACTTTACCAACTTGTTCTCCAGTTTTCTTAGGCCCAGGTTTCTGCACTCTTGGACTTGCATTTTGCTGCTCTGCTGCCTTTTATGCACACTATCAGCTGTGGTTTTCTCGTTTCCTTTTTGACTACTGGTTTCCTGCTCTTCCCCTGTCTTGGCAAGTGCTTTTACTGCACCTGAATTTTGCCCAGCCGTCTCAACAGATTGCTCATTAATCCCTTTATCCACATGATCCACGACTGGTAAAATCTTAGGTACTAGCTTCTTCCTACAAATTTCCTCAGTGTGACCATACTTCTTGCAATACTTGCATAAAGTTGGTTTCCATTCATAACTCACTCTCTGTACAATCCCATGTCCCCTTTCACTAATGAATTGTATGGTATCTGGCAGTTGTGCATCCATATCCACCTCCACCATTAGTCTTGCAAAATTTAGTCCAGTCTTCCTCTCTGTATTTTTATCCACCATTAAGGGCTTCCCGATCAGACTCCCTATCTTACTCAATCCCATTGGACTCCAGTATTTGAAATCCAGGCCTGGCAATTTGACCCAAATGGGCACTGTATACAGCTCCTCCCTAGAGAAATCCATGTCCGAGTTCCAAGCCTTTACTATGAAAGGTTTGCTATCAAAATGATATATACCAGCCTGAATTACATCATTTTTCCCCATCATTATGTCAAATCTTACTATAACCACCCCATTCTTCAACATTGCAATTTTATTTATACCATGTTTTTCCCAA
Source organism: Lycium barbarum (assembly GCF_019175385.1). NCBI lineage: Eukaryota > Viridiplantae > Streptophyta > Magnoliopsida > Solanales > Solanaceae > Lycium > Lycium barbarum. Next base: position 5,651,763 of record NC_083339.1, on the reverse strand, counting down.
ATTCTCTGAATAAACCCCTGCATTACCTCAAATGGCGGACGGGCCCCTAATACATAGCATACCACCGAGTTCTTCCAGTACTCCAATTCAGAACTAATATCTTCTACCTCAATTTCAATAGTAGAAGACTCACCACAAGTTGTAGGAGCCACGTACTCGAGTTTAAATCCAACATTCACCACTTTCCCGATGTCGAAGTTGTCCCAAATTGAATTCTTCTTTTCCGGAGCTTTTGCCTCTTCCTCAACTTCATCAGCCCATGTTTGCTTACTCTTGCTAGAAGATGTCATGCTATCACTGGGATTCTGCTCCCGTGCAATTTTTTCCCACTGTACCTGAGCTTCTTTTTGCTGTTTTTGAATGTCTACCAATCTAATTATAGATCCAGACCCAGATTTGTTTTTCATGGCCACCGGAGTAGTAGGTTTACCTAATTTCTCCTTCGCATGTGTTGTCTTTGGATATTGATCGCCTCCTGCCATTTTGCTCGGTTTTGTTTCGTTGATTTGGTTTTTAATCGCTACTAATTTGTTGTTCCTTTTTCCCCGCTGAGCTGCGGCCTGAGCTGCCTGTGCTTCCTTTGCCATTATCGCCTTCTGAGATAGTTAGCTCTTTTGCCCATGGCAGGCGCACGTTAAGCTAACGTGCATCCAGAGAGAGAACCCATAGAGAGAGAAAATGTGCAGAGGTTTTATCTACCCTTTAGCATAACTCTACTACCAATCTTACGAATTTCATTAAATCAAAAGAGTTGATATTGCATTAAATCAAACATTAGTTAGTTGTATATGTTACACGAAAATGGGTCAGATTATCAAGTTAGTTGAAGAGTTAATTAGTTTTACCATGTCAGCAGTTAGTTACAAAGGTAGTTGCAAATAAGACTCAGCATTCAATATAAATAAGACATTGATGTATAGATTACATATTCTGAAATTCAATAACAATTAGACTCGGTTTGTGCTTCTTCTTCTTCCATTCTTGACTGGAATTATCTAACTATTCCGCTATTTCCTGACTCATTCGTCCAATTACTCGAACTCAATCCTTTAGAGTTCCTGTTTTTTGTATCAATGGCATCAGAGCTAACGCTCCTTGGACCAACTATCACCATGGTTGAACACTCCTCTACTCCAGTGGATCATAAAGAAATTACGAAAACCTCCAACAGAATTGATGAGGGGATAGAAAGAATCAGGGTTGGAGTAGAAAAGACGATGCTTATACTAGAAAAAATGGCCAAACGAGAAGAATTAAAATTAGTAGTGGCCGCGAAATCTCAATCGACCTTTGATCACGAGGAAGGATTGGAGTGCTTGAAGGTATCAGACCCTACTTATGGTCATGAAAACAGTACTAAATCATTATATTTTCCTTGTTCTCCTTGTGCTTCTCTTTTCAATACTTGTGGGTTAAAATTGATTGGAATTAAAGAAAATACTGTGATGGCAGACTTTCGAAATGAGTTGGTTAGTTTTGAACTTTCTAGTCTTTCTAATTTCTACCCATAATAAGAAACTTCTATCAAGAAGACATCATATACTTGCAAGGTTCTTGATGAAATATCTAAAAGAGATTTAAATGTAGATTCTCCATATAATGGCACTATTGGAAGAAATAATGAAACTAAAGCTTTTGAAGACTTGTTTCTTGATGTGTTCTAAATGAATAATGAGAGTGATGTGGTGGAAGCTATGCATCTTGGTTGGCTTTCCTTGAATAATGAGAGTGATATGGATGCATGATCTTTTTATAGTGATTGGAAAGAAGTGCTCTCATGGCAAGCTCATTTTGGTTTAGCTTTTTTTTTTTTTTTTAAGGTCATGATTTCTCGCGATTTATGGTTCGTCTTTGAAAGTGATTATTGGGATATATAGTATTAACCATGTGTTTGGATATAGTATTTATTATAGAAATATTATTTATTCATTGTTTAATAAAGAGTTAAATAGATCATGTACTAGTATGTGTGTCCTTTACTTATATAGTAGATGATTTAGTGTATAGAGTTTAGCTTATACACAGAAGATTAAATCATCAGTTCTTATAAGTATAAAATTTATGTTCACAATCTAAGATGAAAATTGGGCAACGCCATCGGTATGATTGTAGCACAAGATTACTATAATGTATCTTCATTATGGGAACGGTATAGTTCCATCTTCTTGTGCTAGCACATTTTGTATGTATTGAACGGACCAAGTAGAGATAAGTGTTTTGTACTGAATATATAAAATAAATTCTCTAGTTCATTAAATGTACTTATACTCTTAATCTTGATATAATTATTATGATCAATGTGATTTGTTCATTATTTTGATTTATTAAAAGGTACGACTCAGTTGCAGGTCTATGTATTCTTGGTAAATTGGATAATGACAGATTACATTTGTGAAATAATAATTAGTTGATAGAATCCACGTCTCGACTTTGAGACTGATGATACCCCTTTATGGATGCTTATAAGTCTCATGTGAAAATCCTGCAGGTGGATTTTGTATCCGTCACATGATGTAAGTTAAGCAGAAATATAAAGGATTCAATTAGTCAATGAATTAAATTATCAGTAATTTAATTTAATTGATTGGTATCTGTAATCTTAACATGAGGACTTAAATAAGTTTTAATGTATGATTTCGAAATTGAACTGAGGAGTGCAGTTACGATTTTTTAGTGGAATAATTCGTAATTTATTATGGTAGGATTAATTCAGATTTTTTGAATTAATTCCCTAATAGGAAGCCTCGTTAATTAAATTATGTGGTCCCTGTTGTGCCCGAATGATAAAGAATTAAATGGAATATTATTTCTTAGTGAAAAATAAAGACCCAACAGGTTTTGGAAAAGGGTGAAAACCCTAAACCTGTAGTTATAAAATAGGGGTCTTATTCCATAAGGAGGCGAAGAGTTTTTACAAGTTTCTCCATTTTTTTCATAGAAATTCGCCCACACGAATTTCGCAAATTTTGGTATTATTCGAGTTACACAGCAGAAGACTGTGGAACTGAAGGATGACGATCTCGTGGATAGTATGTGTTCGTGGTTGAAGATTCGATTCTTGGTCGCGGTCACGCTTCAAGAGATAAGTATTAATTTTATGTTTGATTAATATCTTGATTATGTGTTGTCTATATTACATGCAAGTTCGATCCTGGCTATTTGCTTCCGCTGCGTATGCCTGATTTTCATCAGTGATATCAGAACCTCCCCGTGGTAAAAGATTGAGAAGTCTTATAACAGAAGAAACACCAAAACTAATTGCAGAACTGTGGGTTGATGATATGAGTTTGCCTGAATTGAATAATATTCTGGATAATGAGCATTCCTTTATTGTGATGAAAGAAAAGATGGAGAAACTGAAGTTAGATGAGCGTGAAGCATTTGGAGTTGAACCACTTGATGGAAACTCATCGACAATCCAAACTGGAAAGTTTTCACGTCAAAAGACTTCATACAGTAGTGATAAAACCAACTTAGCTACTTTAGGACTATAAATATTAGCATGCCTATATATATAGAGAGAGAGAGAGAGATAAAGGCTACATGACCTATGAGATGCCAAATATCTTCACAAATAGATAATCACATTGGATATCTATGTCTTTGCTAAGAAAGAAAGAGGACTTCTTGTTACAACCATGCTACCTAAGGTTGGGATGAGTTCAAGTAATTCAATTGGTAGACATTTAGTGGGCGTTTGGCCATAAAAATTATTCACTTTTTTCCGAAATTTTTTTTCACTTTTTTTACTTTTAGTGTTTGGCCATAAAAATTATTCACTTTTTTCCGGAGTTGTACTCCGGAATACTGAAAACAAAAAAAACTTGTTTTTCAAAAAAATTCAACTTTTTTCACTTTTTTACACTACATTTCACCAAAAACTACAATTTCAAAAATTACGGCCAAACACAACTCCAACTTCAAAAATTCCAAAAAAAGTGAAAACATTTTTGGTATTTATGGCCAAACGGGCCCTTAATTTGTTGGACTAAAAATAAAGAATTTAAGGTATACTATAGTATATGTGTTCGCTTGTCACTAGATAAATTGAGATAAATTTTTATTTTTAATTTTAACCTTGACTTTTTATACGATTGAAGAAAAGATTTGGACAAGATTATCTCTGTCATTTGATATTTTATCCTAGGATTAATCCCGTTATTATCATCCCACATTTAGTGTGACATGAAAATAATAATCTCACAATTTTTATCTAACTTTAAGTGTGATAATAAAATAACACTCACTCCATCCCAATTTAAATGCTTTCCTTTCTTTTTTTGGTCTATTTCAAAAAGAGTATCTCTTTCTATATTTAGTAAGTTTTGTCAATTTCATAGTTTTGTCAATTTCATCATTCTACGTGAATAGTTTAAGATCACGAGATCTAAGAATTACACGCATCTTTAATTTAAGATCAAGATTCAAAAGTTTTTCTTTATTTCTTAAACTTTATACCAATCAAATTAAAACACTTAAATTAGGACGAACGGAGTACTATAATTGTAATATAATAATCTCAAAATTGCTAATTTTAACATAAAAATTCAACTAAGCATAAAATAAAATAGTAATACTATACTTATCTGAGGTTATTATCCATAAATCAAAAATCAAACCATCCTTTAAGGTTACACTCAAATTGAAAGCACACAGCTTTCCACAAAGCTTGATGATGTACCTCATTCCCGCCCCCCCCCCCCCCCCCTCCCCCCCAATTGTTATTTTTGTCTTTGAAAAGACGGAATAGACACTATGTTGCCTAGACTAATCTTTCTTTGTAATGACTCTTAAGTTTATTAATGAACAAAAATGCTTATTACCAAATAATAATAATCTATACTTATATATGAGGTTATTGTCCTTCATCCACAAAGGGTTGTTTGGTTGGGAAATAAGTTATACCAAAATTACTTATCTTAAGATTAGTTATTTCACCCTCTCATAAGGATAAAATAGTTCTACAATCCCGGATTAGTTACCTCGCAATTTTATCTCAACCAAATATGAAATAAACTCACTTCAAATTTATTTCCGAGACTATTTATCCTCACCTCAGGCACCAAACTAGCCCTTAATACACTCAAATTAAAAGCACCAGAGCTTTCCAACATTCAATTTTCCCAACTATACTCAACCACTAATTCTTTGTCCACAAGAAGACAAAAAAAGTGATCATCCGCAATTCCATTTTGGTGAGTGAATAAAATAATTGGGTCAAATCTTTCTTGAAAATACAGTGTGAATATAGTATCTTGTTTTGTAGAAACTTTCATTTGTTTTTGTGGGGTATGAAAATGCTGCCGTGTGAAGACTTTTCTAATTTCTCAAGTCATCATAAGTCTTTTCCATCTGTGAAAAAAGAGAGAACCTTTTATTGGAGCTTAAATTGCCATTTAAGAACATATTTAGATAAAAATTAAGCTGTGGGTTCAAATTTAGCAACACAAAGGTGAGTTTTTTGTGATCTTGAGTACCTTTTTTTTTTTTTTTTTTTTTTTTTTTTTTGTAAATTGAATGTGGGGTTTGTAGGGTTCAGAGTGTTTTTAAGTTTTCAGACCTCTTTAATTACAGGAACTGTGAAATTGTGCTTTTGGCTATCCAAGAATTGAAAAAGATTCACTAAGATGGTGGGTTTTCTACATTTCTGGTAATTTGATCTTTTTGTTTGTGTTTTGCTTGATTTTGATGGCAACAAATACATATGGAATCAGATTTAAGGTTAAGGTTTTATGGTTTAGCTCTAGAGTACAATTCGTTTTGTTTATTAGCAGTCAAAGTAAAAAATTTGAATGGTTTGTATGGGTGAAAGAGTCTTTTAAGTTTTAAGAAGGGGAGCCTTGGCGGAACTGGTAAAGTTGCTGTCATGTGACGAGGAGTTCACGAGTTCGAGCCGTGGAAACAGCCTCTTGCAGAAATGCAAGGTAAGACTGCGTGTGATAGACACTTGTGGTTAGTCCCTTTCCATGACCCCGCGCGTAGCGGGAGTTTAGTGCAGTGGGCTGCCCTTTTACACCTCTGTATTCACAGGAACTGTAATTTTGTGCTTTTAGCTGTCCAAGAACTGAAAAAGATTGAATCTTTTGCCCTGTAGATGGTGGGTTTTCTACATTTCTGGTTATTTTGCCTTTTTGGGTTGTTTCTGTTTTGCTTGATTTTGATGGCAACAAATACATATGGAAAATTAAGTGTATTTTGCTCCTTTCTTGATAATTAAGTATTGTATCAAGCAGTTGGGTCAACTTTTGTGGTCCAAATGAAACATAATGGATATTGAGAATTCATATAACCAAGCCAATTAGTATAATACTACTGCCATTTGTGAACATATTGAGATAAAAATAATGCTGTGGGTTCAAATTTAGCAGCCTAGAAAGGTTAGTTTTTTGAGATCTTGAGTGCCTTTTTTTTGTGTGTATTGGCAGTTAAAAGTGAAAATTTGAATGTGGGGTTTTATAGGTCAGAGAGTTTTTAAGTTATCACGCCTCTTTATTCACAGTAACTGTGAAGTTGGGCTTTTGGCTATTCAAGAACTGAAAAAGATTGAATCTTTTTACATTTCTGGTAATTTTACCTTTTTGGGTTGTTTCCCTTTTGCTTGATTTTGATGGCTATATAGCTTTTGTTTTGATGGTTAAGTATTCAAATAAAACATTATGGACATAACCAAGTCAATTAGTTTAATAATACTCCCATTTAAGAACAAATTGAGATAAAGATTATGCTGTGGGTTCAAATTTAGATGCTAAAAGGTGAGGTTTTTGAGATCTTGAGTACCATTTTTTTGTGATTATTGGCAGTTAAAGTAAGAAGTTGAATGTGGGGTTTTAAGTTTTAACACCTTTGTATTCAGAGGAACTGTAAGTTTGTGCTTTTGGCTATCTAAGAATCAAAAAAGATTGAATCTTGTCCACTGTAGGTGGTGGGTTTTCTACATTTTTGGTAATTTTGCCTTTTTGGGTTGTCTCTGTTTTGCTTGATTTTGATGGCAACAAATATATATGGAAATTTAAGGTTGTATTTAGCTTTCTCTTGATAATTAACTCCCAATGAAACATAATGGATATTGAGAAATTTATCTAACTCCAAATAATACTTCCATTTATGAACAGATTGAGATAAAAATTATGCTGCGGGTTCAAATTTAGCAGCCTAAAGGTAAGTCTTTTGAGATCTTGAGTACCCTTTCAACCTCTTTTTTGTGTCTATTGGCGTTCAAAGTGAAAATATGAATGTGGGGTTTTTACGGGTCAAAGAGTTTTTAAGTTTTTAACACCTCTATGTTCACAGGAACTGTAATTTTGTGCTTTTGGCTATCCAAGAACTGAAAAAGATTGAATCGTTTGCCCTGTAGATGGTGGGTTTTCTACATCTCTGGTAATTTTAGCTTTTTGAGTTGTTTCTGTTTTGCTTGATTGTGATGGCAACAAATACATATGGAAAATTAAGTGTATTTTGCTCCTTTCTTGATAATTAAGAATTGTATCAAGCAGTTGGGTCAACTTTTGTGGTCCAAATGAAACATAATGGATATTGAGAATTCATATAACCAAGCCAATTAGTATAATACTACTGCCATTTGTGAACATATTGAGATAAAAATAATGCTGTGGGTTCAAATTTAGCAGCCTAAAAAGGTTAGGTTTTTGAGATCTTGAGTACCTTTTTTTTTTGTGTGTATTGGCAGTTAAAAGTGAAAATTTGAATGTGGGGTTTTATAGGTCAGAGAGTTTTTAAGTTATCACGCCTCTTTATTCACAGTAACTGTGAAGTTGGGCTTTTGGCTATTCAAGAACTGAAAAAGATTGAATCTTTTTACATTTCTGGTAATTTTACCTTTTTGGGTTGTTTCCCTTTTGCTTGATTTTGATGGCTATATAGCTTTTGTCTTGATGGTTAAGTATTCAAATAAAACATAATGGATATAACCAAGTCAATTAGTTTAATAATACTCCCATTTAAGAACAAATTGAGATAAAGATTATGTTGTGGGTTCAAATTTAGCTGCTCAAAGGTGAGGTTTTTGAGATCTTGAGTACCATTTTTTTTGTGATTATTGGCAGTTAAAATAAGAAGTTGAATGTGGGGTTTTAAGTTTAACACCTTTGTATTCAGAGGAACTGTAAGTTTGTGCTTTTGGCTATCTAAGAATCGAAAAAGATTGAATCTTGTCCACTGTAGGTGGTGGGTTTTCTACATTTTTGGTAATTTTGCCTTTTTGGGTTGTCTCTGTTTTGCTTGATTTTGATGGCAACAAATATATATGGAAATTTAAGGTTGTATTTAGCTTTCTCTTGATAATTAACTCCCAATGAAACATAATGGATATTGAGAAATTTATCTAACTCCAAATAATACTTCCATTTATGAACAGATTGAGATAAAAATTATGCTGCGGGTTCAAATTTAGCAGCCTAAAGGTAAGTCTTTTGAGATCTTGAGTACCCTTTCAACCTCTTTTTTGTGTCTATTGGCGTTCAAAGTGAAAATATGAATGTGGGGTTTTTACGGGTCAAAGAGTTTTTAAGTTTTTAACACCTCTATGTTCACAGGAACTGTAATTTTGTGCTTTTGGCTATCCAAGAACTGAAAAAGATTGAATCGTTTGCCCTGTAGATGGTGGGTTTTCTACATCTCTGGTAATTTTAGCTTTTTGAGTTGTTTCTGTTTTGCTTGATTGTGATGGCAACAAATACATATGGAAAATTAAGTGTATTTTGCTCCTTTCTTGATAATTAAGAATTGTATCAAGCAGTTGGGTCAACTTTTGTGGTCCAAATGAAACATATGGATATTGAGAATTCATACAGCCAAGAAAATTAGTTTGAGATTGAGTGGTTATTTCAGTTTCAAGGTTTTTAGAGTTTTTTTTTTTTTTTTTTGAGAGCCATGGAACATTTGTTATTGGGTTTGGTAGGAGAGAATTGATTTATTACTATTTACTTATGGTTTCTCCTTTTCCATTTCCATGGATTGTTGGTTAGTCTTCTGCCTATTTATCATTTTCATTGTTGTCTATTCCTTTATCATGTGCTTATTTTTTCTTAATCAAGGCAGTGTTAATTAGATATTCAAATAGGATATACTTAAATACGTGCCAAGTGTTACCTATTATGAGAAATTACTCGAATATTCACGGACCATTCTGGATTTGAACCTGCAGGGAGGGTATTTTAGTAGTATATTGAAAGACATGAAGTGTTTTCCGTTCTACACTGGTGAGAAGAAGGAAGAACCTAACACAGTGAAGTCAAATTCAGGTCTGTCCTCCTCTTCCGCACTTTCTGATCGTGAATTGAGGCAGTCTCGTCTTGAGTCAGGCTCTCAGAATGCATCGGATACGAGCACAGAGTCCAGAGGAAGGAGCCAATTTCCAAGCCTGTCCGATAGGCCTTCCGATCTCAGGGTATTTACATTCTCAGAACTGAAAGCAGCAACGAAGAATTTCAACCGTATTACCAAGATTGGGGAGGGTGGATTTGGATGTGTATATAAGGCCACTGTAAAGAGCGGTGAGGATTCAGTTAAAAAGATTGACGTGGCTGTAAAACAACTCGGTAGGAGAGGATTACAGGTACCATTCTTTTTTAAGTTTGAATAATTATGTATTAGAAATATTAGGATCTTACACTTTGACATCTAAGCTTTTTAGCTGCCTGAAACTAAATCGAAATATTACCTTAATCACTGTCATTTCTCTTACCATGTAAGCGTTATTTATGGAGCTGAATTAGAACTTCGGGAATTTGATTAGGACAGAAAAACTTGGAAGAACAAAGCAAACTACTTTGCAGTATTAAGTTGCTACGGAAATGTTTTAACTTAAATGTTTGTACATCTATAGACCCACACAACAACATACGTACTCACTAATTTGAATTGGCTTGACGTTCTTCAAAATGTATAATCTAACTGTGCACATGGAATCCCATGGACTTGGATGATCTCTTATGTTAAAACGTGTTTTTTTTTTTTTTGGGGTACTTTTCCTCTCTTTCTTTATGGTATAGTGATGTACTCGCAGCTCAACCCATCTACAACAACAACAACAACATACCCAGTGTAATTTCACACTAGATGGAAAACTCGACATATTTGAACAACTCTAGATGGCAAGGTTTTTGAAATTTGAACAGAAAGTGCTGAACCTTAGAATTTATTTGTACCATTTAAGAAAAAAGTGCTGAATGGCAGAAGTATAGCCTCCTAAATTAAAAAGGTCTAATTATTTCTTCTAACATGTGATGGTAATACGGTTCTAGTGATCAAATCTTCTGATGGTTGAGGATCACCTAAAAGATAGTTGCTTAGCTTGCCCCATTGTCTAATTATTTCTTCTAACATGTGATGGTAATATGGTTCTAGTGATCAAATCTTCTGGTGGTTGAGGATCACCTAAAAGATAGTTGCTTAGCTTGCCCCATTGGAACATTCTTCTCAACATAGACGGGTGATTGGTGCTGCTATTAGTTTTGGATTGCTTAGTAGCCTGAAGAGAACATTTTCCTTACTGGGGTTTTGTCCAATATGATCTCTATTAAAATGAGAATAGAGAACGGAAAAGGATTTTTTCCCCCAACTTCATAGATAGATAAGCATGACAAAAGTTCAATTATCATCCAATACTACACCAAAAATTAATCAAGTCAATTTCTGATAAACTTAATAGGTCATATAATTGTGGAAAGAGGTTGTAAACTAGAAAATCTTCTGCTCTGTACATTGTACATTGCCAGCTCATGAATAAGGTACTTGGAAAGCTGCTTATACTTCAGTTTTTGACATTCCATGATGTTCTTACTTTGGTCACTAGGATCAATTCTTCATGGTTATGATGAAGTTTCTGCAGAATAATTAACTTACTTCACATGTTTTCTTGTGACTCACACAGCAACTTTCCGGTTTTTAGTTAATGCTTAGTTAATTTTTTTAGACATAAATTTGGTGAACACGGTGAATAACCAGTCTGTTCACAGTAGTTCTATGGAATGAACCATGGTAATACAGAAAACATGATAAACATGTTGTTGTCCCATTTGTAAATTAATATACTCTTATAACTTGTGTACAACAGGGCCACAAAGAGTGGGTGACAGAAGTTAATTTTCTGGGGGTGGCTGAACACAGAAACCTCGTCAAATTAGTTGGCTACTGTGCAGAAGATGATGAGAGAGGAATCCAACGGCTTTTAGTGTATGAATACATGCCTAACAGAAGTGTTGAAAACCATTTGTCAGCTAGGTCAGAAACGCTTCTCTCCTGGCCAATGAGGTTAAAGATAGCCCAAGATGCTGCTCGTGGCTTAACATACCTACATGAAGAAATGGATGTTCAGGTGCTTTTTCCACTTAGCTACTTACACCTATATAAAGTGTAAATATGTACTCCTTCCGTCCAAATTTATGTGAAGCTGTTTGACTGGGCATGTAGTTTAAGAAAGGAACACTTTTGAAACTTGTGTTCCAAAATAAAGATATTTGTGTGGCTATAAATCATCTCATTAACGGTAAAATGGGCATTTAAAGGTAAATTTTTACTAAATATAGAAAGGTGTCATTCTTTTTGGGGCTGATTAAAAAGGATAGAGTGTCACATAAATTGGGATGGAGGAGAAATATGTAACTAGCAATGCACTTCAGCCCCTCTGTGTCTTTTGTTTTGTTAGCTCAAGTTGTTAATGTTTTGAGTCAGCTATTTTATCGTTCAGAAACCTGATGTCTTTCTTTTTTCATATTATAGATCATCTTCAGAGATTTCAAATCTTCAAACATTCTCCTGGATGAGCAATGGAATGCTAAGCTGTCCGATTTTGGATTGGCTCGATTAGGACCTCCTGAGGGTCAAAGCCATGTCTCAACAGCGGTATGTGTAACAGTGAGACTTACAAGTACCTTTCTATTACTTCAACTGATAATGAACGATTATAGATATGACTCAACCGAAAGACTGCGACAAACTGGTAAGCATTGAAACATGGAAGTACTGAAAAGCTGATTCACAAGATAGATAATTGGGAGAGAAGCTCAGAAGTTCCCTAAGAAACAAATCCTGCTATTGCTACTGCTCATTCCTGCCTTTATAACTAACTCTTGCCAGAGGGCGGATGTAGCATACGTACATCGGGTTCATCTGAACCGAGTACTTTTAGTTGCCGTAGAACATAAATTTATATGTAAAAATCCACGAAAGTTGCAAAAAATAATAGATATGAATTCATAACTTTAAAGATATATTGGTTCAATGTTAAAAACCTTAAATGTTGAACCCATTCCGCCTCTCGCTCCCAGATGGTCCCAAATTCTTCCAGTGTGATCAGCACATGCTTTATCTTGCTCTCCACTCAAATTCAGCTAACTTTTGAGGGGGGTTTCTCATTCGTTCTTGCCTAATTGACATATTTTGTTCTTCTTCCAGCAAGGCATCTGATTTGGCATCCACCTCAGCAACTTCAGTTTCACCATTCATAATAGTACGCTTCCATAACTTGTTGGCATGCATCTCAATACATGTAGCCTGAAGATCTTGCCCTTCTTTTTCAGCTTTTCTTGTTCGTTCATCATTTTTTTCTAATTAATGTAGGATATTAGAAGACGTTAATATAGTCACATAGACCTGACTCGTACGTGGGATCAACTATGATTCATCTAATTTCGTCCTGGATTTCCTTGCCAAGAATAGTTCGCTGACTCTTAATTCTAACTTATAGTTCGCTGACTCTTAATTCTAACTTTCATCCATGTCACTTTTTTAACAAAAATGGTCCAGCCGTTACTCAAGAAGTTTGTTGCCAAAAATTGCCGTCAACTTTTGCATAACTTCATTTTTGATTCACTGTCAGTTTAGCAAATCTAGTTCATGATTTTTAACAGTGTACGCTCCTTTAGTAAAATATTATGTCAAAATCCAGTACGACCTCTAATTTGAATTGCACCAGGTATTGTGTCAAAGTAAATTGAATTTATTTTTAGTTGAATTTGTCATTTCACTAGATGATAAGGTCTGGTATATCTAGTTAATAAAATAAAGTAACTCTACCAGTTTCGAGCTATATGTCGAATGATGAATGCTAATTTTGGTGGTAAATATGTATTTTTTCTTAGCTTATAAACGGAGAAGAAGCATGCTTTCCAAGTCTCCTCTTCCTTCCCCCACCCCGCATAATCTAGCGTTGATTTTGTTTGTTAGCCTTTTCAGTTCTATGGATTATTGAAAACTATTTCCCCAATTTATGTGACACTTTTCGCTTACGAGTCAATTTGACTAATCTTTAAATTTAAATTAAATATCAACTTAATACTCTAAAATTAAAATCTACATATTCAAAAACTGTATCAGGTTGTTGGAACCATGGGATATGCTGCTCCTGAATATGTTCAAACTGGCCGTCTCACTTCCAAGAGTGATGTGTGGAGCTATGGGGTCTTTCTTTATGAGCTGATTACTGGTCGACGCCCATTAGATCGAAATCGTCCCAGGAGTGAGCAGAAGCTCTTAGAGTGGGTAAAACCGTACATATCAGATTCTAAGAAGTTTCAGAAAATAATAGACCCAAGGCTTGAAAGTAAAATCTCAAGGTCAGCCCAGAAGCTCTCCATTGTTGCCAACCGCTGCTTGGTCAGACATCCAAAGTCACGGCCGAAAATGAGTGAGGTCCTGGAAATGGTGAACAAAGTTGTCGAAGCGTCAACAGGAACAGGAAATCCTGAACCACCTGTGAGAATTGCTGAACCGACTTCGCCAGAATCTGAAAGAAAAGGTAAAAGGAGGATAATTGATATTAAAGATGGTGGACGGTTAGTACGCATGTGGTCAACAAAGCTGACAAACACCTGTTAATATAGTAATTTTCAATATGCACGAAAGAAAAAGGAGACAAGAAAAAGTTGACTGAACATTATATCCTTCAGCGAGAAAGGTAACACAGAAGTGCAGATTATATTACTCCCAATATATGTGGTGATTTTGTCATTATATGTGACTTGCTGCAGAATCTTCTGGAGATCCTTAATGATGAATGAAGGGGTTTGACATTTGGTATAAGGAATCTAAAGAACTCATGGTAATACTGATCTTGGTATTTTCAGTTTTCATTGAAAATGGCATTTATAGTTTTCTATGATATCCAAGAAAATGAATGAGAAAGTTTGTTTTGTTATACATGAAAGTTAGTGAGACTCGTTGATATAGAGAAATGGAATCTAGTGTTATAAACTCTTTTCTATTCTGAGTCATGTTTGTTTAGGAATGTGATCTGAAACAAACATTCAAGTGAAATATTGAATCTTGTAACTAGATTATTTCAATATCGAAAATGGAAATGAGTTTTTTTGTGGTATTAGATGAGCAGTTTCCTGGAAGGCCAGTTTTTAAAGACACAGTTCTGAGAATATAGTGACTCAAAAGATTTCAAATCTCATTTTGATTGGTAGTGAACTTGTTTGTTTGATCTTCTTGTGTACTCTTTACACAATGTCTAGTTGATAAGGGAAAGGGGAGGGCTTGTTTACTTCCCTTGGGTGAACAACCACCACTACTACTACTATGTTTCAGTCCCAAATAGGTTCGGATTGGTTGTATGAATTATCATTGACCATGTTTAAAAGGTCATCCTGCGTTCAGGCAGGGTCCGGGGAAGGACGGAACCCCAAAGGGATATAATGTGGACAATCTACCTTGGGAGCAAGCATCAGTGGTTGATTGCATCACTCAAACTTGTGACCTATAAGGAGACAACTTTACCGTTGCTTTAAGGCTTGTGTGAGATATGACATGTCATACTTGTGTGAGGGTCTCTATTAATGGACAAGTGCACATTTATGGGTCCCACTCCATTTTAACTTTTTCCTCTCTCTTCACCCACTTTCTTCAATTCACCCTCGTACCCCTCCAGCCATAACTTATTACTCCACTTACTAATCTCTCTTTGCCTAAGCTTGACAAAAATAATGTTAATTTTTTAGTTTGTTTACACAAGCCTTTTAATTATATTAATTTAAATAGCAAAACAAGACACAGTGGAAAAGACAACTTAATGTCTTGAAATTAGTTTTTCCGTAATTAATTAATTAATTAAAGTCATTCACAAGAAGAAGATAATGATAAAAATAAGAATGTCGAATTTTAATTATGAAGTTAAATCTGTGCAACAATAAACATTCATTAAAGTAACTTTTCCGTTATTTCACTAACACAGTGCACAAAAATAACATTATACCAAGTACGAGTATATAAAGGAAATTGATAAATCATAACCAAATTGATAAATTGAGCTAACTGAAATAATAATAATTTATTGGTTTTGATAATGAGGAAAAAAAATGATCGTAATTTGATTTAAACTTGAAAAAGATCAAACTAAGACAAACCAACCTAACATTATACATATTCAATTTTTAAAATTACTATATATTAAATATTTATTATAATCTACTTTGTAAATATCTTTTTTTTACTTTGTCATAGTTTTTGTTTCTTAACATTTTTAACACCATATTTGACCTTGCAATTTTATCCCTGCGCGCGCGTCTCTCTCTCATATATTAATTAAATGAATCCATTACACCTATGATGTTTTTGTTGTCCTTGACAAAAAATTATTCATTTTTAATCAAGTTTCTTATGGCATTGTAAATTTAGTTCTGTGTATAATTGATTAACATGAACTGGAGTAGATATATTGTATGAAATAGTATGGCAGTTGCATCATATTTCACAAAAAGTAAATTAATTTTGTTATAAAATATTTCACATCGAATCAACAAAAAATCAAAAAAAAAAAAAACCCAAAAAAGCAATAAAACTCGATTTTATAGATTTAATTTTATTTATAGATATAAAATACCGACACAATTGATTTGATTTAATAAATAAAAAAATTCAAATCAATCAGATCTATTTACACGTACCAAGCATCATATGAACAATATAAATATATACATGAATATAGAAAGAATTGGGTGAAGAAAAAAATTATGACAGAAAACTGATTTAGAAAATAAAACGATGAGAGTAAAATAAATAGAGAAGACGATTGCTGATGGTGAAAGCTGAGGTTGGAGAGAGAATTAGCACTAGGAATGAGAAGGGGTCATAGAAGTGGGACCCATATATTTTTTTCAATAAAATATTACCCTCACATGTCAAGTAATATTTGTGCCTCACCCATCATAAATTTTTTCGTGCAAAATGTATGTATTCATGACTTTGCTATCCCAACCATATCAGTACATTGGCATAACTGGTGACCTTTTGACTAGACTATTCTTGTCAAGCAGCCATTTACATAGTTTTTTTTTTTTTTTCCATCAAAAAGTTGATTAAACTTTTTAAAATATTGTTCCTTGTTGAAATGATTTCATGGTCATATTTCCACCCAAAATGGCTGTCAATTCTGCCGATAAACTAGGTAATCTGTGTGGACAGTGTGTCCCAGTCTGAGTTTCTTGACTTGTTTTTATTGTTATTTTACTAGGTGGGTGGTGGGAAAATCGTTTTATATAGGAATATAAAAATAATTCTTCTTGGATCTTGAGCATATCTAGGCTTGTGCGGTTATGCATTACCATACACAAGTGCTATCACTGTTTATGAAGTTGATGGAACTCATTTTGTCAAAATCCATCCCGATAATCAACATGGACAAGCATCAGCAAGAGAACCTAATTGAGTTTTATATCCCGGTAATGTAAAAAACAAAAAAAAAAAAAATTACAAGTAGCTCTCCATTAAAGTGGGATTAGTAATCTTCTCGAAATTTATAGGTAGGTTACTTACTACAACAATCAACAAATTATGATACATTTGAGTCCGCGACTTTTGTAGGATAAAAAAAAAAAGTTGAACTAAACTAACACACAAAAAAAAAAAACATAAGTAGGTTTCACGCACTAATTTAGTGCGTGAAAGGACCAAACTGCAAAAATAAAAGTACACGAAATTCGTGCATAAAAGTACACGAAATTCGTGCGTGAATGAGGCCAACAAAAACCCCTGCTTTGATTGGTGTTTACCACACATAAGATAACGGCTTCCGAATGTGAAAGCTTAAACGTTCATGCCTATAATTGATGTTTACTATATAGATTGCAAAAGGAGGGGTAAAACTACCCTTAATGGAGGAGTTTCCCGTTCAGCTGAATTGACTAATTTGCCCTTAATTCCTTTTATTGCCGCCAAAAGAAGTGCACTTGTGGTGGTCCCATTTGGCAGTCATTTCCTGACCTCGCTTCGCATCTGTTTGCTATTCTCTTTAACGCGTGGATCCCAGATATAATATTTCCATTCACCACCGAAGTCGTAGAAGGTGCAGAACGTCACCAATTTTAGGATTTCACGTTAGAACTTTTTTTATTCTTCTTTGAAAAATTACAATTATTTTAACTAAATCAAATTTCAATTCCACTGCAATTAATTGCTATAATGCAATATGTGCTCTTGCAAATGTGAGAGAAAAGATATAATGATACTTGAAGGCCTTTTGTTCCCTATACGTTTTTTTACTGGAAAAGCATGGCTCCCTTTAAACATCAAGCATTGGCAAGGCCATCACACTAAAAAATATTAATGTGTTCCCAAAAAGTATAAAATATGTTGTAGTAATAACAAAAATTGATGAGAAAAGAATTATTTTTTAAAAATCTGTTCCTTCATTATTCATCCATGACAACAAAAATTAGAGAAGAAAAAATCATGTTCGCTATAGTGGTTGGGCCGGTGCTTTCACGGGCAAATCCTTTCTAGTTTCTATTTTTGTACTATATATAAGAGCCGGTTGGCTCAACTTGTTCGTCATCCGTTCCAATTTTAAAAAAAAATGTGGGCCCCATATATATTAAACAACAACTAATATTAAAAAAATGTGAGCCCATATTAAACAAATCAAGCAATATTAAAACAAAAAAAAGTGAATCCCATATTAAAAAAATAAACAATGTTAAAAAAAAGTGCATCCTATATTAAAAAATTAAACAATTAAATCAATAGTGATGGATTCATTGCTACATGCGTATCAACCCATTAGTGAGAGCAAATAAAATTATTGTACAGCAACATACTTAAAATACTTATATATTAAAATAACATAGAATTTAGTTACTTTTTCATTTTTTCCTTATTCTAATAAATGTGAAAAGAGATTAATGTCATAAAAGAAAAAATAATATTAAATGGAGATCAAATATGAAATTATAATTCTAATTGACGTTTCCTTAAAAAACCGTGTAAAAAACAACATGACAAGTAAAATGAGTTAAACAATAAATATTTACTAAAAATTAAAAAATAGAAGTTAAAAAATGAGTTAAACAAAAAATAATTCTCATTTTAGTACTAATCGTGCCTGCTTCTAACATCTGACGGTTATCTTGTAATTACTACACACTACATAGTAAACATCAATTATAGGCATGAACATTTAAGCTTTCACATTCGGAAGCCGTTATCTTATGTGTGGTAAACACCAATCAAAGCAGGAGTTTTTGTTGGCCTCATTCACGCACGAATTTCGTGCGTGAAAGGCCAAACTTTTATTTTTGCAGTTTGGTCCTTTCATGCACTAAATTAGTGCGTGAAAACTACTTATGTTTTTTTTTTTTTTTTTTTTTTTGTGTTAGTTTGGTTCAACTGTTTTTTTTGTCCTACAAAAATCGCGGACTCTGATACATTTATGTGTAATTTTTTTTTCATATGAATGCATATAAATTAAATCTAACTCGAGTTTAATGTGTATATACGGATGGTGAAAACTGTTCTCTATACTATCAGGTCATTCAAAAGATCTTTATAGATAATCCTTACGTAAAAAGTTAGATATGTAATTTTGAAATAAGTGGGTTAACGGCGACTACATTAAACACGATGTAAACATTTTTTACACTTGCATGTCCCTTTTATCCGTAGTAGCAGATAACTTACCTTATTTCAAGATTATATATCCCATTTTTATGGGGAGTTACGTTGTATTTCATAAGCAATTTTGTCCATTTTGCTAATGTTTAAATTTTTTCTAAGAGCCGGCATACTCAGTTATAATACGTTGTATTCCTATAGATATTTTTCTTTTTAGTCAAACAATTACTAGTACACCTATTAATTCCTAATATAAGAGTCAAAATAAGAACAGACATCCATATGATCTCAGATTTCTTTTACGGATTTCACTTAGGGAAAGAATAGATTCAGTCTCTATTTTTATTGTATCAAACACGCAAGGGTTGGGTGAGTGGTTTTCCACGCGGAATACTTGGGATCGATTCCCCTCACCAGCAATCTTTTCAGTTAAAGCTCGTCGCACCGGGCTTGCCTAATACGATTTACATCTCTTGTGTTGTTTGTGAGCTATTACACAGTGAACAGGTTATCCAGTGCGCACTCGAAGGATGAAGGCTGCTTGTTTCCCTATTCTAAAAAAAAAAAATTACCACGCCCTTAAGTCTATATGTGATAGATAGACTCCAGAAACCATGACATATTTGCTTACTTGAATATCATTTCTTTCTACGAAAAGAAAGGAAATGATTCATTCCACAACATCAACTGACTTCTCCGATAATGATATCTATGCTACCTAATATTATCATAATATCAATCAATTTTATTATTATTA
The DNA here is from genome assembly GCF_019175385.1 of Lycium barbarum. Taxonomy (NCBI): domain Eukaryota; kingdom Viridiplantae; phylum Streptophyta; class Magnoliopsida; order Solanales; family Solanaceae; genus Lycium; species Lycium barbarum. Next base: position 5,632,160 of record NC_083339.1, on the reverse strand, counting down.
TTAAATTAACCAAGGAAGAATTTGTAAATTAATAAAAACTTGGTAGGCGGATTTTTCATCCCCATTTAAAAATCAACATCAACGACTTCTCCGATAATGATATCTATGCTACCTAATATTATCATAATATCAATCAATTTTATTATTATTATTATTAAATTAACCAAGGAAGAATTTGTAAATTAATAAAAACATGGTAGGCGGATTTTTCATGCCCATTTAAAAAATCCATTTCCATATATATATATATTCTTTGAATGACTTAACAGGGTAATTTTTTTTATATATCGATGTACTTATATAAATTATACCTAGCATACAAAGCTGTGATGCCTTGTTCATAGTGTATAACAGTAACAAAGAAACATAGAAAAAGCGGTGGCCGACATGCATGGACTTTAACGCAGGATGGAGAAATATGTGGATGTAACAAAAAGAATCGTCTTCTGTTTTTCCTAGGTTGACACTTTCTCCGGAAAGTTTTATGGTGTGTGAGGTATGCCATGTCAATTTGTGGGAGGGTCTTTATTATTCGACAAGTAGACATTATGTGTGAGGTATGCCATGTCAAATTTGTGGGAGGGTCTTTATTATTCGACGGGAGGGTCTTTATTATTCGACAAGTAGACATTATGTGTGAGGTATGCCATGTCAAATTTGTAGGAGAGTCTTTATTATTCGACAAGTAGACATTATGGGTCTCACTCCATTTTTAACATTTCCCTCTCTTCACCCACTACTGTTTCTTCCCTTCACCCTCCTGAACACACTACAGAAAAAAAAAGAAAAAAAAAAGGACAATTTACGGAGGTTAGAAGTTGCAATTTGTCGGAGTTTTAGCCTCCTTAAGCAATTAGTGAAGGCTAAAAACCCCGCGAATTGTAACTTTCAATCTCCGCAAGTTTTTTTTTTTTTTTGGTACCCCTCTCCCTCCCTTACTAATCTCCATTTGGCTTTAGGTTGAGCGCTGAATAAAAATACTTTTGATCTTTTAGTTTGTGTGCGCAAGCCATTTGATTGCACTAATTTAAATTACACTGTTACACGGTGAAAACAATTTGTGAGGTCCTGAAATTAATATTTTCGTGATTAGTTAATTAAAGTCATTCACAAAAAAGATATTGAAAAAACAAATATATTGAATTTTAACTTTTAAATTACGTCCGAGAAACAATAAACATGCATTAAAAGTAACTTTCTCATCATTCGCCAACACAGTGCACATAATTACCATTGTATCATTAGGGGTATATAAATAAAATTGACAAATTGCACCAAACTGAAAAATTGAATTAAATTGAAACACATAATAATCTAATGGTTTGATTTTTTCCCCTCAATCTGATGGTTGATCACAATTGATTTGATTTGATCTTAACTAAAACCAACACCAAATCAACCTGACATTACATTTTATATATATATATATATATATATATTTTAAAATATTTATAAAATCTAATTTGAAAAATATTTTTTAACTTTGTCATAGTTTTTGTTTCTTAACAATTCAACACCATGTCTGTCCTCACAATTTTATCCCACTGTCCATATATATTAACTTAAATGAATATATTACACTCCTATGTTTTCGTAGTTCCTGGAAGCTAACCATCCCTTTTTTATCAAGTTTTTTTGAGTATATATAGTTTATAAAGTTAAAAAGATCTCACCTTCAAAAAGTTAAAGCTACCATGTATTATATGAAATTTGTTTCCCTTATGGGGTTGTGATTGATAGTTTTATGCGTAAGATTACAATGAACTGAATTAGATATAATTATATGAAATAGTGTGGCATTTGCATCATACTTCACAAAAAGCAAATTAATTTTGTATTAAGACGTTTCACATCGAACTAAAAAAACCATCAAATATAAAAAAGGTTGAGAATAAAAACTCAAAATTATTGATTTGATTTTGTTTATAGATATAAAAAATTGACACAATTGATTAATTTAATAAATAAAAATTCGAACCAATCAGATCTATCTACACGTCTCAAGCATCAAATGATGAAGATAAATATATAAATGAATATAAAAAGAATGCAGTTAAAGGAAAAAATGTGACCAGAAAATTGATCTAAAAGAAGAATTAGAATGAAAGAAATAAAGAAGAGGACCCGCAAGGGTGGCTCAGTTAGTTGAGCATGGAGTTTTTATAATCGAGGTTTTAGGTTCGAAACTCTCTGCCAACGACAGCAAGGGATTTGCCTTCTGGGTCGAGCTCGTCGCACGGGATTTACCTAGTGCGGGTTACCTCTCCTGTGTGATTTGCGAGCTATTACACAGGAGCTGAATTTACCCTGTGCGCACCCAAAGAATAACGGTTGCGATTCTCGTGTCATCTGCGATTCTCATGTCATCAAAAATAAAAAAATAAAGAAGAGGACGGCTGAGGACGACTGATAACTAAAGGGAGGAGATCGAGTTGTTGCTGGCTGCGGTTCTCATGTCATCAAAAATAAAAAATAAAAAAATAAAGAAGAGGACGGCTGATAACTAAAGGGAGGAGATCGAGTTGCTACTGTTGGAGAAAGAAATAAGTCACTCAATGAGAATAGAAGTGGGACCAATACCCTTTTTAAAAAGAAATAGTCACCCTCACATGTCAAGTCATACTTGTACCTCACCCATCAATAAATTTTTCCTTTCTCCATCATATAATTAATACTACGTACAGTGTGCCTTCGTCTCAAAGAAAAGTTTCTCTGCTATATCTAATTTGTCCCCACAGCCCCACTATATGGTCCGACGCGGAGTTAGATTTTAATTTTTTTTTTTTTTGTTTCTCATTAGTGTTTAGTATCTCTATTGAAACCCGACTAATACAGATTCACATAGGGTAGGGTCTCATGTTGGGGGTCACACTCCTATTAAGGATTTTTTCATGCTCAGAGCTCGAACCGAGATCTCTGGTTGAGGAAGGAGCACCTCACCCATTGCACCACATTCTTTGATGCTAAATGTTAAAAGTTAGCGTTACGTTACTATTTACTATGACGATTTTAATTAAAATATAATAATAATCGGATTCATATTAAAAAATTTATAGATGTTTAGTGGATCCGTTAATATATGCAAAAGTCAATCGGGATCGTGAATTGAAATATTATACTACACTTTCCACCTCTGGGTATGGGGTTTCCTTGAGGTAAAAAATTGTTCGAAGTTGATGTTTTGCCCTAAGTCGAAAGATGCATGGCGTTGCATGGCATGTGTTTGTACACTTTTAATAATTAATATACATTTTCATCTTATTAAATTACTTAACAACAACGACTTTGCATGATTTCATATAAATATTGGATACCAATAAGTATTTATTGTTGCTTTATTCCCCGAAATTCGCTTGACAATTACCTTATTTTATCAAAAAAAAAAAAAAGGAAATTGGCTTGACAAATATGCAAAATATGCTATATTTCATAATAAAAGAAGTTTATTATTTTTTCATTTGGAAATTCAGCTATGGATGTTCTACGATCCGAACATGTTTATTCACTTTAATTAGCCAGTCTTTAAGGTTTGTATTTTGTAAATAATTTTTACAAATATTCTAATTGTTGTTATATATAGCAACATATACAAAATGTAGTTTACGTATCATCACTTTAGTTATAATTAAAAAATGGAGTTTAAAAATTAAAAACATATGATGGAATTAAGTCTTTGAGATGGAAAGATTCGGACTTTTTTCTCATTGTCATGACAATGAAAGTTGTCCATCGATGTGAAAAAGAAAATTAATAAGAATATGAGGGAAAATTAATATTTTAATTCTAGATTTTTTTCTTTTAAATTCTTTAATATCTTATATGTATACCGACAGGTTGATATCCATTTCAATTAACTAACTGTTCAGATCCAAACATAAGAATCATTGTTGTATATATTGGATTTTTTTAAGCAAAACTAATAAAATATTTTTATTAAATTAATTAAAAAATATATTATAATTTTTTATATTAACAATTATAGATTAAAAAAATTGTTACAAAGAAATCAAAATTAGAAAAATATATGTTATATCGTAAATCACCAAATTTTAATTTTGAAATGAAAATATAAAGTAATACATTTTATAAATGTAAAGAAGCAATAATCAGAGACTGCAAAGGAGAGTAAAATAAGTAAAGTATTGACAAAGAAGGAAAACGGGAATAAAAGTCACTCCCTCCCTTCACTTTTACTTGTCCACGTTAACATATCAAGAAAAAGAAATTTTTCTTCTTATTATTTTACCCTTCACATTAATTACTCATTTTCAAATCATTTTCTGAGGCTATTAAGACTATACACCAATAAATATGGATATTATGATAAAATATATACTTCATTTATTAATTCTTAAAGAACGTGAAAAGTCAAAAGTGGACAAGTTATGTGTAGGAGAATTAAAATTGAATTGCATACGTGTATACATGAGAAGAAAATAAATACTCAGTACTATGACATATGTCCAAGTATAAAAAAGTAGTTGATTAAAGTGTATAATTTATATAACTTTTGGTACAAATTTGCATTACTATTGTTCGTCCTCTCTTCACGTTTAAAGTATTGACAAAGAAGAAAAACGGGGATAAAAGTCACTCCCTCCGTTTACTTTTACTTGTCCATGTTAACATATCAAGAGAAATAAATTTTTGTTCTTATTATTAATTTTACCCTTTACATTAATTACTCATTTTCAAATCATTTTCGAAGGCTATTGAGACTTACACCAATAAATATGAATATTATGGTAAAATATATACTCCCTCCGTCCCACTTTTACTTGTCCACGTTAACAAATCAAGAGAAATAATTTTTCTTCTTAGTATTAGTTTTACCCTTCACATTAATTACCCATTTTCAAATCATTTTCCAAGCTATTGGGATTATACACCAATAAATATGAATATTATGGTAAAATATATACTCCATCTGTCCCATATTAGTTGCCCATTTTCCCTTTTGTATGCCGCTTAAGAAATCATAAATAAAAGATATATTTTACTATCTTACCCCTATCTCTCCCCAATAAATACATTCTAATCAAAATTGACCATTTTGCAAGAACATTTAATACTAAGGGTAAGATGGAGAAGATTTAATTAATTTTATCTTGATTTTGTAAATGAACAAGTAATTTGGCCATATATTTTTTGTAATGTGGTCAAGTAATATGGGACAGAGGGAGTACTTCATTTATTAATTCTTAAAGAATGTGAAAAGTCAAAAGTGAACAAGTAAAAGTGTACGGAGGAAATAAATGTGTCGGAGCATTAAAATTGAAGTGCATACGTGTATACATGAGAAGAGAATACATATTCAATATTATGACATATGTTCACGTGGGATAAAAAGATAGTTGGTTAAAGTGTACAATTTATAACTTTTGGTCTATGGGTAAGTATATGAGTAATAGAAGGAAAGACAAGTGTGTCTCTATATGACAATGAATGGAGTAGAATTTTCAGACTATCCCAAAAGGTATTTGCAATACACAGATAGTACAAATTTGAGTAATAGAAGGAAAGACACGTGTGACGTGTGTCTCTATATGACAATGAATGGAGCAGAATTTTCAGACACAAAATTTTGAAGCTGTGTTCGTACCTCTTTCATGCTTATATATATATATATATATATATATACTAGAAAATTATGCCGATGCGATGCACGGGACCTAACATGATTAATTTGGTTACTCAATTTTTTTTAAAGAATACCGCGATTTTCCTTAGTGAGTCTCCATATTTTTTTTCTTTTCATCTTATTTTTCTCTTTAATTTCTCAATTGTTGTTAAAATTTGTCTTATTTTGGTTATGTCCGCCTCTTTTTATATTTAGTAAGTTGATAATTCAAATATCCTACATGTCAAGTTTATAATCACAAGATTCAAAGGATATTTCATTATATTATACACATTTAATTTAGAACCACAAGATAGTCTATCTTTATTTTTTATTTCTTAAACTTTGTGTCTAGTCAAACATAGACACTTAAATTGAGACAGAGGGAGTATATGCCAAATGAAGGAAATGAAAGGACAATTGAGACACTGGGGACACGTGGGGACTTAAAAAGTAAACACATAAGAGGTAGTATTAATGTTAAAGTTCTAAAATGTACACATGTTAGTCCTGGCTTAGAGTACAGTTTCAGTTGCTTTTTGTACAACTTATTGTTGTTGTGTTCGTCCACTTGGGCGTTTGTTGTTAAAAAAAAAAAATTGTCTTATTTTGGTTATGTCCGTCTCTTTTTATATTTAGTAAGTTGACAATTCAAATATCCTACATGTCAAGTTTATAATCACAAGATTCAGAGGATATTTTATTATATTATACACATTTTTAATTTAGAACCACAAGATTTGAAAGTCTATATTTATTTCTTAAACTCCATGTCTAGTCAAACGTAGACACTTAAATTGAGACAGAGGGAGTACATGTCAAATGAAGGAAATGAAAGGACAATTAAGACACTGCGGACCTGTGGAGACTTAAAAAGTAAACACACAGGAGGTAGAATTATTGTTCAATTTCTAAAATGTACACATGTTAGTCCCTGCTTAGAGTACAATTTCAGTTGCTTTTTACACAACTTATTATTGTTGTGTCCGTCCACCTTGGGCGTTTATATATAAGAAGAAGAAAAATATAGAATAGAAAAATAGACATATATTTTTAGTAATGTGGCCAAGTAATATGGGACCAAGGGAGTACTTCATTTATTAATTCTTAAAGAATGTGAAAAATCAAGTAATGTGGCCAAGTAATATGGGACGAAGGGAGTACTTCATTTATTAATTCTTAAATAATGTGAAAAGTCAAGAGTGAACAAGTAAAAGCGCACGGAGGAAATAAATATGTGTCGGAGAATTAAAATTGAAGTGCATATATGTATACATGAGTAGAAAATAAATATTCAGCAAGAACGTGAAAAGTCAAAAGTGAACAGCTAAAAGTGCACGGAGGAAATAAATATTTGTCGGACAATTAAAATTGAAGTGCATACGTGTATACATGAGAAGAGAATAGATATTCAGTACTATGACATATATCCACGTGACATAAAGAAGGTGAAAAGTCAAAAGTGAACAAGTAGAAGTGTACGGAGGAAATAAATTTGTGTAGGAGAATTAAAGTTGAACTGCATACGTCTATACATGAGAAGTGAATAAATATTCAGCAAGAACGTGAAAAGTCAAAAGTGAACAAGTAAAAGTGCACGGAGGAAATAAATGTGTCGGAGAATTAAAATTGAAGTGCATACGTGTATACATGAGAAAAGAATAAATATTTAGTACTATGACATATGTCCACGTGAGATAAAGAAGTAGTAAAGTGTACAATTTATATAACTTTTGGTACAAGTATTCATTGTTGTGTTAGAGTGTACAATTTGTAGAGCTTCTGGTACAACTATTCAATGCTGTGTTAGTCCTCTTAAGACACTTATATATAAGAGAAACTAGTAACACATTCCCGTGCGATGCACGGGCCGAACATGTCTATTCATTTTAATTAGCAAGTCTTTAAGGTTTGTATTTTGAAAATAACTTTTAAAAATATTTTAATTGTTATTATATATACAAAATGTATTTTATGTACTATCACTTTAGTTGTAATTAAAAGTCTCTGAGATGGAAAGAGTCAGACCTTTTTTATCATTATCATGACAATGAAAATTGTTCATTGATGTAAAAGAAAATTAGTAAGAATATGAGAGAAAATTAATATTTTGATTCTAAATTTTTTCTTTTAAATTCTTTAATATTTTATATGTATACCGACAGGTTGATATCCATTTCAATTAAGTAACTATTCAGATCCAAACATAAAAACCATTTTGTTGTATATATTGGATTAAAATATTTTTATTAAATTAATTAAAAAATATATTATAATTTTTTATATTAATTGTTACAAAAAAAATCAAAATTAGAAAGATATATGTTATGTCATTAATCATCAAATTTTAATTCTGAAATGAAAATATAAAGTAATACATTTTATAAATGTAAAGAAACAATAATCAGAGACTGCAAAGGAGAGTAAATAAGTAAAATATTGACAATAACGGAAAACAGGGATAAATGTCACTCCCTCCCTTTACTTTTACTTGTCGATGTTGACATATCAAGGAAAAAGATTCTTCTTCTTATTTTACCCTTCACATTAATTATTCATTTTCAAATCATTTTATGAGGCTATTGAGACTATATACCAATAAATATGGATATTATGATAAAATATATACTTGATTTATTAATTTTCAAAGAACGTGAAAAGTCAAAAGTGAACAAGTTATGTGTAGGAGCATTAAAATAACTTTTGGTGCAAATTTGCATTGCTATTGTTCGTCGTCTCTTCACGTTTAAAGTATTGACAAATAAGGAAAATAGGGATAACAGAAATAGAAAAGAAGATAAATATAGAATAGAAAAATCGACATATATTTTTAGTAACGTGGCCAAGTAAAATGGACGAAGCGAGTACTTCATTTTTATTAATTCTTAAAGAACGTAAAAAGTCAAGTATAGTAATGTGGCCAAATAATATGGGACGGAAGGAGCACTTCATTTATTAATTCTTAAATAACTTGAAAAGTCAAAAATGAACAAGTAAAAGTGCACGGAGGAAATAAATATGTATCGGAGAATTAAAATAGAAGTGCACACGTGTATACATGAGAAGAGAATAAATATTCAGTACTATGACATATATCCACATGAGATTTATTAATTCTCAAAGAATGTGAAGGTCAAAAATGAACAAATTAAAGTGCACGAAGAAAATAAATTTGTGTAGGAGAATTAAAATTGAATTGCATATGTCTATACATGAGAATATAATAAATATTTAGCTAGAATACAAAAATCAAAAGAGAACAAGTAAAAGTGCACGGAGGAAATAAATGTGTCGGAGAATTAAATTTAAAGTGCATACGTCTATACATGAGAAGGGAATAAATATTAAATATTATGACACATGTCTACATGAGATATAAAAATAGTTGGATAAAGTATATAAATTATATATCTCATGATATAAGAATTTAATGCGGATACAATTCGTGAAGCAGTGGGTACAAGGGGGACTGCTGTGTTCGTCCCCCCTATATATATATATATATATATATATATATATATATATATATATATCATTTTTAATGCTAACAACACATGAAGAGTTGTGGCCTTTTAATTTGGCTCATGAAAGTGGTGTAACTTGTATCAATCCTTTCTTGGTTACTACCTGTTTTATTTTCTTTTTCCTAATAATGTAATGTATTATAAGCTTTTAATTTCAGTGATGAAAGGGAAACAAGTATTGTTATATAACTTCATTAGACTCGCGTACAATAAAGCTGACGGCATCAGCATGCATGTAAAGCAATCATTATCGTGATGATAACATCATTAAATCTTTAAGCTAGCAAAAGCCATGCAGGCCATCAAATTAAAATAAAGAAAAACACTCTATCAACCTCAATTTATATGACATTCTTTTTACTGCAAAACTAAATACACATTAGAAATTATCCTGATTACTATAATACTTTCAACATGATGTTTTTCTCTCTTTTCAACCACGATTTTATTCTCTTTCCTCGTCACTAATATATCTGGTGTATAAGTCAACGTCACATTTTAAATTCTATACTCAATGAAATAGTAAAACATAAAATTAAAATAAAATGCAATTATTAAGTAGTTTACATCATCGAGCTGCATTCGTCAATCAGTTTATTTAAAATACCTGTGGATGTCTTTTTTATTTATAACTTATACTAATTTGAAAATTGTTCAACATGTTATGTGCCTTTGGGCCATCCTTGGGATGACGAAATTCATATTGTAGAATCTAAAAAAGAATTGGGTATACTCCAAAATCGTCCATTAAATTGTTGAATGCTTGTTTTTTTTTTTTTTTCTCATTCCCATTAACCATGCATCAGCTTTAATCAAGTGGAATGACAGGTTCTATATTTTATAAAGTAATAATAAAATAAATAAAGGACAAATATAGAAATGTGGGCAAGGCTTAAAAATATAAATCCCACCTCTTTCCTTTTATGTATAAGCAAGCACCACACGTAAAATTCTAATTTAGTCCATTAGGGGTCTAGTGCCAATGGTGTGTTACATGCACCCATAGCAATTTTTAGGGCTATTGTTTAAAAGTTAATTAACGAGCATTTGCAATAATTCTTTAGCTTTTGTTAGATACAGAAAGATACTACAAATCCTTCATCCTTGATATATTCCATCGTTTGCTGTGACATATAATCACAGCTTAAAATGAGCGGTAAAAATTCGCTTCTTCATCAACATATGATAAGTTCAAATCTGGCAAGCTATTGTTCTGAAGCCTATAATATTCTGTGAAACCATGAAAAATAATATAATAATTATATTTGCCATGATAATTTAAGTTTTTATAGTGTTTTGACTTTATAAGTCAGGTAGTTTAAGATATATGAATATTCAAGATTTATGAAACTTTTGCACGATTTTATTTTTCGTTAAAGGTTAGTTCTTTGTGTATATCAAAAAGGAGGAGGAAGAAAAAGAAGACGAGGAGTAGGAAGAAGCAAAGAAAGAAAAAGAGGAAGACGAGAGAAATGACTAAAATTTAAATATATTATAAATTGTAGTAATTATATTTTAAATAACCCTATAAAAGTGGCTACAACTAGCGCTTCAGAATGACTATGTCCCAAAGCAACAATATATGCTCTCTTGAGAAAAAGTGAGAGCCTTGACTTCTTTGTTTCTATTTTGGGCAAAAAATGAAAACTTACAAGCAACATAAAGAAAAACAAAACAATAATTAATAAAAATAGAAAATCAACAGTGATTGACTTCATTTTGATAAGGTTAGGCCTATAGTTTGCCCCAAGAAAAGTAGTAGGTAAAAAGTTTAGGTTAATCCAACCCCTTTTTCATTTTCTTTTCCCATAATAATAGAACAAAGGGTAAATAGTTTCAGATACGCAATTTTCTTTGGACAAATATTACAAAAAAAAGAAAGAAAAGGAATAAAATCATAAGAGGTTCACTAATAGAAACAATGATTTTTCCATCGACATTCAGTGAGAATTTGTATTATAAAACATGATTTTTCCACCTCATTCCTACCAAACCAGTTCACTGGAAAAATGCATAGTTCTCATTTAAACGCTAGAAAACTTCTTAATTTTTCCGTGTCAAAACACTACTAGTGTTTTTTTCTCACTGAATCAATCAAAATATCTATGGATAGCCACTGAGCATTTTTTTAGTCAGAAAATAATGATCTTTTATTAGTGGTTTATTTAAAACAAAAGTGCTTATAACTTATAATCTATAAATTCATAAGTTATGGGGACCAATTTATTATTTTTGATGGCTTATAGACACTTAGTTTATGAGTATTATTTTTGTGTTTATCAGAACCATAAATAAATTAACAGATATTTATAAGATAGTTTGTCTAACTTATAAGTTTAAGCAAATACACTCGTAGTCGTTTCTTATAAACATAGAGCAAACAGAAGGAAAAACAATCATTAAATAGAAACGTGTGAAATGAAAATTAATCTAGTAGATAAGAATTGGACGTTCATAATTAGGTGCAATGATTTTGGACAAGCCAAGGGAAAATTGAATGATGCTGGTAGATTTGAATGTTCATATTTAATAAATGAATTATAAATATAATCTTTGCTTTAATTAGTTCACCAGAATATGTTGAAAAGTGATCCTCACAGTAAGCCCGTCAACCGGTTCAAACCGGTAACCGGACCGGTAAAACTGGAACCGGACAGGTAAAACCGGAACCGGAACCGGTTAACCGTCTATTTCTTACCGGTCCGGTTTCGATTTTTTGAAACCGAAACCGGACCGATTAAACCGGTGATTTTTTTTTTTTTTAATATAGCCGTTGTTGGGCTCAGCTGTCCGTTATTGGACCGTTGGCAACGGTCCATTTGCAAAAATGGTCGTTGCCAAACGGCCATAAATTCATTCCCCCCCCCCCCCCCCCCCCCCCCCCAACCCCCCAATTTTTTTTTTAACACTTTAACCCATTCCCCACCCCTATATAAACTCTTCTTCATTTTCATTTTAATCCACACCAATTCACTCTTCTCTTTCTCCCAAATCTCAATCTCTCAATTATAGTTACTTTGCAATAATTAGCCAGCAATTATAATATTGTTGGTCGGGTTGGTGATTTTGCAACAATCCGAAGTAGCTTTGGTGGATTTGCAATTCTAGCCGCCTTCACTTTGTTGGAAATTAATCCGGCAATTTGGTACCTTCGTTCCAACTCTATCTTTATTTTTCGCAATTTAATTCTAGCAATTTAATTTGTTACAATTTATTTTCTTGTGATTTAAATTAATTCTATTTAATAATGGCAAAGAGATTTAGACGTGGTGTCAGTAGTAGTAGTGGTATTGTTAGGGGTGGGCTTAATGGTCTTGTGTGTTTTGACTATTCTATTCAAAAAGTTAGAGACGCGGTTGCGTTTCTTTTTTGTAATGCTAATAGGAGAAGACTTAGAGATTTTAAGAATGCTTGTGTGGAAAATAACCTTAGACCTAGGAAAATTCAAGTAGAAATTGAGACTAGGTGGAACTACACTTACATTATGCTACAACAAGCATATGAGTATAGGATTCCCATACAACAAGTTCACAACAAATATAATATTAATAGTGATGATTGGTTAAATTTTACGCATTGGGAAGATGTTAAAGAATGTGTTGAACTCTTAGAAATTTTTTATAATGCAACTCTTGCTTTTTCTAGACAATTATATCTCACGGTAACCGGAATTTTAGCCTACTTAGCGGAAATAGCTAGAGTTTTACAAGAGTATAAATATAAACCCGGTTATCAAGAGGCTATTTTTGAAATGATAATCAAATTTAAGAAGTATTTTTTTCCCATCCCAACTTTATTTATTTTGGGTTCTCTTTTAAATCCTTGTTTAAAAGTGTCTTATACTAAAGCATTGGTTGGTCAAATTTATACATTTTTAGAAATTGAACAGGGAGTTCAACCATTTTTAGCTGAAGCCGAACTCGCTATTGATGACGAGCTTAGAAAAGTTTTTACTCATTATTCTAATTTGGAAGAACGTGCTACACCCGTTGCTCCACGCCCTACTACTTCTCAAAGTAGCAAAAAGGGCTTGTCGGGTTTGTCGCATTTAAAAGTTTTACATTCACAGCCAACTTCTTCTTGTAATGCAAACTTTGATGAATATAACTTTTATTTGATGCAGCCAAATGTGGATATCAAGGAACTGGATGAATTGGACGTCTTAGCATGGTGGAAGAAGTACAAGGCAAGTCATCTGATACTCTCAAGAATGGCTCGAGATATCCTTACGGTTCAAGTATCAACCGTGACTTCGGAGAGCCCATTTAGCCAAGGAAGACAGCAAATTGGAGACCATAGACATTCATTATCCGGCTTTAGCTTGCAAGTACTAGTGTGCATTCGCGATTGGATTAGATCGGAGCGACGCAACCAAAATTTAGAAACGGAGGAAGGCGAAGAGGAAGAAATTGAAGATTTGATGGCAAGTGGACTGGACCAAATGGAAGACTTTGAAGATATCTCCATGACCGAATATGATATGGGGGAAATTAACGAAATGATTCAGAATTAGTGAATTTATTATTCTACTATTTCTTTACAACTCATGTATTATTTGCAAGTTAAAAAAAAAAACTACAACTTGCAAATAAATGTTATCCAAGAATGAATAAAATATATGGCTCATTGAGCTTTCTTCTATTTACTTGTGTTCATATTTTTACTTATATTAAGTTAGGAATATACCTAAAATATACTAAGAATATACTTATGATATACATCTACTTAAATTAAAAACTAGAAAGTTATATACTTGAAAAATAACTAAAATATACTAAGAATATACTTATAATATATAGTATACATATAACTTAAACATATATATATATATATGTATATACGAATTTATAAACTAGAAAAAAATTAAGCTATAAGTAACTTAAGTTATAATATATAAGTTATAAGTATATATAGTATACTTAAACATATATATATATATATAAGTTATAAGTATATATAGTATACATATAACTTAAACATATATATATTAATATATATATAACTTAAACATATATCTATATATATATATATATATATATATATATATATATATATAAGTTATATAACCTAAGTATATTGATATATATTTTAGGTATATGTAGTATATCACTATAAATTAAGCATATAACTTAATATATATATATATATATATATATACACACGTATATTCTGCATTGCTGACTTGCTGTTAACCTGTCAGTCAGTAAATATTTAAACTTTACTTATAAACTTATATAACATATGTAAATATACCTACAATATACTAAAAAATACTATAATATATATATATATATATATATATATATATATATATATATATATATATATATAAAATACAAAAAAAAGGGTTTTGGACTGTTTGAACCGGACCGGTTCCGATTTGGGATTTCAAACCGGTAAACCGGAACCGGTGACCGGTTTCGTAACCGGTTACCGGCCCGGTCCGGTTTGAACCGGTTGACGGGTTTAGGGCACAGGACTATAAATAAAGACATTCCAACATTTATTTCCAATTCTTTTTGTTTTTTAAAGCATATACTATTACCCGATATTTCCATTAAAATTCATCAACGATGAACGAATTGTGCATTAGATTACTTGTACATATTACAAGCGTAATAATAATATTATTATTTAAATAAATTTTAGTTATATGGAAGTGTTATTATTTTTACAAGTCTAACATCATGGTAAGTTATTTATCATTTTAGCAATTAATACTTATCATACAAGATTTTGTAATTACCTTAACTTCTAAATGGTGTTTATCTGTTTGATTAATCATGAAGTTTAAAATATGAAAAAAGAATTATTAATTTGAAGCTGGTAATTTTAAACGTGATATGAGATTTCTACAAACATGTCAACTAAAGATAAAATTATAAGTTTAAAATTATATTAATATCAAATATATAAAAGTGTCATTCTATTTAACACGTACTAATAGAGAAACAATGACACATAAGATGGAATAGAATAATTATGTGATTTTGCTTTAGGCATTCGGTACCCCAACCCCTATTTAATAGCACGTGATGGTTATATCAAATCATTAAATTGATGCATAATATGTAATTGTACATAAACTTTTATCACTTAATCATGATTAATAATATACATTTTTATCCCTTAAATTGTGTAATCTTACTAAGCTAATACAACTTGATGCAAATAGCCGGCGCAGCTAAAAATTTTCTGCTCAACTAATCAACACTTGTGTTGTTAAGATGAATTTCTATAAAATGTTTCTCTATTTTTATCGTTATCTTATGATTGATTTCTCTTTATATGTTCAAATCTTGCTAAATAGAGTTATTCAATTTTCTGTCTAATCTGACTCCAACATAATCATTACTAAAAGAAAAATAAGAAAAGGTCAAAAATATCTCTGAACTTCCAAATATTATTTTCTCGTACCCTCCATTATACTTTTCGATCAATTATGCCACTATCACTATACTATCACTCTGATTTGCCCCTAATTTAAACGGATTGACGCGTGAAAGTCTCTCCGAATAAAATAACTCATCCCTAATTTTAACATCTACGAGTAAACAATATTTAAAAATTTAGATGTATTTTTTACTGACCTTTTACCGTAAAAAAAAAAAAAGGAGAGTTGAAATAAAGGGCGCTATAAAGTAGGGCTGGGCATAAATACCGAAAACTGAAAAATCGAACCGAACTGAACCGAAACTTCAACAAACCGAACCGAACTAGTTTGGTTCGGTGTTTGGTGTCCATCGTCAAAAAATCGAAACCGAAACCGAAATAGCCGAACCGAAGTTTGATAAAACCGAACCGAAAAACCGAACGCGCACCGAAATTTAATACATTACCCAAAAAAATTAAAATAGTTCAGGCCCATTAAGTTTAAAGCAAAAAAAACCCAATTGTAATAAGTCCTCTTTTGCATTTGTATCCCTAATTTTTCACTTCAATTGAAAAAATTAAATATCCTTAACAAAGAAAGGTAACTAGGATGTCTCTTTAGGATTAATGTATGTCATTTATGTGTTTTCTTAATTATTCTTACGGTATGTATATAGCACTTAGTAATCCTATGTCATGATTATAGTTTTTTGTTCTTGTATATCCTGTTTATTTGATTTTGATTTCAATTTATCAATTTTATATTTTATTGCTTTTGAGAATATGAATTAGTGTCAATGAAATCGCTTTTAATATTATATTAAAAAAATCGAATTGAAAAAACCGAAACCGAACCGAACCGAACTTTAAAAAACCGAAACCGAAAGAATCGAACCGAACTAGTTTGGTTCGGTATTTGGTGTCCACCTTCAAAAAACCGAACCCTAAATAGTCAAACCAAAATTTGATAAAACCGAACCGAAAAACCGAGCGTCCACCCATGCTATAAAGTAACGGTATCTTTGATTCTACTCAAAAGCCAAACCCAATCCCCTCTATAAATAGCTTTCCATATACACACACTCAATCAACATTTATATAATATTTTTTTTTTTTTAACGATGAAGTTAAAACTCTGTTGAACTTTTTAATTTGCCTTTATTCTTACTCTATATAAACTATAACTTTGCCTATTCTCCCTATAATAATTATCATCTTTTTCAGTGCCCATTGTCTTCATTTGCAACTTCTTATTCCTCCTATAAAATACAACACACAGATAGTATATTTTTTTTTTTAGTACGTTGTTATAACACATGAATAAAGTTGAAGTGGAATTGGATTAAAAGGTTAGTTTGTTTATTTTCTTTTTTTCTCTGATTGATTTGTGATTAATTCATATTCTTGATTTTATTTTTGCTATTTTTTTTTGTTTTGTTTTGTTCTCCTAGTTTATTGATTTTTTTGGAATTGTTTTATGGTGAAGTTTTGAATTACTTAGTCAATAAGAAAACGTGTTAATTGGGAAATTGTTAATATTTCCTCCGTTTTAATTTACGTGAACTCATTTCACTGGACACGATATTTAAAAAAAAAAAAAGACTCTCAAGTTCAAAGTAAGTCTTAAATATTTGTGTGACGTTTTTTTTTTTTGCACGGACTAAAAAGAAATGTATACCGTATTATATATTTTGGGGGGGGGGGGGATTTTGGCGGGGGCGGTTGGGGATGATGAGTTTTTTTTTTTTTTTTTTTTGTATTTAAGATTTGGGAGTTAATAGATTCTGAATTGTTGTTTAAATGAAGAATTAGACTGAAAGTTAAAATTTTTAAAGTCAACAAATACTGATGGCTTTTTGGACCAAGAAAATAATGGGTGGTTTAGGGGTAAATGAAGAATTTTATGCAGATTTTGTTGAAAAAAGTGAAGACTTTTAACTTTGATCTCACTTTATGACTCTTATACTCCCTCCGTCCCAATTTATGTGATATAAGTTTGACTGGACACGTAGTTTAAGAAAAAAAAGGAAGACTTTGAATTTTGTGGTCTAAAATGAGCTAAAGATATTTATTGTGGTTCTAGATCATCTCGTTAAGTGTAAAAGGTAAAGCTTAAAGTTAAATTATTCCTAAATAAGAAAATGTATCGTTCTTTTTAGGGATGGACTAAAGCGAAAAGTGTGTATGTTTGGTAATCCAGACTCCACTTATGGGATTACAATGGGTATGCTATTGTTGTTGGTATGTTTGGGATTAATGGAAATTTTTTTGTATAAAAAAAAAAAATGTTGTTTTGGGTGTTTTGTTGGATATAAATGTAGGTGATATTTGTATTTGTAGAAGGTGGTGGATAGGGTATGCAGATAGTATTTTGGTGATATTTTTGAGTAATAAAGGTTGAAACAACGTCGAAATATTGATGAAACAGGTAATTTGGAGTAAGAGCTAGGATACTTGTGAAGAAAGACTTCTGCCTATGGGTGATAGAAGTCTTTTTTCTCATTTTGGTAAAAGATTATCTCCTTTCAAGAGGATTTCCTATAATTCCAGGTAAGGAAATATTGCAAAATGGTATCATCAAGGAAAACATTTATCAGGAAGATATTTTTTTGCGATACCGAACAATAACATTTTGTTAATTAGGCTGGTGAGCCTTTAGTTCTTTATCAAGGTAAGTTGTCGTTGGTATCGCCACAAAATGTTTAACGAAAGTAAAATGCTTCCTAGATCAACTCTTTAGTTGGCTATAACAGTTGATGTTGTATTATAATAGTATAGCAAGGTTGCAGTGGAGCTTCGTGATGAACAAGTAATTAGAGATGAAAATAATGTTTGTTATATTGGTAGGAATATAGAAAATGATAGAATGATTTTCAGCAATCGAGCTAGCAGCTATATTATTAGATTCTATTGAAACATTATTCTGGTACTATCATCAGGCTTTGGGGATTACGAAGCACAATTGCGTGAACTTCAACTCCCAACTGTTAAAAAACAAAAATCATCTTTTGTTGATTCCAAAAGGAATTCAGAATATGTCTGGAACATCGGGAGGAAGTCTAAATAGAATATCTGATTCAAGAACATCGACAAGATTTTGTTTATGTTTCACTTAGTAGTCCTTGTAAAAATAAGTCTGAAAAGTCGCTGTTAGAGTGTTAGTATTGTCAGTGCTGCTGCTGTGTTAATCAATAAAGAAGCAAGTCAAAGTAAATATATGTGCTAATCAATAAAGAAGCAAGTCAAAGTAAATATTTAATCTGCATATTCATTGAAACAATCACTTAATATGAAACTAGCATTTAGTTTAGTGTGGAAAGTCAAATACCTAAATCTTTAAACAATGCATACGCTTGCTCCGATCTTACTCTCTTTGTCTTGAAATTTGAATTAATTTTTTTCCAAGAAAAGAAATTATTTCCATGAATAATGTATTCCTTTGATCCTATCCACACTATCATGTGTGAATCGTACCACTTCTGGGTTTCTTAAATGTTTGGCACATATAAGAAAAGGAAACAATAATCAGTGTTAAGGTGTCTCAGTTGAAGCAATTGACTGCTCTGTAGTTCAACACATTAAGCTGCATAAGATATAGTTATTTATCTATTTTCCTTTTTGTTTGGCTGCCCTATCTTTCTAGATCTATTAGAACCACCACTGCATATCTCACTCCTATTTTCGTGTTTAATTCGTTAAAGTGGAAGCTATGGTACATATGCATCACTGTGCATTTTCAACTCTGACCATTCATTGCTTGTCAACAACACTATCAGAAAATCGTAGCGGATGAGGACAGATACTCCATATTACTAACAGAACATCATTATAATATACAGTGATTTTATATGATCTAACCAATAGGTCAGAATTATCTTATTCTTCTTATCTGAGCCCTTCATTAACGAGCTCTATTCAGGTACAAGCGATAGATCCAATTTAGAGGTGAGAAGAGGTTTTTGACTTTGGCATTTTTTCTGAAAGATATAATCATGTGTGAACCGGAATCTGATGCTGCTCGTGGGGCTTTTAGTTTTCTTGATGTGGACCAACTTTTTAGTTCCAACTATTATGGTGACAGTAGACAGCATGACATTGAAATCTCTCATGAACAATATGCCAGAGAAAACCGCTGTCACCCATCATATTGCAACGTTGAAAATGATGAGCTTATTGCTCAGGCTCTACAAGAAGAACTGTCAGAGTTGTCCATTGCAGAAGATGCTGAATCTTCACATGCAGATCAGCAGTACTTACAAGCCTCCACTGGTGTACAACATTGGCAGGGTCCTCCAAGGGAGTACTATGCTGGTACGTATCCTTATTTCAGTTTTGTGATTGTTTCTTGAATTTAAACATTTGCTAAAATATGTATACATATATCTATCATTCACAGGGCATGATACTGGCCTAGAAGCTGATGATTTAGGGCCTTCAAGTTCTTGCTCTAGTCCTGGCAACAGATCATATGATGGAGAAGATTATACCTACACATTGGACATACAAGATGAATTTGAGATTGATGGAGAAGTAAGGAAGAGAATAAACCAACTGAGTGCTGTTCCTGTAAGTTTGTCTGTTTTCTAGAAGCTTTGGTGAGCTTGGAATTCCCCTCTTCTTTGGTACTTTTATAACTTTTGGAGGGGTTGTTTGCGCGAGTGTCAAGACCACTAATTCACGTTGTGTATGAGGACATGCATGGTGCTCTGCACCTTTAACCATTTACTCCTTCCATTTCAATTTGTTTGTCTTAGTTTGATTCAGCACGGAGTTTAAGAAAATAAAGAAGACTTTTGAATCTTGTGGTCTTGTACAAAAGATGTGTGTAATATATCAAATGCCTTTTGAATCTTGTGGTCTTAAATAAAAGATATGTGTAGTATATCAAACGCCCTTTGAATCTTGTGGTCTTAAATATGCCGTGTGGGATGTTGGGTGTAAAGTGTTATTCCCTCTGTTTCAATATGTTTGTCTTACTTTTCTTTTTATTCTATTTCAAAAATAATGTCTCATTCCTTTTTTGGCAACTCTTCAGTTCCAATTTTCCGCATGGCATGTTAAAGACCACAAGATTAAAGGGCATTTTTGTACATTCTGCATAGCTTTAGTTTAAGACCACATAATTCAAAAGTCTTTTTTACTTTCTTAAACTCCGTGCCAAGTCAAAACTAGACAAACAAATTGAAACGGAGGGAGTACCTTATAATATATATAGAAAGTGGCATCCTTTTTGGAACAGACTAAAAAGAAAAGAAGACAAACAAATTGCAACTGAGCGAATACTTGGTACTTAGCTTTGTCTGGATTAATGTTATCAGAACAATAACCTCTTATATCAGCAGCTGCCAAATTATTTATTCATCTGGAATCTGCATGTAAAATATAAAAGGATATGAGAGATCATATTCTTCTGTTTTATGAATACTGAGAACTGTTGTGCCTTTACAGGCATATACAGAGATATATCATATATATATATATATATACTTGGTTTGTTGTGAATGAACTGCAATAGGAAGCCTTTAGCTTGAGCATGTAGGCTTTTTTGTTTGGATATACCTTCTTGACTGTTGCTTTAGTTTCTTAAAATAATTTGTATTGCAGCATGTTCCTAGAATAAATGGAGACATACCTTCAGTTGATGAAGCAACCTCTGATCACCAAAGGCTGCTAGATAGGTATCTCTTGATCCCACCGCCTTAGGTTCTTAAGTATACAAAATTTTGTGTAACGACTTTTAATGACGTATTGTCTAACGGTAGTGCTTAGCTTAATTCTTTCCTCCAAAGTCCTGAGCACTTTTTAAGGTAATAAAATATAGCTTCACTGTGAGAAATATAAACCTCTCTTGTGGTTAGATGTCCTGCGTCTCCAGAAGCATTTCTGTATTTTCTTTTCTTAGGTTTTCTCTGTCTGTATTCGTGCTTTTTCCCCTAGTGGTTCTTACTGCCTGGTAGTTGAAAAGGTAACACCTAACCCCTCAAGTATTTTGGAAAAAGAGAATCAAATAGGAGAGATGGGACTTGAGACGAGCACAGAAAATAATTGGTGTGTAATGAGCGAACTGTTATTCTGTTGCTTTGTGAATACACACTTTTGAGGCAAATTCCAGTAGATATTGTGAACATTTAGTTTGCTTAAAGTCACAGAATGCATGTGGTTTCACTTTTTCGTTCTTTTTGTAGTTATTTGTTTTTTTGGCTTAGATTTTACTCCACATAAGTGTATCAAGTTGATATTTTGCTAATTCAATTGAATGGTAATATTATTGCTGTGAGTTATTTTCGGCTAAGCATCCCATGCATGGGTTTTCTTGCTTCAGATTGCAAACAAATGACTTGGTGGAGCACAAAGTGCAAGGAGATGGCAACTGTCAGGTTACCCTACTTCTTGGTTGACTTGTGTTTGTAATAATGATATTGAACTGTCTAGATGGGCTTTCATGATTTTCTGTCTAGTGGAAGATAAATAATTGTTTTTCCTTTCCTCAAACTACTTCTAACATAGTTATTAATCATACACTAAAGATGGCACCACAATTGTTTAAGTTTGTCTCGTTGAAAAATATCAGTTGATAAAAGGTGCTAAGCAGTACAGAGGCCTTGTTGTAGAAATTTGTTGTTGATTTTTGTTATAAAGTCTGTCTTATTTTTCTTTTTCACTTTTTAGCTAAGCTTGAAAACTTCTCAATTTTTTCATTTTCAGATTTGGCGTTTTACTAGTCAATTCTTGCCGTTGGCCTTAAACAGTGGCAACACTGTCAGTCATATTTCCCATAAGTTATTAGAGAGTGTGTGAAGACCATATACAATATTAGTAAATTATGATATACATTCGGGGGATCTGCAATTTCATTTGAATTGAATTATCTAGTGATTAGTTCGATAAAGTACTCAGAAAAGTCTGATAATGAGACCATAGCATACCAATTTACTGGTACCACATCTCGTATGGCTATTTACTTATGACTAGTAGATAAACATTTTTAGTAAAGCATTTTGTTCAAATATCAGGTAATAATTGCACTTACTTGCCAAGACACAATTTCATCTAAATTGAATAGTCAAACTTTGTTGGTCTAAATGACAGTTTGAAATACCTCGCATCTTTTTATCCCATTTCTCCCCTGAATTCTTCTTTTCCTCTAAACACCCTTTACGCTTTCCCAAAGTTTCCCAATCCTGCTAGACCAATATAAATGTTTTGCTCCTCGTATGGAATGAAATATGAATACTTGAAACAATAGACTAAGAAATTTGAGACTGAATGTGAAAATTTAATGGGAGCTGTTTCATGGAGAAAAGCTGGTAAATAGTAATGTTGGTAAAATATAAATGAAGGGATTAACTTGGATTACGTATGTAGAGTGAACAAGCAAATATGAGAAGTTGAGAGTTTTTTTTTTTTTTTTTTTTGGGGGGGTGATGGAAGACTGCTTTCCCTGCCAAATTATTATAATTTCAGTTGTTAGGCAAAAGAGGACAATTCAAATTTTCTTAACTCTTTAGTTTTATGGGGTATGGGAACTTAGGCGCAGTTTTTCTTCTGTGGCATAAGGCTTCTCCTGAGAATCTAAGTTTGTTGAGATAAGGTTCCACCCTATCTGTTTCCCTGCCAAATTATTATAATTTCAGTTGTTAGGCAAAAGAGGACAATTCAAATTTTCTTAACTCTTTAGTTTTATGGGGTATGGGAACTTAGGCGCAGTTTTTCTTCTGTGGCATAAGGCTTCTCCTGAGAATCTAAGTTTGTTGAGATAAGGTTCCACCCTATCTGTTTCCCTGCCAAATTATTATAATTTCAGTTTTTAGGCAAAAGAGGACAATTCAAATTTTCTTAACTCTTTAGTTTTATGGGGTATGGGAACTTAGGCGCAGTTTTTCTTCTGTAGCATAAGGCTTCTCCTGAGAATCTAAGTTTTTTGAGATAAGGTTCCACCCTATCTGTTTCTACTGCACATCTACTTACCTGTCCTTTCTTTTTTCCAGTTCCGTGCTTTATCAGATCAATTCTATCGTACCCCAGAGCACCACAAATTTGTCAGACAGCAAATAGTCACTCAGGTGCTTGTCAAATAAATAAGATTATCTTCTTTATGATACTCTGGTTTCATAGTTGAATTATTTCAAATGCATCTTAGCTAAAGTAGGTTTTGTAAAATCATTTGGTCTGATCAGCTTAAAGCTCATCCAGAGATATATGAGGGATATGTCCCAATGGCATATGATGAATACTTGAAGAGGATGTCCGAGTAATTAACAACACCTTTGTTTCTCTATTTTGAAATTCCTTATTCTCCTTTTCACCTTTAATCTACATTTGCTTTTATATTGGTTGAATCAGGAATGGGGAATGGGGCGATCATGTTACACTGCAGGCTGCCGCTGACTCGGTATTGATTATTTCCCTTACTTTGCTTCCTTGGTTTTTTGCTCTTCATTTGATTACTGTCTTTTGGTTTGTTTCTTAACCTTGGAAATAAGAACTTTAAGCTATTGTCAGCCTAACCATAATTTGGATGTCCTGGTATAGAGGTATTGGATATTTTAGTAGCTTGTTAATTGCAAGTTGATAGGTACTGCCGAAGTAACATGCTTCTATATAATCTTTTCTTGTGGTCCCCTGTAGTTGTTTGTGGCTTTAATTAACCATTTATATTTTGTAGTGTAGAAGCAAGTGCATGTTCGTGTACCTCCGTCTTGCTATTTCTCTTTCTTCCACTCTCCATTTTGTCTGGTCTTGATGCCCTCCCTTTTTTATTGTATATGCTCAGCTCTTTTTTTCATGATTTTGCTTGTGATGATCATGATATTAGCTGAGAATGCATTGGTTTTGTGAATGAACCTATTTGTGTTGCATATTGATTTTGTCTTTTGCTTTGTGGGCAGTATGGCGTGAAAGTTTTTGTTCTAACGTCATTCAAAGACACATATTACATTGAGATTCTTCCGAAGGATCAAAAGTCAAACAGAGGTAACTAGTTCTCAGATTTTAAATTGCTTTTACCTTTCTGTCATATCCTCTATTTTGAAGAATGTCATTGAGCAAGTTTTGATTTAAAAAAGAAGAAGAAGAAATAATTTGGAAGTGGGATTGACTTGGCTCGTAGTTCTCAATTTTCATGTGTCTTTACAAATTCATGATGCTGCACGTACTTCCAGTTTGCAGTTTTGGAAATTTCCTTAAGGACTATCTTAAGGAAATTTGATGTTAGGTTTCATGAAAAGGAGATTCCCAAGGGTTGCTCGTGTTAGCTGTTTCAAAATCTAAATTGTATCTCTTAAGATTGACACATGGGCTTTCCTTTCTCTTATTATAGACCTAAATTCGTGTACTCGTACAAATTAAATGAGAATGAAAATGTTGAAAGTTTAATCAATAGGGGCAATCTTTATATTGGTTATGCATGCACGTCATTTATTCTATGCTATTGTATAATCATACCTCTACTACGAAAACGAGTGTAGACATTTCAAAGCAATGGATAATGTAAATCTGGAGGTTGCTCGGAAGAGGAATTAAAGTTTGTTACAATATTTTTGTACACGCGCACTTTGTGGGGGGTCTTGGTGGCTGCAAGCTAGATGAAAGAGCAGTTTTTGAAGTCTTGGTATCAATTCCTTCACAGCAATTTCATCGTTTCTCTTGTTTTTACTCTTTGTGCAGTCATATACTTGAGTTTCTGGGCGGAGGTGCACTACAACTCAATCTACCCTCAAGGAGGTAATTACTTTTGTACATTCATGTCCTCTTTCTGTATGATACGTCTTAGCATTGATAGCCTATACGAAGGAAGAAAATGAAGATCTTGAAAAGGGGGAGGGTTACATGCGCATTTCCCGATTCCAGTTTACGTGACAGTATTTCCTTTGTTAGTCTGTTCTAAAAAGATTGACACATTCCTAAATTTGGAAATGATTAACTGTATACTTCAATTTTACCCTTAATGAGAATCGTTTATAGCCACACAAAAGCTATGTCATGATTAAGACGACAAGTTTCAAAAGTTTTCATTTCTTTCTTAGATTGTATGTCGATTCAAACTATGTCACATAAATTGGGACAGAGGTAATGTTCTTTATCACATGCCTTAATGGGGAATGCAGTGAACATTGAAAGTTGACTGAATTCTAATCCTGCTTCATTTATTCAAGCTATATTATCCTAATACGGTAGCTTAATGCTACATTACAGACTTCCTGCCATGTGATGATTTTAAGAAGAAGAAGAAGAAGTGGAGTTTCTGGAACATGCATTAAGAGTTCTTGACCTATATATTCAAGGCAAACACTACCTGCATCGGTGTCATCCTGGCTGCGGTACACAGCTTCTAGTGCAGTACTTACTATACATTACAATAACAACTATGCCTCAACTCCGAGCAAGTTAGAGTTGGCTAGCTTTGCATTCTTTTTCTTTATGATAAGTAATACTTACTTTTACATTTTTACATAATTGTTCACATAATAAAGTATAGCAATAGTCAATAGTTTGTTATCAGTTGCATACGAATAAGATCATATTGTTTATATAGATATCTTGTTTCTGTTCAAACATTGTGCTCCAACATGCACATTTCTCTCAGTTATTTCGATGCTTTATACAAATTATATGCATACAGTAAGGCCTTGATGATTTTTCTTGTAATTATTGTTAGCTTTATTGTTTTACTGGAGATATAGTTTGTTCAGTTGTCATATATGAATATTGACTGAAATCGATTTTGTAAAGTTGTTTTGGTCTGTTCAGAAATGCTACAAATTTTGGCTATTTAGAAGTTAATTTTTTTTTTTCCTAATATATTTCTCCGGTTGATCTTGATCTATTATTTTCATTCTTCTTTAAAATTTTAAATTATTCCAACTGTTCTCCAATTTAATTATTCCAAATTCGAATGCAAATACACATCCTTTAAAAACCAAATGATAACAGTCTGTCAATCTCCAAATGCTACTTCAAACAAAAATTTAGCAAGCAAATTTTAATAACAAATTTAAAAGGTTGACAATATATTTAACCATAGTTTAAACTACAAAAATCACAAATTTTCTTCAAACTAACATGATATAAAATGAAACGGGAGGGAAATGGAACAAAGATTCAAAGTAATAATGTAACATCTTCCTTTTCCATGGACATTACTAATTTAAAAAAAGACTTACTAATGAAATATATATATATCAAAAATTAACATTTTACCCCTTAATTAACCTCTTTTACCCCTGCATTAACCTAATTTACCAAAATCCCCCTAAACCCAAAAAGTTGGACCTTTTAATTCTTCCCAATCTTCTCGACATAGCAAAAAAGGTCTAGAAACTGACACATTTAATCCAAAACTTTACCATATCTACTCCAAAACCCTCAAAAAGCTGGACCTTCCTTTAAACCTTCCCAATCTTTTTAGAAACAGCCAAAAAAGACCCACAAAATTCTAGAAACCAACACATTCAGTCCAAAAAAACCTCCAAACATTACTGTTTCCCATCTTCTCCAGCAACTTTCTCCTCACAACAATCATCCTCCGTCACCGGCTGCAACAACAACGCCGTAAACGGCATATTCCTATAACTATGAACAGAATATTCCAAATCAAGCCTACAACTCGGCTGCGCATAAACCGGATAACCAGAAACCGACGCACAACTTAACGGAGCCAAAATCGACGGTTGCGATTGAACGCTCGTCATCGTCGCCGGCGTAGTGGTGACGTGGCAAGCCGGAACAGTACCGGTTCCGGTTGAAGCAATTATCGCCGGTTCAGCGTTGCGTAGTAACCACTCGATTGTTTCGCCGTCAGTTTTGTGACCTAATTCTTTTGTGAGTTGAAACACACGCGCCGCACATAGTGTAGGTAGCCTCACGCGCCTGCCTCGTCCATTTACCTTTGTGTGCCTGTCTTTGTTAGAGGTAAGTTTCTTCGGTACTAGCTTAAGGGCATTTCTGTCATTTGCTGCTTTGTTACCGGAAAAATCAACTATTTCTGAACCCATAAAAAGGTGGGGGGAAATTAGAGAGATTTTTAGTAGGGTTTTTTTTTTTTTTTTTTTTTTTTTTTTTTTGGAATACTTTGGGCTATAGGGACGATTTTTTTTTTTTGTTGACCCCACAAGAAGAGGAAGAGTTTATATAGGGTAAGTATTTTATGTGATGTGATAGATTTTTTTAGGATAGGTATGTGGGTTTCTGACACGTGTATCTTCTTGGGTAGTGTGTGTGGATAAAGGCTGGGCCCATTAAGCTTACTGGGCCCATCACTGTGTAAAATCTGAAGGGCAATACGGACTGGTCTTTAGTTTTTGTCGGTCAATTTCATACGGACTGGTCTTCAGTTTTTTATTTTTATCCTCCGCTTAAAAAGATGATCGAAAATATTTTGAGGTTCGAAATTCAGTAGAGTAAAAAAATAATAATATTTTCACAAGGTATAAAAAAAAAAATCAGGCGAAGTTACATAACTTATGCAGGAGAGGACAAACTTTTGTAAAAGCTTTGCCTTGCGATTTTTTTTTTAATTGAACGGGGGTTCGAACTCAAAACTTTGGGATATTTTCGGCCACTTTTTTAAATGAAAGACAAAAATTAAAGACCAGCAATTTGAGGGGCAAAAATTAAAGAACGCCCCGAAAGAACATTCCGAGCAAAAAAAATGAAATCTGAAATCTTGTTGTGGGTCCCATTTCGGACAATTATTCTTCTTTTTTGTTTGGGGAAAAACTGATTTTTCGAACACCAAGATCAACATTACCATAAACTACCACACTTTTGTTTTATTTTTCATTTGGTATTCGGTAGTCGCTTTGAGATTCCATTAATCTAGTGTACGGTTAAAAGTACTAGCTTTGAGATTCGATTAGTCTAGTGTACGGTTAAAAGTATTCGCTTTGGGATTCGATTAGTCTAGTGTACGGTTAAAAGTACTAGCTTTGAGATTCGATTAGTCTAGTGTACGGTTAAAAGTATTCGCTTTGGGATTCGATTAATCTAGTGTATGGGTGAAAGTATTCGCTTTGGGATTTGATTAGTCTAGTGTAAGGTTGTAAGTACTTGCTTTGAGATTCGATTGATCTAGTACACGGTTGAAGTACTCGCTTTGAGATTTGATTAATCTAGTGCACAATTGAAAGTACTCGCTTAAAGACTCGATTAATCTAGTGCTTGGTGGAAAGTTTCAGTGTGAGGGTAATCGAGAAGCATTCCCTACCAAAAGTGATTTCAGTTTCAGGGCTTGAACCCGATACTTCAAGTTAAGGATGTAAGTGTACTTATGACTCCACCACAAAATTTGAAGGTATTATGAAAGTATTGGTTATAACTTATAAGGCAAGGAAAGACGATTAATTAATGTAGTCCATTTATTATATTTTACTCGTCACCTTTACTAAAAATAGTTGTTTTGAGATACTTATCATTTTTTGAAAATAAGAAAAAAAGGGTAGCCCGGTGCACTAAGTTCCCGTTATGCGCCGGATCATGGGAAGGGCCGGACCACAAGTCTATTGTACCTTGCATATTTGCAAGAGGCTGTTTCCACAGCTTGAACTCGTGACCTCCTGGTCACAATGCAAAAATAAGAGAAATTTGATTATTTTTTCAAGTTTATATGTTTACTCTAATAAATGTGGAGAGAGATTAATGTGATGAAAGTAAGAAGTAGTAGTAAATTGAGATTAAAGAATAAATAAGAATAATGTAATTCATTCTTATATGGGCAAAGGATAGAGCAAAAGAGATTAGCAGTATTATCTAGTGAGAGTTGATTAACTAAATCCCTGGTTGCATTACAAGAGATTGAACAATTTATTTTGGTAACAATGTATGCTTTTGTTACTACTCCATATTTTATGAACTTGACTTGTTTAAAGCTACTTCCAAATTAGTCATTCAAATTAATACTTATTTCCTTGTTGGCATCAACGACAATATAGCTATTTGGATTTTATTTTGATTCGATTATGAAAAATTAGATTTTAAGAAGTTTTTGGCAGGTAATTTAAGAGAGAATATGCATTTGGATTAGTTTGTGAGAAAAATGAATCTGAAGTATATTTGTGGCAGTCTTCCGAGAAAATCTAGTAGGAAATTTACTCAGTTTAAAATATCTTGACTTGATTTTTGGAAAATCAAGTTTAAAGAAAAAATAACAAACTCTTGAACATTACTACTATATATATATACTAGTAAATTCACCCGCGCTTCGCGCGGTAAAGTACTGAAATATTGCTGAGTAGTTCATGTCTTAATTTTTGTACAAAGAAATTATTCTGTAATAATCAAACCATAATTGTAGTATGAACCCAAAAAAAAATAAAAAAATCTAGTATGATCAGTTACAACAGATAATAACCCAGCACAGAAAATAGTGGCAAAAACCTTAAATGAAGTTCTTTGACAGACTTCAATTTGAGAATTGTACTCTTTTGCAATGGATTAAACTCTCGCCAGCCAAGCCTAGGAGTGGGCACCAACAACAACACTGGACGCACTAAAGGCTTTGGTATGACAATAAAAGATAGAATTTTTCGGGCAACTTTCCAATCACTTTGTTAAGAGTTTTTAAATAATATGTTTCTTGTTGTAAATATCCCATCTTAGTGGATATCCATTATTTGGAAATATCCCATAAATATCCCAAAATATCTCAAAATATCCCATGTCTTGTTGCTCCTATAAATAGGATGCACAGATGCAATGTTGAAAGAGCAGAAGTAAGATAATCTGATATTTCTCTACATATTCTCTCTACATATTTCTTCTGTGTATTTACTTCATAGGTTTTATTTTATAATACGTTATCAGCACGAGACTCTGTCATCTCGAGCAAATACTTTACAAGCCTCGAAGGTATTGATTTCTTTGTTTTCCATTACTAATGGCAAATCTTTCTAGACGTGAATTTGTAGCCTTAGATATATCCGGCAATAGCTATATGTCTTGGATTCTTGATGCCGAGATTCACCTTAATGCGATGGGTCTGGAAGACACCATCAAAGATAAAAATGAGGCATCAAACCAAAACCGTGCTAAGACAATGATATTCCTCCGCCACCATCTTGATAAGAATTTAAAAATGGAATATCTCACGGTTAAAGATCCTCTTACGCTGTGGAATGATCTGAAAGATAGATATGATCACCTGAAGATGGTCATACTTCCACAAGCACGTTTTGATTGGCTCCATTTAAGGTTCCAGGATTTTAAATCTGTTAAGGCATACAATTCTACTATGTTTAAAATTATTTCTCAATTAAAATTATGTGGTGAAAATATTACTGATCTTGATATGCTGGAGAAAACATTCTCCACTTTTCCTGCCTCGAGTATGCTCCTGCAGCAGCAATACCGAGAGATGAAGTTCAAAAAATATTCTGATCTAATCTCACATCTTCTAGTGGCTGAACAACATAATGAATTACTGATGAAAAATCATGAAAGCCGACCCACTGGTACTGCCCCATTCCCTGAAGTGAATGAGGCAAATTTTCGCCATTCTAGGCGTGGAAGAGGTCGTGGCCCCAGTCGTGGTCATGGTCGTGGTCGAGGAAGGGATTTTAATCATGATTCTCGTTTTGCACCATATAATACCCTTGACCACCAGCAGTGTAAAAGGAAGGATGAAAAGTATGAAGTTGTGCAAAAGAAAAATTCAGAAAATAATTGCTTCCGATGTGGAGGAAAAGGGCACTGGTCACGTACCTGTCGTACGCCAAAGCACCTTGTTGAGCTATATCAAGCCTCCCTCAAAAGGGCAGAAAAGGATGCCGAAGCAAATTTTATTTCTGAAGATAATGTTGAGCCTATGCATCTAGATGTGGCAGATTTCTTTGAATTCCCTGAAGGAAACATAGATCATCTGATCGGTGATGGATCTGTATTAACTTAGATATTTAATACATGTCGTTTGTATTAGCTATTGTGGTTATGTTTCCATATATATGTAATAAAGTGTGTGTAATACTTTGTCTAATCAAAATATCTACTTCGATGTTTACTTTGCCTATTCTTTCGTTTTGAAGAATATATGGAAAATCCTCAAATATTATTTGGATCAATGACCAATCATGAAGATATTTGTGTAATTGATAGTGGAACAACGCATGCTATATTAAAAAATGAGAAATACTTTTCTTACTTGCGTAGAAAAAGGGGAAATAATTAATACAATTTTTGGTAATAGAAATTAATGATCAAAGGCTCCAGAAGAGCTAATTATTTATTTACAAGTATCATGACACTAGCAGTGTCCAAATAATATATGATTATGGTGAACAAATTAATGTCTCTCGAAGAGCTTATATATGATAGTACCATTCATCTCAGATCATAATTATTTCGATCGGAAAATAAATTATAGTAAACCTGAAGTTTACTAGCGAGAAAAATGGTCATCATATTGAGACTACAGATGATTGGAAGATTGAATATCTCCAACTTATTACGGGTAGGGTCACGTGTGTAAAGCGTTACCCGAGCATGAAGAGATCGCATGTCACAATAAACCAGAAGTTTTGACATAAAATTTTATGCAATAGTAAACCAGAAGTTTATTAAAAGAAATAGCACTCGTCATAGTAAACTTGAAGTTTACGGGTACAGATAATTTTATCAGTTGACAAGACCATTTTGATCGTCCTGATTTAAATCTGATGTGCTAATTGAGTATTAAAAACATATTGAAGAACTGGAAGATTCTTCAAGAATTTGTTTGTGTTGCTTGTTCTCATGATAAGTTGATTACACCAGCTAATGTTGGGACTGAATCCCCAAAATTCTGAAAAATATAAAAGGTGAGTGTGGGCCCCTTCACCTGCAATGTGATGTCTTAAATAGATGCATCTATGAGACGGTCACATGTATGTTTATTGTCAACTGGCAGTTTGACATTTACAAAGTTGCTTGCTCAAAATAATTGAGTTGGAAGCACAATTTTCAGAATATGTAATCAAGACAATCATCTTGATAATGCTGGTTTATATCTAAGTTGGTTTGGCATTGGATGCCTCCTGACCCAACTATTTCATATTTCATCTGCAAAATATGCTCTTAATGTCCCTGAAGGACAAAGTCTACAGCGTGCATGGAGCATGGTAGACCAATCGGTTCCAAATATAATAATCCTTGAAAAAGGGAGGAGCAAATGATCATAATAAGGAGGCAATGTGCTCTTGAAGAGCTACGACATAACACTTCATAAACCTTATGGGAGGTTCAGGTACCTGAAAATAATGAAGTGATGAGATCTCAGTAAGTTATGTCGAATTGCGAACCGATACAACATGATATCTTCTCGACAATATACAATATAGCGCGCAATATTGTATAAGGTTGTGAGGATTTGATTTCTACGTCTCTTCAAGCATGTTGACGTAGAATAATTACCAAGTAAAATGAAGCATCTTGGTAGACGTAATGTTTATTGGGCCAGCAGTCCAAACAACAGAAGATGTCACATTATTTATACTGATGGATGCTGTCACGGCCTATGTGGCTTACTTGATGAAATTTATATGAAAATTCCTGAAGGATATAAAATGCCTGAAGCATTTGGTTTAAAGTCTCGGGAAATGTATTCAATCAGATTACAAAGATTATTATATGGTTTAAAACAATCAGGGCGTATGTGGTATAATCGCCTAAGTCGAGTACTTGATAAATGAAGGATATATAAATGATGTCATTTGTCCATGTGTTTTTATTAAGAAAACAAAATCAGGGTTTATAATACTTGTTGTTTATGTTGATGACATAAACCTTATTGGAACTCCAGAATTTGAGATGAAAGATCTCGGAAAGACAAAACTCTGTCTTGGTCTGCAAATTGAACATTTCGCAAAAGGGATCTTTATCCATCAATCTGCCTATACTGAGAAAGTTTTAAATCGGTTTTACATGGACAATTCTCATCCTTTAAGTACTCCTATGGTTGTTCGCTCACTTGAAGTGAGCAAAGATCCGTTCCGACCTCAGGAAGAAAACGAAGAGCTACTTGGTCCTGAAGTACCATATCTTAGTGCAATAGGTGCACTTATGTATCTTGCTAATGCTACAAGACCTGACATAGCATTTTCTGTTAATTTGCTAGCAAGATATAACTTTTCTCCTACACGGAGGCATTGGAACGGGATTAAGCATATATTG
Organism: Lycium barbarum; assembly: GCF_019175385.1. Taxonomy (NCBI): domain Eukaryota; kingdom Viridiplantae; phylum Streptophyta; class Magnoliopsida; order Solanales; family Solanaceae; genus Lycium; species Lycium barbarum. Next base: position 5,598,506 of record NC_083339.1, on the reverse strand, counting down.
CGATATCTGAAGGGAACTAGCGATATGGGTCTGTTTTATACTAACAAAGGTAGTACAGATCTTGTTGGTTATGCAGATGCAGGTTATTTATTTGATCCACATAAAGCTCTATCTCAAACGGGCTATCTGTTTACATGCGGAGGTACTGCTATATCATGGCGATCGACCAAGCAGTCCATTGTTGCTACTTCTTCAAATCATGCTGAGATAATCGCTATTCACGAAGCAAGTAGAGAATGTGTGTGGTTGAGATCAGTGATACATTTAATCAGAGAAAGATGTGGCTTGAAGTGTGATACAAAAATACCCACAGTATTATATGAAGATAATGCTGCATGCATAGCTCAATTAAAAGGAGGTTTCATAAAAGGAGATAGAACAAAACACATTTCACCAAAGTTATTTTTCACACATGATCTTCAGAAGAATGGTGATATTGATGTGCAACAAATCCGTTCAAGTGACAATCCTGCAGATTTGTTCACTAAATCTTTGCCAACTTCAACTCTTGAGAAGATGATATTCAAGATTGGAATGCGAAGACTCCGACATCTGAATCTTGGTCTTCGTCAGGGGGAGTGAAATACGTGTTGTACTCTTTTTTCCTTAACCAAGTTTTGTCCTATTGGGTTTTCTTGGTAAGGTTTTTAATGAGACAGCTCTCAAAGCGTATTTCTAGATATGTACACTCTTTTTCCTTCATTAGGACTTTTTCCCACAGGATTTTTTTTTTAATAAGGTTTTAACGAGGTATATCATCTATTAATGGACATCCAAGGGGGAGTGTTGTAAATATCCCATCTTAGTGGATATCCATTATTTGGAAATATCCCATAAATATCCCAAAATATCTCAAAATATAGTTCCCACATCGCTCGCACACGGGATTGTGTGCGTGCTTATAAGCAGGGCCTGAAGCCTTTACTTACAGACGCGTTTTAAAGCCGTGAGGTGCGCCAAAGCGGACAATATCTACAAGCTGTTTATAACACGTTATCAGCACGATGCTCGCGATGAGGGGGTGTGTTGTGAACTTGAAGTTCCCACATCGCTCGCACACGGGATTGTGTGCGTGCTTATAAGCTGGGCCTGAAGCCTTTACTTGTATACGCGTTTTAAAGCCGTGAGGTGCGCCAAAGCGGACAATATCTACAAGCTGTTTATAACACGTTATCAGCACGATGCTCGCGATGGGAGGGTGTGTTGTGAACTTGAAGTTCCCACATCGCTCGCACACGGGATTGTGTGCGTGCTTATAAGCAGGGCCTGAAGCCTTTACTTACAGACGCGTTTTAAAGCCGTGAGGTGCGCCAAAGCGGACAATATCTACAAGCTGTTTATAACATTTCTCACCTTTTTGCTATTTCGTCTTTTATTAAAGAAATACAAACATCAGATTTTTATGCTAAATTTTTCTGATTGTGTTATATCATAGTGTTTATGTATACGTCTTAAGCAGTGAAACAGTTAGCAAGTCGGGGATCATATTAAAAAAGCCTTCTGCAACCCATGCCCTGTGCACACACTTAGGTGCCGTTTGGCCGTAAAAATTATTCACTTTTTTCTGGAATTTTTTTTTCACTTTTTTCACTTTTGGGCGTTTGGCCATAAATATTCTGAATACAACTTGAAGTTGTATTGCGGAATACCAAAAACTCAAAAAACTTGTTTCACCAAAAATTACAATTTCAAAAACTACGGCTAAACACAACTCCAACTTCAAAAATTCCAAAAAAAGTGAATTTGTTTTTGGTATCTATGGCCAAACTTCTACTTAGTACTCCCTCCACATAAAACAACCACCAACTTAAGAAAAAGATTAGCATATGCTTCAAACATAAACCGTTGAATCTCATAGAAGTTAGTATCTAGACAATTACTCCACCTTTTAAACACAATACCTCCTCATAGAGTTTTTTGTACAGAAGAACACCTGCTAACATCAAGGCACCCATACATTAAGTATAGTTATGCATAAATTTGTCTAAGAGTGAGAGAAGGGGGAGAAACTTCCTTAACTAAATTCACTTACGGAAACATTATTAGACTAACACCAACATTGATCTCTTAATGGATCATTGCACGAACACGCTAAATAGCCTCGAGCCCATCCAACTCATATTTTTTCGGACTCTGGTATATGGTACTAAACATTAAGTTATATAGAGACAATATCAATAAGTGCAGGAATGAAGAACAGTTATGTTGACCAAAAATAAGGTACATTTATGTCATTGATTCTGAAGCCAACTTTGTAACAGAGGACAATGGTTGAACTATATCCGTTATAATAAGTGTGCTATAAAGAAAGTTAATGTTGTTGGATAAGGTGCAACTATATATTCTATGCAATGAAGTTCTTTGTCTTGGGGATCATATTGGCGTTGTCTCTGCTTCTTACTCCTTAGCCCAGAATTCTTGTACCTCTGTTCAGCTTCGATCAATAACATTATTCTTCGTGGACTTACCAAATTATAGGCATTTCAACGTGTATCTATGAGCTCTTTGTTTATTTGCTTGAACTTGAGAGTCTGAGAATTGCAAAGGAAACTCATAAATGCTAAATTTTTTGATAATATGCAGGCCAAAGAAATGTGGCTTGAAGCTTAATGGGGAGGAAAAAGATAACAATTAACCGAAGAATTAATCCACCGGTATCACCAGAATTTGAGGGTCATAATGCATACAATTGTTTATTTTAACTCTCACAACTTCTTATTGCCAATCTCTATTACAATAACAAATAAAGAATCCGGGAAAGGGGAAAAGAGCCAAACAATGAGCAAGCAAATAAAAAAACAAAAAGGGAAAAAACTGGGGTTTTTTTTTTTTTTGGAAGTGACATGTAACTTAGGCTATAGACCAGCCGTATATAAATATATAGATTAGGGCTAAGTAAAGAGTTTCCAATTCAAAATCATAAAGAAAATAGAGATATCGCAAAATAATTTGGCACATAAAAGCGATCTTTACTCTTTAAAATTTCTTCATGATTCCACCATAAACTATTATAATGGGTAAATTATCTTAATACATTTGGCAAAACTGCATAGACAAAAAAAAAAAAAAAAACTTTTATAGTATTAATGTATATTAGTAAAATTTGCACCTTTATTCAATTTAAACTAAAAGTCCAAACATAAGATATATTACATGTAGCTTCCATGAAATGATTACGATACCTTTCTCCTCCTCTAATTTTTCAAGAGCAGCACCTGCCAAAATAAGCTTAGAGATTTCGAATGAAATCATTTATTCAAAAGTTGAATTCATTGTGATAGCAGTTAATACTGATGAAACTTCGGATTAAGACAAGACCAATGATGTTGCTAGGGAATTCAACAGCAACCAAGTCTAAATGTGTTCAACAGACAATGATTGCATCAGTAAGGTGAGCTGAAATATTTCTTCAGCATCTTAGTGGAGTTGCTAAATTTTAGCTTCACAAGGCCACCAAAAGATAATAGGAAAAAGGGGAGGGGAAAAGAGAGCCAAAGCAGTAGGCATCCATGCCTTGCGAATCTCTATTTTTCTTGTTGTCAAGAGACACCTACAATAGGTAGAAGCTTTTTTTAATCCTTCTCATGATTATCCACTGGATGCTTCAATACAAAATCTTCATGGCTGGCTTTGCCCGGTTCTGTCTGACGTGCAGCTAGCCTGTTCTGTTGTTTCCGAGCATAAAAATCATCAACCTGTATAATCCAGTATAAAATTTCAATATGAGGAGAAATTTTCTCAAAATTAGGATAGAAATTCAATACAATCATCTAACCTGCAGCTTTTGATCTTCAATGTATCATCTATTGAATGGCCGATGGCCCTGAAAAGGAAGATATCTCTTCTACATTTTTTTTCAATCAAACATAGATAAATCTAAACAGTGACCATATGAAGATTTCAGATCCAAAAGGCTCCAATTTCAACAATGTATAACACATCACCAACCTAAACCATCTAAGTTTGGCAGCAAAACGGTTCACCTACTTAGAGATGAAACTAATGATATTTGCAGTTGTACCATTTACTGTGGTAGCAATACAGTACAGAACGTAGGATTATTCTACTGCAGTAACATAATGTATACAAAGTACAGGGGAGAAAAATGTGACTCAAAGAGATAGCCCGTCATAGAGAAGTCAGGATCTTATCCAAAATAAGGGTAAGTCATCTGGAACCAATACCTCGATGGATAACTCTCTTTTAATAAGCATCTCGATACACAACTCTTGGGATTTTTAGATCTACAGTTGATGAATCCGTGTAAATACGAGTTCTTTCCTATAGTAATGGCTACGAACTACGTAATCTGAGCTGTCAAGGCTTTCAAACCAAGACTGGAAAAACTCAATCCATAAAGATTAGTTTAGTGGAATGACTTAACGAAGCAAATTCTTTTTGTCGTACTCTAATAGATGAACTTTTACATGTATTAAAATGTGGGTCTAAATAGAGAGGATTTGATATAAGAACATACAATATTCTCCATCTATAGTAAGTTAACCAAAGTAAGTTGTAGCTCAATTAGGAGATAATTTGTATTTCAACAGAATGAAAGCAAAAGACTTTGCCTTCTAAAGGCAGCAGTAAACAACACATACGTTTCTCTATTGAAAAGAATCTTCTTTTTTTTTTTTTCTATTCAGACTTATGGTCTGAGTAAGGTATCTCCTCCATTAACTCTGCCCCTAAAGAAGAGAGCGCATAAGAACAGAAAGAGAGAAGCTTACTCTCTTTCTTGCTCACTAATCCCTACATAAAACTAAACCATAGTGCAACATATAACCATGTAACGACAAAGGACCACACTTTTACTTGCTCGGCTTACTTCTCCGACCTGCTTGAAAAGATCATTAGTTTCTTCACTTGCTATCCTAATCTCTTCCCCAAAGTACAAGTCTACAAGAAAATCCTGTTTAAAAGAAGTTCTTTACAGAGTAAAAGAACAAACTTGTCTTTTGTTAGTTTTTGATGACTTAAAAAAATGCGAGTAGATGTAGATACCATATTTTGCGGCGATCAGAGAAAGAGATGCCGACTATAGCCAACCGCTGGGGCATATCCAGTAAGAATCCTGTAAAGCGTTAGGACAAAGATGGTGGATTCAGTTGTGGCAAAAGCAGAGAATTAAAAGGGAGTTAAGAATTTAGGAGCGGAGGATTGCCTCGTTTCTGCTTGTATATCCGTCAACAATATGTAGTACCGCTGACCGCGCTGGATATGAATCGCGAAAGACGGAACAACAATCTTTGCTACGAAGAAGAGACGGAGGCAAACGGTCCCAAACCCACATTTTCGCCCCCCCCCCCCCCCAACCAACCCCCAAATTTTTTTTTAAGACTTTAATCCATCCTCATAAACCCCTATCCATTTCCATTTTAATCCACACCAATCACTCTTCTCTTTCTCTCAACCTCTCAATTATAGTTACTTTACAACAATTAAACACTTTAAATTTCTCTCAATTAAATATTATAAAGTCTTATTATAGTTTCAATTATTAATTTTGCAATTATAATAATATTATTGGTGGAGTTAGTGATTTTGCAACAATCTGAAGTAGCTTTGCTGGATTTGCAATTCTAGCCGCTTTCACCTTGTTGGAAATTAGTCCGGCAATTTGGTACCTTCGTTCCAACTCTATCTTTATTTTTCGCAATTTAATTTACGGAATTTAATTTGTTGCAATTTATTTTCTTGTGATTTATTTGAGTGTGATTTAAATTAATTCTATTTAATAATGACGAAGAGATTTAGACGTGGTGCCGGTAGTAGTGGTATTGTTAAGGGTGGGTTTAATGAGGAAACATTTGTGGAAGAAACACCTAATTTAGGTATTGATATTGGTGGACATAATCCATTTTTAGATCATGAGGCAATGCAACAACATTATACTGACACTTTTAATGAAATTGATGATGATGATGAAACACAAGCCCCAGAAAATCTCATAGGAGATATAGGTCCTACACAATCACATACACAAGATGAATCGCCTAGAACTCGTAAGCCAACCGCTAAAATTTGAAAATTTATGACTAAGGATAAGGAAAGCCAAACAGCTAAATGTACCATTTGTGGATAAGTATTTGCTTTTAGGCAAGAAACTAGTAAGGATGGTGGAACGGGTACACTAAATGGTCATATGAGAAAGAGACATATGGATGTTTAGGGAGAGCAAACGGGTTCAAATGTGATGGGGTATTCAAATGACGATATACCCACGAACCGGTAAAATATTTAAGTATTACAAGAAAAATGAGCGTGTAGAAATAACTAAAATGGTAGTTTATGATTGTTTACCATTTTTCTTTCCTTCGGGTTTGGGGTTTGTTACTTATATTCAATGTTGTTATAATTCGTTATTTGAGGGTATTCCTAGAAGTACTTGTAGAGCGGGTGTTATAGATTTGTATAAAAATATAGATTTTATTTGCGTCATGTATTTAATTCTTTAAATTGTAATGTTTCTCTTACCGCTGATTTGGGTCTTAGTCTTAACAAGTTAGATTTTTTTGCTATTACATGTCATTGGGTTGATGATAATTGGGTTATGCAAAAAAGAATTATAGCTTTTTTATATGATGAAGGGAAAGGTCGTCATGATGAAAATTTTTTAGCGGATTCAATGTCTACTATTATGAGATTTTTTAATATTTATAGAAAAACACTTTGCATTGCTTTAGATAATGCTTCTAATAATACAAAGACGATTGGTCTTTTAAAAAGAGAATTAAACCCTCCGCTAAAAAAAAAAAATCATGTGAGATGTAGTTGTTACATTTTAAACTTAATTGTTAAAGATGGTCTTGTGTGTTTTGACGATTCTATTCAAAAAGTTAGAGAGGCGGTTGCGTTTATTTTTTGTAATGCTAATAGGGGAAGACTTAGAGATTTTAAGAATTGTTGTGTGGAAAATAACCTTAGACCTAGGAAAATTCAAGTAGAAATTGAGATCAGGTGGAACTATACTTACATTATGCTACAACAAGCATATGAGTATAGGATTCCCATACAATAAGTTCACAACAAATATAATATTAATAATGATGATTGGTTAAATTTTACGCATTGGGAAGATGTTAAGGAATGTGTTGAACTCTTAGAAATTTTTTATAATGCAACTCTTGCTTTTTCTAAACAATTTTATCCCACGGTAATCGAAATTTTAGCCTACTTAGTGGAAATAGCTAGAGTTTTACAAGAGTATAAATATAAACTCGGTTATCAAGCGGCTATTTTTGATATGACAACAAAATTTAAGAAGTATTTTTTTCCCATCCCAACTTTATTTATATTGAGTTCTCTTTTAAATCCTTGTTTAAAAGTGTCTTATACTAAAGCATTGATTAATCAAATTTATACATTTTTAGAAATTGAAGAGGGGGTTGAATCATCTTTAGCTGAAGCCGAACTCTCTATTGATGCCGAGTTTAGAAAAGTTTTTAGTCATTATTCTAATTTGGAAGAACATGCTACACCCGTTGATCCACGCCCTATTATTTCTCAAAGTAGCAAAAAGGGTTTGTCGGGTTTGTCGCATTTAAAAGTTTTACATTCACATCCAACTCCTTCTTGTAATGCAAAGTTGCAAACTTTGATGAATGTCACTTTTATTTGATGCAGCCAAATGTGGATATCAAGGAACTAGATGATTAGGACGTCTTAGCATGGTGGAAGAAATACAAAGTAAGTGATCCGATACTCTCAAGAATGACTCGAGATATCCTTACGGTTCAAGTATCAACTGTGGCTTCGGAGAGTGCATTTAGCTAAAGAAGAGAACAAATTGGAGACCATGGACACTCATGATCCGAATTTAGCTTGCAAGTACTAGTGTGCATTCGCGATTGGATTAGATTGGAGCGACGCAACCAAAACTTAGAAGCGGAAGAAGGCGAAGAGGAAGAGATTGAAGATTTGATAGCAAGTGGAGCGGACCAAATGGAAGACTTTGAAGATATCTTTATGGTCGAATATGATATGGTGGAAATTAACCAAATGATTGAGAATTGGTGATTTTATTATTCTACTATTTCTTTGCAACTCACGTATTATTTGCAAGTTAAAAAATTTACAACTTACAAATAAATGTTATCCAAGAATGAATAAAATATATGGCTCATTGAGCTTTCTTCTATTTACTTGTGCTCATATTTTTACTTATATTAAGTTAGGAATATATCTAAAATATACTAAGAATATACTTATAATATACATCTACTTAAATTAAAAACTAGAAAGTTATATACTTGAAAAATAATTAAAATATACTAAGAATATACTTATAATATAAATATACTTAATTTATAAAATACGAATTTATAAACTTAAAAAAAAATTAAGTTATAACTAACTTAAGTTATAATATATAAGTATATATATAGTATACACATAACTTAAACATATATTATAACTATATGGAAGAGTGGGTTCAGCACTTGGATCGTCGACATGCTTGAGGGGCATTTCGGTCATTTCACTGTGAGCTGTAAACTGGATAATACGTGGTGTATTAATATATGGCCAGGTGTACGTATTAGTTTTTTTTTTCCCCCTTTATTATTAGAAGAGAAATGATTGAGTATTGGAATGAAATGGACCCAACTAGTGGTTTAGAAAAAAGCCAAATTTTTGCAATTCAAAGTGATATCTTTATCGCAATTTATTTGGAGACAAAGTCTTTTTTTACCTACATGCGCCTTTTCTCTCCTCTCCTTTCATCCGAGGTGCAATATTGAGCTCTTTGAAGCATTAAAGTATCTTCCCCCTGAATTTCGGCAATATAGGTGACATATTTTAGTTTGTTAATTATGGTATGAGCAAGTGTTCTGCCCCTTGAAGCTTATACGTGAGTTCGTCCATTGGATTGGGTTGCGACCTATATTGCTAAGAGAGAAAAGTTTTTTGCCTGGTTTAACTTTGATTGCAGCCACCAGGAATAAGTGGTTCTCGCTCAGAAGAAAATATGCGATATTTTAATGTTACGATTCTTGGTCCAATGCAGTCTCCTATGAAGGTAATTTCTCAATCAATATGCTAAGTAAATGAAAGTCCATGTATCTATTCCAGCAGCAGCAGCAGCAGCAGTAAGAAGGAATATGGTAAGGCAAGAGATTCTCTCTTCAGGCTGCCTGTGGACTTCCAAGCAAACCAAACAATCTGATTCTCGATGTTGTGATTATTGATAATCATTCATTTGGTTGATATAAAGTAAGTTGAGAATATCTACAAGTTTTACAAGTTGGAATAGGATTTTTCACTTCCTCTGTTTCTATTTAAGTTTTTCTATTTCAATAATTGATTATAAAGATTTAGACTTCTAATAACTGTTGTCAAATTAGATCAGTATGGAAAATTGAGAGGATTAAGTACTTGACTGATAAACCATGCAGAAAATAGTAGAAAGAAATATACGCTAGTTGATCATCTCCGATTGTCGTCCCGGTATCTAAGCTTTATAGTTGGGGTAACTCTTTTACACGCTTTCTCCTTTTTTTTTTTACTGCATTAGGTAACAATTGATGCAAACTCAAAACGAATTGGAACATCACCTTTTCACTTCCATTTTACTCGATCCTTCTACCCGATTTCCTGGTTAACTTGTGCAAGAGGTGAATCTTATGATGTTCGTATATGTGTTTTTCTTTGTATTTATAGTTGTTAAAGAATTATGATTTGACAAAACCGTGGATAAATGATAACATGAAGAATATCTTTTGTAGGTTATATCAATAATTTCATTTTTTGATATGCCTCTCTTAAGCTCACTTTCCTACCCAATGTTGTCATTGTTGTTCAAAATACCTATTCTCTCTTGGCTTTGCTAGAGTGTCAACTATGATAGGTCATCAAAAAAAGTTGTTTCAACTATGATAGAATTCTTATTTGTAGCTTTTCAGGTATTTAGGATTCAGACCATTACCATTGGGCACACATGGTAAGCTGATACTATTAATATTATGTGAAGAATTCTAGGTGTTTGATTTGAAATACCTGATTGAAATGTTGCTTGCTAATGAATGGAATAGATCTGATTTTGACTGATCAGCAATAGCTCTACAATATTTCTATGACACAATCTGTATCGATAACACCCGTTAGCCCCGTATGAACTTTTTCGGACATACTCATATAGACTCTGTGTCCCGCTTTGATCTTTTTGGAGTTGATATGACACAAATAATTAGTTATATTTAGCGCTATATATATTTAAGTTGCTTATTACTTTGTGGTGGGTGGAATTTTGATAAGATGCTAGCTTTTACATTCAAGATTCTTTACCTCATGTTTTAGCGTCGCCTTTTCTACAACTTTTTTTTTTTTTTGGTAAGTAAAGGATTTTATTTACCAAAGTGAACGTTGTGTACAACTTAATATCTTGAGTTGGACAGAGTCCCAACCTCAAGTCACGCTACAATCTGCATACTGCCTACTTCACCTCTATGCTTGTCACGACCCAGCTAGGGGCCGCGACGGGTACCCGGGGCTAACCACCGAGCACCACTTACTCTATTACTCACCCTACTCGATTAATGCCCTTTTATCATATTTAACCCAAAGCATGGGAAAACCATAGTTTATATGAAAACATAAATACTTTTACAAATAGAGAGCTTTAGTATATCAAAATAATAAGTGCACATGTCCATGAAGAATGTGAGACCATACTACCCACACTACGCATCTACGAGCCTCTACTGACATACTATACAATGGACGGAACAAGACTCCGTCATGCCCAAAATATACATGCATATATATATATACACCAAAAGAGAAACCATAAGCACCTCCGAACAATGGAGTGCTCTCAACAGCTGACAGCTCCTAAGTGTCTGGATCAAGCTCGCCTCCCTGTCTACCTGTGGGCATGAACACAACGTCCAAGGAAAAGGACGTCAGTACGAATATTGTACTGAGTATGAGAGGCATAAACAATGAAGAAAGACATCGATAATATAGTGTGAGCATCCATAAGAACATCTGAATCTGAATAAAGATCATAAGAGAAATAATGCATGCTATCTTACTCATACTTATCGTAATATCATAAATGCATGACATGCAAGCTGCCTGTCCTTACCGGAACGGTGTGATAATCAATAATCTGAGCCCGCGTCCAGGCCTCCCGCGTCCGGGGTACCATCTCATGCCGCCCACTAGTGGTGTCTACCCGGCCAACTAGGCCCGGTGTGTCCGTATAGCCGCCCGCCGTAGCGGTGTCTGCCCGGCCAACTAGGCCCGGTGTGAATGCAATCATGACATGCTCATGGTAAAATACTCATAGTAATATATTTATAAAATATGCTTGTTCTTATACATGCATAAGGACTCTAGATTAGCTGTATTCCATCGAGGTGACGTAAGGTCGTGTACCCTCGATTCTATTATGGACATACATGATTATTCTGCCTCACCTTGAAGGAATCAATGTATAAGGTGAGTGCATACAAGGAACAACATCATTTACGTTGAGAACATCATATCATATCTTTTGACTCATATAGCTATTTATGATCTTGAGCTCTTGGCTTTCAGGGTATAGGAGAGTCATGGAAAGAGGGGAAATCATGTCATGGGATTCATGCCATAGAAAGAAAGGGTTTAGCCTCACATACCTTGATCGCTTAGCTAAGTTGTCGTTCACTTATCTTCCTTCGATATCACGTCGTCACCTTCACGAGAGAATTTGGCTCATGTTAGTTAACGGATTACGAAAACGCATCATTATTCCTAAGGAAAACTAGGCGGCATTTCCCTTGTTTCCACTACTTTTCCCCCGTTCTATTACAACTCCCAAACATTTACAATAATACTCATAATACTACAAGCAACAATCATCGTTTACACACCTTAAGCAAAATCCACCATTTCCTTCCAATTTCCCCACATTTTATGGTTTTAGCTCATCTTCATAATTTTACTCACTTTACACTTATTCCATGGTCTATATGTCATTTATAACGTATTTATAATCGTAGCATTTCAACTTCCATGATTCCCTTCAATTACTATTCCATTATGACACTATTCACCCATGCAATACTCATTTCTATGTTCTTCTACATTTCAAGTATCTAAGCTTTCCAGTACCTCAAACAACATGAATTGATCATGAAACTTACCTCGGATGATGGTTGAACAGGCCTTGAGTCGCAATACTTCACTTAGACAAAATCCTAGTTTCACCTTCTTGGGAATTTCTTGACTTAGATGATCCTTTGATGTGTTCTTACACTTGATTTCATGAATTTAGTGTTGTTAATCTTGATGTTCCTTTGATTATCTTGGATGAAGTGTTGTGAGGAATGTTCTAGAGTGTTCTTGAATGGTGTAGGTGAGAAATGAGAAAATATGAGGTTTAGGTCCCTTTAATAATTCAAAATCTGGTCTTTAATGAATATTTGTCGGGATGAACAGTGGTCGTAAACCACAGTTTACGGACCGTATACTGGTTTACGGTCTGTCCTCCATGGTCGTGTTTAAGCATCCCAGAAACAGAAAGTTTGGTTGAGGAGCATGGCAATTTACGACTAAGGTTTACGGTCCGTAAACCAGTTTACGGGCCGTCCTCCAAGTCGTTTTTAACCATTTCAACATCGACAGAAAGTTGAAGTTTGGAAAGCTGGAGGACGATGGTGGTTTACGGTCCGTAAATCACTTTACGGGGCCGTAAACCACTTTACGACCACTGGGCTGCATGAATTTCTACAACTTTCCCATTTCCAATAATTCATGAATCATCACCCCTTACTTAATGAAGCACCACACATTCATACCCTTTATTGTTCTATCCCTTGTACACGTGCGGGGGCTTTTCCGAGGTGTAACAATGCTACCAAAATTATCAAGGGTAAAAATTTAAAGCCTACAAAATACTAGCTAATTTTGGGGAAGCTGCTCCTCTTCCATGCACTTCCTGGATGATCTTTCTCACCAATTGCTCAGGTGTTCTGCTCTTTTGTTGGAAAATCCTTGATTTCTCTCAAGCCAAAGATGATACACTGCCCCAGCCAACACCATTCTATATATGATAGCAAGTGCAGCTTTTCCTTTTGCCCTTCGACTTGCCCACTTGACTTCTTCCTTCCAGTTCATCACCCCTCTGTGAATACCTTGCCAGGTAAGTAATTTTTCCCATACCAGCCTAGAAAAATTGCAGACAAAGAATATATGTTGGTGATCTTCCTTCTCCACCTCACATAGCGGGCATAGTAAGCTCGTTTGGATTCCCTATTTATCCAGTCGATCTCGTGTATACATTCGGCAATGGATTGATAAATATAACACAAAGATCCATTTAGGACTGCCTTGGTTGTTGCATATAAGCCTCCTCCACTCAACTTTTGGCTAGTCGCCCCTAAGCTGATTATATATATCTCGGATAGAATAATTATCAGCCTGCAGGATTGTCACCTTGTCCAGATTTGCCTCAGTGAGATATTTCGCAGCCTGCAGGATCTTTTGGATTAGCCAAGAGGCCTGTTTGGTAATCACATCCCAAGCTGCTCTCCCCTTTATATAGTATGTGTGTACCCACATTATCCAGAGCTTATCCTTCTTCTTGCTAAGATTCCATAGTTGCTTCACTATTGCAGCTTTATTCCATGTATGCACATCAGTAATGTTCAGCCCACCAGCAGTCTTAGGCCAGCAAAGTTGGTCCCATGCCACAAGGGCTTTGTTTTTTGCCTCGGCTGCACATGTCCAAAGAAACTTCTGACACACTCTTTCTATCTTTTGTAGGATTTTCTTAGGCAGAGGGAACATTTGGGACCAAAAAGATTGCACTGCTATTAGGACACTCCTCAACAGTTGCAAACGGCCTGCATAAGATAGAAATTTAGTTGTCCAGCTAGTGATTCTTCCAAGCATCTTTTCAAGGAGGGGTTGGCATTGAGCTACAGTAAGTTTCTTGGAACTCAAAGGGACCCCAAGATATTTGAATGGCAGCTTCCCTATCGAGAAACCAAGTGTTTGAATGATACTTTGTTTGATGGGCTCCGGAACCCCTCCAAAGTATATGCTACTCTTACTCTGATTTGCTATAAGGCCAGACGCATGAGAAAATACTTGGAAACATTCATATAACCTTGATGCAGATGCCTTATCTCCTCTACAAAACAATAACAGATCGTCCGCAAAGCTCAATTGTATGATGTTTAATTTTTTGCACCTCGGGTGATACTGAAAATCAGGGGCTGTTCTCAAATTTTTCAATAGCCTAGTAAGATATTCCATTGATAGCACAAATAAGTAAGGGGACATAGGGTCCCCTTGTCGAACCCCTCTCTTAGCAGCAAATGGGGCAGTTGGAGATCCATTTACAAGTATAGATTATGAAACAGTTCTTACACATACCATTATCGAGTTGACAAACTGCTCTGGAAACTGTAAACCTTGCAGGACTTGCTCCAAAAAATTCCACTCTAGAGAATCGTAGGCCTTTTTCATATCAATCTTGATCATGCATCTAGGTGAAATTTCTTTCCTCCCATAGCATTTGACTAATTCATGGCTTAGGATCACGTTGTCATTCAGCCTTCTACCGGGCACAAAACTAGTCTGTCCACTGTCCACCAAAACATCCATTACAGGCTGGAGTCTTTGAGTGAGCATTTTTGATATAATCTTGTTGAGTGTAGTACAACACGAGATAGGCCTGTAGTCTCTAATGGTGGTAGGGTGCTTTATTTTAGGAATCAAGGTCACCGAGGTGCTATTGATTGGGGCATACATGACACTAGTTTCAAAGAAATTTAGGATAGCACTACTAACATCCTCTCCAATAATGGACCATGATTTTTTTAAAAACAGTGAGTTTGAAGATATTTAATTCCGCATCTTTTATAGATTCTAATTCCTATGTATCTATGAAGAGCTTTTGTCTATTCTCACAACTCTTCGCATGTAAAGGAACATTTACTAGCTACCTTAAATTGTAAATATTGAGCCCGTGCTTGCACGGGCTATTATATATATATATATATATATATATATATACACGTATATGCTGTATTGTTGTTAGTCGGTATATATATATATATATATATATATATAAGTATATTCTTAGTATATTTTAGTGTATATATATATATATATATATATATATATATATATATATATATATGCTATATTGCTGTTAGTCAGTAAATATATAAACCTTACTTACATAACATATGTAAATATACCTACAATATACTAATAAATACTATAATATATATATATACTATACAAAAAACAAAACAAAAAGAGGTTTTGGACACTTTTGAACCAGACCGGTTCGGTTTCGGTTATTTAACCGGTAAATCGAAACCGGTGGCCGGATCCGGTTTTTAAATCGGAAATCGGCCAGTTTGTTAACCGGTTACCACTAATAAATACTATATATATATACTATACAAAAAAACAAAACAAAAAGAGGTTTTTGGACACTTTTGAACCGGACCGATAAGGTTTCGGTTATTTAACCGGTAAATCGGAACCGGTGGCCGGTTCCGATTTTTAAATCGAAAACCGGTCAGTTTGTTAACCGGTTACCGGTCCGGTTCGGTTCAAACCGGTTAACAGGTTTAGATAAGGGACAATCAAAGGACTTTTGTAGCCTCACAAAAGTTTTCAAATTAATGTCAAACTTTTCAATTAATTGTTTTTAAGTCCTTTTTTATTTTATAAGATAATTTTTTCAAGAATTTAATTTTAGCCTAATAAAAAAGTTATGGACAATTTTATATGTCGCCTTTGAAATATCTATGATTTATTATAAATACAAAAAGTAAATTTTTTTAAATGATGCCATATAGTATTGAAAATGAAGACAATATCATCCATTGCGATCGGGTCATCTTTAAAATCTCTTGTTTGGTTAACTAAATTTTTTTTTTTTTAGTATAGAGAATACATGGAGAATTAAATTTTATTGAATCTTGAGATTCAATTTAATAAATATAGGTTATTTCTTGAATTTCATCTGCAACTAAGGTGAAAAATCACATTTAACTAGCATAAATCCTTGACGCAAGATAATGAATGAAAATTTAATAAATGTCAAAACAAATCGATTTTTATCTATGAATAAAATCACACGCTCACAAATTCACAAAAAGACGAAAATATTTTTTGATTTATGAGCCCTGCAAGTTGTAATTATCATACTTTATCATAATCAATCTTAGTATAGGATATCGAGTCACTGTGTCCCTTTGAGATTTGCTAATTTTTCTACTTAACTTTCTTCCTCATAAATAAAATTTTCATTAAAAATCATCTAATTGTGTGTCAAAGAAACTTTAATAATTATAAAATTTATCAATAAGATATCATTAACCTGCAAATATATTAAATTAATTATGCGGTAGAACATGTGTCACGTTATACGTATTTAATAAGAATTTCTATTTTTATAAATTTTTATTTTTATATTTTGAGTTTGGGTCCGGGCTTAGCACGGGCCTTCCGTAACTAGTATATTTATAAAAAGCGCTAATGCTACTATTTTTTAAAACTTGGTCCAAGTATCCTAGTCCCAATGGCATTCACCTCATCTTTTGTATTGAAGATAGTTGTATCTATCTTTTAAATCATAATTAGGGAGTTAGGTATTTTTTTGCAAACTCTCTCAGATCAAGTGTAATTTCTTTTGAAGATGAATAAAATTGATCAAGAAAAAAATGCATTGTTGGCTGGAGTCTAGAGAACTTTATAAGTATTGACATGATCTGTTACTTTGTTGTTTGTGGCATATATGACTTATTCATAATCACAATATTCATAGTTCCTAGTCTCGATAGCTATTGCATTCTTTAGGGCCATCGAATATTTTTTACTAGTTAAAAATCAACCTAGACTGACGTACAATATCACACTTCATGTTCAATAACACACCCGTCACATGTTGGTCATTATCATTTTATTATTTTTGATTGTAGGTATTTATTGCTCAAGCTGTGTGAGTTCGAAGAATTAACATAATTTTCGAGAACAAAATCAAATACTGTAGCAGATATATTAGCTAAAGCTGGAACAAAGCAAGAACATTTTGATGAATAATACTTATCTACATCGGGTATTTACACCAAACTAATGCAATTTACAATAGTTACATGATTATGAAGTGAATATATACATTAATTAACCTTGATTAAGTGATAGCTGAATATATTCAAATACATGTCATGCATACATTGATTTGGTGTAAACATCCGGTGTGGATAAGGTTTTACCCTTTTTGATCCTGTTTGTAATTCCTTTGTTTGCTTTACCATATCTTGAAGCACATAAATTAGGAATTTCTTTTGTTAGGATATTATCGGATATTTTTTAGTTCGAACAACTACATTAATGCCCTAACTTGCATTCCTGCTAGCCCCTTGAGATGTATGCATATTTTATTAAACATATATCAACTAGTCTTTTAACAGAAAAAAAAAGAAGTAAAAATTATATTACTAACAGTTACCAAAAATAAAGTATGTCCATGATTATTTCTTATAAAAGAATTGTTCTTTGCTTGCTTGCAAGTAAGAAATATATAATGGCTAGCTTAGTATAAATTAAATGACTAAATTATCTCATTTATTCAATTGTTCATAATAGGCGGCATTTAAATTTCATCCTCCATCCAAATCCATAATAGATTTGACATCATCACAAAATTATTCTAACTTTTAAAAAAATGGTAGAGATGCAGAATTTTCATGTGTTATTTAAATTGTTAGTGTATGTTTATAAACAAAACATAAGAAGTGATAAGACTGATATATCACAAACAAAATTAATCTCATCCAACAAATAGCTTTATATGTATGTAGAGTACATAGCCTTTTATAAATTACTAGTAAATCGATCGTGTTAGTATGCAGGATACCAACGTCTCATTTTTATTTTGTGCTTCAATTGAGATCCTTTTGGTATTTTAATTTTCAGTGAATGTCAAAGGTGTGCTGCTAATGCAAGGAAAATTCTATGAAATTAGTGAAAATTAGTAAATTCTAAAATTATTGATTATGAAAAATTGTGCTATATTTAAATCAAGGATGATTTATCAACAAATATCTACGCATTGTTTTACTTTTCCATCTTATTACTCCAATTCCCCCCTCCATTGTAGGAGCTGACATGCAATCGGAAGCACAGTATGACACTTGGAAATTTTCCACATCTGCCTTACTATGCTAGGGAAGCCACAATTAATATGATATTATGATGGACAATATATTTTGTCCGTGTAAACTTAAAGAAAAAAAGTAAAGGCTCGTAGGTAGACATTATACAAAAGTTGCTTAAGCAAAATAACTGTTTTCCATATATTCAAAATGCGCAGCACTTGTGTTTACAAACATAGGTACACACTATTTACAGTAATCTACACAAAAAACTCGGATCATTTTGTTGAGTCGAACAACATTAGAAGCTTTTGTCAAGCATTGCGGTTATAATGATAAGTGTGGCTTAGCAAAATGCAGTAATCTGGGTGAGTGTAATCAAGCTTAGCTTTTGTTCTCCACTCGATATAAACAAAACGGAAAAGGGTAAAAAATGTCCTTAAAATATCCGAAATGAACAAAAATGTCCTCCATTCATAGTTTGATCCAAAAATGGCTTTAAACTATGCGAAATTGAACAAAAATGCTCCTATTATCACTTGATTGGGTCAAAAATGCACTTTTCTTAATAAACATATTTGTTTCTTTTCTTTTTAAACACATTTTTTGAATAAAAATATTATTTTAAAAGAAACCTTTTCTTGTTTCTTTTCTTTTAAAACCCCTTTAACTAATAAAAAAGTGAGAAGTAATTTTTTTTCTTAATTTCGTTTTATCAATTTATAATTACCCCATGTACTTTTTTAACTAATAATATAGGTCATATATATAAGTCATAGTAACCCATCACTAGTTTCCTTTATATAACGATAAAATTCTTTTTCCTAATAAAATTGGAAATATTTTGCCAAATTGAAGTAGGATAAGCATTTGCTGATATAATCCTTTGTTTTAAAGTTAAGATACAACAATCATAATGCCATAAAATAAGAAAATTATTAAATTGCTTTAAATCACAAAATATCGTTGATAGAGTTATTTTTTATCCTTTTTCATTTTAACTTTAGAACCAAGGATTATATCAACAAATGCTTATGCTACTTCAATTCAGAAAAATATTAAGAAATAAAAATTTCCTATTTTATTAGGAAAAAGAATTTTATCATTATATAAAGGAAAACTAATGATGGGTTACTGTGACTCATATATATGACCTATATTATCAGTTAAAAAAATACATGGGGTAATTTTATTTCAATTGATAAAACGAAATTAAGAAAAAAAAATTACTTCCCACTTTTTTATTAGTTTAAGGGGTTTTAAAAGAAAAGAAACAAGAAAAAGTTTCTTTTAAAATTAAAATTTTATTTAAAAAATGTGTTTAAAAAGAAAAGAAACAATATGTTTATTAGGAAAAGGGCATTTTGACACAATTAAGTAACAATAGAGCCATTTTTATTAATTTCACATAGTTTAAAGACATTTTTGGACCAAACTATGAATGAACGCGTTTTTGTTCATTTCGCATAGTTTAAGAGCATTTTTTTTTTTACCTTTTTTCGTAAACAAAATAGTTAGTCATTTATGAGATGTATGCAACTGTTTATAGTCATATCAGTGTGATGTTGGCAGAATAACTATGAAAGAAACCAAATAACAGGAAACATAGTAAGCGACATAAGAGAAGCCACAAAGTGCGTGCTCATTTAAGCATTTTCATAAACAGTAGAGAGCAAAAACTCTTCATAAGTCAATTTTTTTCTTTGCCAAAGTAGCAAACACAAAAAGCTACCATGCTATGAAAGATCACACAGATGGTAAAAGAAGCACAAGATGAGAAGGAAAAAACAATAGAAAATTGGATAAAAGTACAGTAAAAGGAAAGAACAGAGAAACAAAAAAGTTTGACATTTACTTTTATTTACAAAGCACAAGAAGAGCAAGGAACGCCAAAAGATTGAGACGCAATAGAAGAAATAACAGCAGTCAGAAAGACAATTTTCTAGATGTCAAAAGAAACTCTCACGCGTTGAATTATCAGCTCACACAAAAGTGATCTACAACTTGTTTATTTTACCTTGAAATAAAGTAAAAAGACCAACCCATTGAAATGACTAATTTAGCCATGTAGCTATCAGCCATGCCAGACATGCATATTAACCATGAGGTGTGTGTTTATTGCCTCTTATATATTAGTAGTAGAAGTATATAAAAATAATATTCAATATCACATACTTAATACTTAGTGGTATCAGAGATATGTTTACACCAGGTCAACATAATTTAATTTTAAACGATAATTAAAAATTAAAGTAAAAATACGTCATTTGATAATAATTAAGTGATAAATACGTATAATTTCATTGGGTGATATAAATAATAGGTACGTGTAAGTATTTACCTCTGACTAGTTTAGGACCATAAACACAATAGACAAATCTTTAAGATTAGAAGTTCATCTACTTTACAAATTGGGTACTAAAAATGCAATTACTAGGCTGAACCGGTTTCCAAATTTCGGGTCAACCCGACATAATTTAGATATTATGACAATGGCATTTTTCAAGAAAATAGTAAAAGATACAAGGGTATTATAGTAAACACAAGATATAAAACCTCATCCATTGAGTTTTATCAAATTCTGAGGCAAACAACACACAGTTCAAACTTTTACAAAAAACCATCACTTCCATTCATCTTCAATCTTCAAAATGAATCATTTTTAATTAAAGAAAACACTCATGGTAGCACTAAAACCCCTCTTAATTCTTAAAAAAACTATCTTTTTTGCACCCCACATGCCCAAAAAATAGTTACTATATATAGTGAAGAGAATTCTAAATATAGCTTAGCTATGGAGGTTGCTGGAAGAAACTTGCTTTCTTCACCACCAACTTTTTCTCAGAAAACCCAACTTAGAAATTGCTCTTCTTCAGGTAAATGTGTTGAATTCTTGAAGTGAAACTTTGTCCAAATGCAATATAATGGAATAGTGAGGATTCATATAGCTGAATTAAGCTAGTTTAGATTGAAACATAATTGTTGTTGTAAATGTGTTGAATTATTGAAATGAAACTTGTCCAAATGGAGCATAAATAGAATAGTGAGGATTCATATAGTTGAATTGAGCTAGTTTAGATTGAAGCATAATTGTTGTTGTGAATGTGTTGAATTCTTGAAATGAAACTTCTCCAAATGGAATATAATGGAATAGTGAGGATTCATATAGCGGAGTTCAACTAGTCTAAATTGAAGCATAATTGTTTGTTGTAAATGTGTTGAATTCCCACTGTTTGTTCCTTCTTGGTTTCTTCTAGCATTCCCATTTATGTTAATGCTTTTAGTGAAATGTGTTATATTATTTGGAACGGAACTTGTCCAAATGGAGCATAAATAGAATAGTGAAAATTCATATAGCGGAATTCAACTAGTTTAGATTGAAGTATAATTGTTGTTGTAAGTGCGTTGAGTTTCCACTTTTTTTGTGTTCTTGATTCTTGTAGCATTCCCATTTATCCATGTTTGTAACTTTAGTTTTGGAAAGTTAATGCCTTTAGTGAAATGTGTTGAATTATTGGAATGAAACTTGTCCAAATGGAATATAACAGAATAGTGAGGATTCATATAGCTGAATTTGAGCTAGTTTAAATTGAAGCATAATTGTTGTTGAAAAAGAGTTGAATTCCCGCTGTTTTTGTGTTCTTGATTATTCTAGCATTCCTGTTTATCAATATTTGTAACTTTAGTTTTATAAAGTTCACGCATTTATTGAAATGTGTTGATTTATTGGAACATAATAGAATAGTGAGGATTCATATAGATGAATTTGACTGGTTTAGTTGAAGTATAACTGTTGTTGTGAATGCATTGAATTCCAACTGGTTTTGCCTTCATGATTATTTTAGCATTCCCATTTATCGATATTTGTGGCTTTAGTTTTATAAAGTTAATGCTTTTAGTGTGTGTTCAATTTTTTTTTTGATGAAGTAAGTTGTTTCATTGAGAAAAAGGTGTGGTTTGCGAGCTATTGCACAGGAGCTGGGTTTACCCTGTGCGCACCCAAAGGGTAGTGGTTGCGGGTTCCCATGTCATCAAAAAAAAAAAAAAGACATCAAGCAGATGCATAATTACAGGGGCTAATTACAAATAGACAAAAGCAAAAGAGAATTATAAGCCCCTATATATTGGCTCCCTCTAAAACTAGGGTGCTAATAAAATCAAAAAACTGATCAGTACTAGTTACTGGGGACAACATTGTCCAGCAATAAAGGTTAGTGTGTGTTCAATTATTGGAATGGAACTTGTCCAAATGGAGCAGAAATGCCAAACGGATAATGAGGATTCATGTAGCCAAATTCAGCTAGTTTAGATTGAAGGGTAATTGTTGCTGTAAATGAGTTTAATTCTGTTTTTGCCTTCTTGATTCTTCTAGCATTCCCATTTATCAATATTTGTAACTCTAGTTTTAGAAAGTTAATGCCTTTAATGAAATGTGGCGCCGAAGTTGTTGAATTAGCTATTTAATGTGCTTCCTAGTTACTTCATTGACATGATGATGATGCTAGATTGTTCCAGTTGACAGAAAAGATCATTAATCTTATCTTAAGGACCCACGTTGGTTGAGGGGGTGGAATGTTGTCTCGTTATATGGTCTTGGGCAATCCTCGCCTCATGAGTTAGCTTTCAGAGTTGAGTCAGGCCAATGCCCATTTCTTTTTACTTTCTTTTTTACCTATTATTGGAAGTAAAAATGGAGTTGAGGATGAGTAGGCCAATGTCCATTTCGTTTAACGATCTTTGCTTACCTATCATTGGAAGTAAAATTGGAGTTGAGGTCTCCCTAGTTTTTTTCTTTTCAGAACGACAAAGAACTGTCGTATTGGCTGCAGCTCCTATTTGGTCAAAAGTCGAACATTCTTTTGCACTATGCCATAATGGTCGGACTTTTCTAGTCTTTTACGCAATATGGTGACGGTCAGCAGCCGGAGCTGCTGCAGATTGAAGGGTCAATATTAAAATGGTTGATAATAGACATAAGAATTTAAGTAGTATATATTTAACTATAGTTATTCTTCTTTAGGATTGAAAACCCGTAGATGCCATAAAAATATTTTTTAAATCAGATGTCTTTGATTGCATGTAATCACTTCTTCTCGCTACAGAAAAAATACTGAGTTTCTAGCTTTAGCATTGTCCCTTACTGGAAGATATCTGTAAAATGGCTTAATACCTAGATAGCCCCTTAAACTTGGCAGATTTTGTAAGATAGACATTCAACCTTAGCTAGTGACCAGATAGACACTTGAACTTGGTAGAAGTGTGTCTTTCAGACACCCGTGTACATAAGGCTAAGTGTGTGAAATACACTTGCTTCTAATGACCAATTATTAAATGACACGTGTCATTTCAAAGAAAACAAATTGACAAATATAAATAAAAAGTATTAGAAAAAAACTAAAGCATATATAGAAAAAATGCAATAAGGAAAAAAGGAAAAAACCCTCCTCCCACTATCCACTACCCAGGCAGTTCCCCCTTCCCCTCCCTTTTGCCACCACCACCTTCTCCCCCAACCCCTTTTTCCATCTTCTTTCTCAAGAAAACCTCGGCCCTCTCATTAATTCGTGCTCCATCTACCAACTTGAACTCCAGAAATAACTCAACTTGGTTATGATGAGTTAAAAGCTTAACTTAAAATTGGATCCCAACTTCAGTCCTCAGATCTTTTACTTCATTATGACTCAATTGGGTTTTTGGTTTTTACAGTATGAAACTTGACCCTTGTGGTCCGGCCCTTCCCCGGACCCCACGCATAGCGGGAGCTTAGTGCACCGGGCTGCCCTTTACAGTATGAAACTTGAAAATATTGGGAGATTTATGTGTATATTGGGTTTTCTTTTATAAAATTTAATAGCCTACTTGAATTTTATGTTTTTTTGGTGATATAGTAATAACCTAATTATGAAAAAGTAGTTGATCTTTGTAAAAATGGAGAACTCACACTAATGATTCAGGGGGAAGAATCTGATAATACTAAGAGTTAAAGAAGGTGTAAGTTGAAACTATGGGACCCACATGGAATAATATTTTTATTTTGAAATGTAAAAAATCAATTACATACACGTTTTGAGGGAAAAAAGAATCACAATTTGGGTTCTCAAGCGCTACTATGTGCGTGCAAAACAATCAACTTGTCATGTCAACATGAGATGTTTAAAAGATACACTTTTGCTAAGTTTAAGTGTCTATCTGGTCACTAGCTAAGTTTGAGTGTCTATCTTATAAAACCTGCCAAGTTTAAGGGGCTATCTAGGTATTAAGCCCTGTAAAATAGTAGGCTAGAATCCTGAATTTCAAGTGTAGTATTAAACTGTCTGCTAAGAGGGCTAACTATCTGAGGTATACCAAAAATATCCCAAAGTTGGCTAGGACTAATGATTTTAGAAGGATAATCCCAAAAAATTTAGGTGCACTTTAGTACTCCCTCCGGATATAAAAAAGTGTCCACTTAGCCTTTTTTTCTTGGGTCAAAAAAAGTGTCCACTTATCAAATCAAGAAAGAATTAACCTTGTTCTTCCAGATTTTCCCCTATTAAGTGTTATATGATCAAATCCCAATGCTTATTTAATTCGGGGTAGTTTAGTCAAATTATCTATTTTTGTCTAGGAGTTAGTATATTCTTAAGGGGTTTGCAAATGGCTAAGTGGACTCTTTTTTTGATCCGGAGGGAGTATTATGGTATTGCCATTTCAAAAAAGAAAATTCATTTAAAAAAGTAGTACTACGACATCGCTTCCTTAGAGGTGTTTTTTAATCTTTATAAACTAGAGCTGTTGACATATCTAATTCTGCTTTTGCGGCTGTCAATTTCAATCGTTTCATGACTTGCAAATAATCCTATTTCTTAAGGATATGTTTTTTTTTACATACATAAATCAGTCCAAGTGTTGGAATAAAAGTAATTGCTTCATCGTCACTAACTTGCAGTTCTAATGCTTCATGAGCATGCTGCTCCTGCGCTTACTTCAGTGCCACATGCGTATTTGACTCGACATGTTCCTGCATCAGTTATCAATCCGGAGCATCAGTTCGAGAATCGGCTCCAATTGCACCCAATAAAAGAAGAGAAAACATCCCTGGTGAGATTCTCGGAGTTCCTTCATTGTATTGTGGTTCTTAGATAGGTGGTAGCATATAGTATGCACGTAACTTTCTGTCTTCCTGGTGAAACAGAGATCAAACTTAACAAGTCTAAGCACTATTCTTCCTGATCATTAATTTAAGGTGGCTCTGATTTTCTTGCTGAAGGCAACAATAGATAGGAGGCTTGTGGAAGCTGCATCTTCAGCAATAGAAGAGAATGACACTGTTGATTCGGAGCAAAATATAAATGATTTGCAATTGCGTCTACTTCGTTGGCCTGGTCTATCATACACGTACGAAATGAATAACTCTGTTGATTTAGTATTATGTGCATAGCATTCTTTCTTTTGCAGTCATTTCATTAGTTTGCTTTGTGGTTTTGCTGGTAGATTTCCCTCGTTTCATCTGAAGGAGAAAGGACCGCTATCTCTGGATACGAAATCTCTTCAAAGTAAAGAAGATAAATTAAAGAACTTTGAACCACACAACGTGGTTGCTCTTGCCAGAGAGGCTTTGTTGGCATCACGAGAAGCAGCTTTATTAGCAGAAGACTCCAAATTACTTGAGACTAACTTTGATGACTCTAATTTTCCAAAGTAAGTTCCTTTTGCCTTCTCAAAAATATCCTTGTTAGAGCCCGTTTGGATTAGCTGATTAAAAAGTAGCTGAAAAACACATTCAGGTGTTGAAGCTCATTTTAAAAATAAGTAGTTATGTGTTTGGATAGAAGTGTTGAAACTGATCATTAGTTGTTTGGTGGTGCTGATAAGCACTTTTTCTGTTAAAATGACAACAATGTCCTTATAGCTATTTACAAAAAGTATAAATTTAAAAATATTTTCATAAAAAAGAGGACGAATGGTGAAAATAGATTAGAGAGATAATTAAAAGTTAAATTATGTTTTCAGAAGAGTATTTCGGAGATTACAAAAGATATTAGGGGTAAAATCGTAAAAGGGTTGGTCAAACCAAAAGTGGTTATAAGCTGTAAAACCATAAGTTAAGGGTGAGCAACTTATGACTGATTTTGTCTTATAAGCACTTTTGATGTTACCAAACGCATAAATAAGCCAAAAAGTGCATATAAGC
Organism: Lycium barbarum; assembly: GCF_019175385.1. Classification (NCBI taxonomy): domain Eukaryota; kingdom Viridiplantae; phylum Streptophyta; class Magnoliopsida; order Solanales; family Solanaceae; genus Lycium; species Lycium barbarum. The sequence goes on along the minus strand of NC_083339.1, from coordinate 5,572,226 downwards.
TAATTTGACCTGTTTATAAGCTTAGCCAAACAATCTCTTAGCTTTCATTTTCACAGTTACCTTCATAACTTATCTCCTGTCTGATTGATTTTCAGTTTCCTGTCCACAAATTTGAGTGATGATAAACTGAAAGAGCAAAGAACAGTGAGGTCAACGCGTCTTATAGAGAGGCAGTCTAGGAAAAGGGGAGCTCCAAAGCCAACACATCAAGTTCCGGAGATAAATCGTCCAGGCAGGCCGGATGTACGGAGAAAAGTCAACGAATCTATTGATCTAAATGATCCTCTTCGAATGTTCCTATGGGGTCCCGAAACTAAACAACTTTTAACCGTCAAAGAGGAGGCTGAATTGATTGTCAAGATACAGGTATTATGACCTTCTTGTTTCTATTCCCGTCAAAATTGTTTTTTCCCAAAGAAAAGAGGAGTCAATTCAATATCCGCTCATGTTTCAGATTTCCATGAAATTACATGAAGTGAAGAATCAGCTTCAGATTCAGTTTGCTCGTGAACCAACATTGATTGAGTGGGCTGAAGCTGCAGGGCTCACTTCTCGAGAATTGCAATCACAACTTCGTTTTGGCAAGAGTAGCCGTGAGAAATTAATTAATGCCAATTTGCGAATGGTGGTTCATATTGCTAAGCAATATCAAGGACGTGGTCTCAGCCTTCAGGATCTATTGCAGGTAGATGGTGATTCATGCACATAGGAAACACGTTGTTTGTTCACCATTCATAGTTCTTGAGATGATATGGTCATTAACTGCATTGACGGTTAGATGCACTAGTCCTTAGATGTGAAACCGTAGCGAGTGGAGGTGTTAAAATAGGGAGGTAGGCCTAGAATCACTTGGAAGGAAGTTGTCTCGAACGACCTACAATTTCTTGGGATCCATGCTTGCTTAGTGAAAAATAGGGCAAAATGAAAGAAAAAAAATCTATATAGAAGATACCTATTAGTTGAGTGTAATCATGTTAGCGCTTTTACTTTATGTCCTATGCTTTTCTAGGACCTGTTTAGCCTTTCAGAGTTTTATACGTCAGTTGAAAATTAAAAAAACTTCTAGTACTTTTTATTTTTATTCTATGTAATATTTTAAATGTGTTAATATTGTCACTGAGGATTCAAAAAGTTGATCCCAACTTACTTTGGACTGAGGCGTAGTTATTGTTGTTATCATACGAGTGTTAAAAACCCCCAAGTGTCTGGTTACACATTTGATTCTACAATAAAATGTCTAAGATCTTTTTTTTGGGGGTCTGGTGGTGGTGGGGCGGGGGTAGGGGGGGTGGGGGAAGGGGTTTCTGTGCAGCTTGCTTAACCACTTCTAACATTAAGAACATGGAATTTTATTATATTTAGGTTTATCATTTAGTATTTACTTTACCTTCTGATGGACTGAGTTGTTGCAGGAGGGAAGCATGGGACTTATGAAAAGTGTCGAGAAGTTCAAGCCTCAAGCTGGTTGCCGATTTCCCACCTATGCGTACTGGTGGATAAGGCAAAGTGTTAGGAAGGCCATATTTCAACATTCTAGGACAATCCGTTTGCCCGTAATGCCCTCTTATTGAAGCAAATTGTAACTTTCCTTTGACGGTTTCTAAGTTCTTTTTCCATATCTGGATACCTAGGTAGCTGACCTGCACAAACTGGAATTTGCAGGAAAATGTGTATGCGCTTCTCTCTAAGGTAAAAGACGCCAAAAAGTTATGCATTCAGCAAGGTAATCATCATCCGACCAAAGAAGACATTGCTTCATGTGCTGGAATTAGTGTGGAAAGGTTGCAGAGTTTGCTTTCAAGTGTTAGAACACCGCTTTCAATGCAACAGTCAGTATGGTCCGATCAAGATACTACTTTCCAGGTAATCTTTCGTTGTGCTATTTCATGCTTTTGACGAACTTGTTAAGTAAATCACTATGTACAATACAAGAAAATACCAATATTTTTCTCTAATTCATATGAAAATCACAAAAAGCAAGATACATTGGGGTCGTTTGGTTGCTAGTTAGAGTTCCAGGTATTAGTTATGCAGAGTTTAATTATGCAGGGTTTAGTTATTCATGTATTACTAATTCTTGTATTAGTTATTCCATCTTCTATGCATAAAATAATACATAAATTGACTCATAACTTATAGTACATGTTTTAGTTATACGGGAGTGTAAACTGGTAATCAAACACCGTCCTTGTGTGCTAAATATTATACATAACAACTAAACTGCTACCAAACATGGTACAAGTTATGATTGTCTTAATACATGAATAATTCACTTCCTAACCAGCAACCAAACAACCCCTTTCTGTATAAGAATTAGCAAGTGTTTTCCATGTTTATGACTTTCTTTGCTTTTAGCAACCCATTTTTTGGACACTTTTCTCTAAAATTTCTTGGGGATTTTGACTATGTTCCGTTGGGATGTCTGCTTATGTGTTAAATCTCTCCAGACAGTAATATGGACGTGTATGCAAGAATTAGGTATACCGTCTCAAATAATGGACTTCTATGAGCGTACAACAACAACAATAACACATACCCAGTGTAACCCCACAAGTGGGGTCTAGGGAGGGTAGAACTTGCACTTCTATGAGCGTCTAACTGGAAATTTTCCTATGTTGTTTTGACATTTTCTGAAGATAGGGTATCATTTTTTCCAATCCAGGAAATTACTGCTGACAATGCAGTGGAAGCACCAGAACTGAGTGTTTCAAAGCAACTTATGAGGCGACACATACGTGGCCTCTTAAATGTCCTGAGTCCAAAGGAGAGGAAAATAATCCGACTTAGATTTGGCATTGGAGATGGTAAACGGAATTCACTCTCCGAAATAGGCGCTGTTTTTGGACTGTCAAAGGAACGAGTTCGACAGCTAGAGAGCCGGGCACTATACAAGCTAAAGCAGAATCTTAGCAGCCACGGTCTCGATGCCTATTCCGATTTGCTCTTTTAGATCAGAGTCTCTTCAATTTACATAGCGAGATTCGAGGTGGAGGCTTAAAAATCAGCAGTACATACAAGTTGTTCACATCCTTGTAAGTATGGGGCAAATGTTTAGCTGCTTTTAGTTTGCTTTACAAACACTTGTGAACATGTTATCCCTTTTTATTTTGTAAGTATCAAGTTGTAAATCTTTTCTTTCATCACCCTGACATTTATCCAAATGGAAATTTTTCGAAAAGCTACATATATAAGCTATAATGTTCTCTTCTAGATTATTTGCTTCTGACCCAGCGAATGGAAATGGTGTTGGTGTTGGGTGCACGAACAAAAGTCCGATATTAGAAGTTGACGAGAAACAGAAGTTACATGTAAGTGGAGCTATATTCTTAAATAGTATGTGGCTTTTTTTTGAAAACTGTACGGGCATGACCTATAGTATATCATACCAAGGTAAGTCATTTTTGGGTTAAGCCAACAAGGGCGGAACCAAGATTTGAAGCTTATGGGTTCGGGATTTTAGTCTATTTAAGTTATTGGGTTTTAAATAAATAGTTTACATATTCAATTTATTTCTCAAAACAAATACAAGGTTAGACCAAAGTTACTAGGTTGGCTGAACCCGTAACCAGTATCTAGCTCCGCTCCTGAGAGCAAATGATTCGGATAGACGAGTATGAAAGATAAAATGAGAAACAAATGCCTATGGCAAACACTGAGGATGTTCTTAAAGAATCAGAAGAAAAATAGTATATAATTTCTTCAATGCATTTTCTATCCAGTGACATGTAAATTTGTGGTGTACACACATTTCAGTGTAAGAACTTTTTACACATTTAACAAGTGTGTAGGTTGATCGACTTTAACAAGTGTGCATATCTTGCTAAGCATTAACAACTTTTTACACATTTACCAAGTGTGTAGGTTGATCGACTACAAGTGTGCATATCTTGCTAAGCATATGTGTCACCCTCAGTGTGTGGCGGAGGCGTTAGGCGAGATGTTTTACATAATATATTGAGAAAGGCATAAGTTCCGAGATGTTTTGCCTAATCTGAGGTGAGGCATAAGTTTCAGCGACATCAAGTTTATAAAAGAAAATGGCATACAACATCACCCCTCTTAGAGCTACTATTGAAGGTTGCATATACTTGTTGGAAATCACCTCTTTGATGTGCAGACTTTTTGACAAATGAAGGTTACAAACATGAACAAGAGCTGTTAGTTTGGAAAGACGGGTTGAAGAACATGAAGTTTTTTAGTGTACCCCAAAAAAGTTTCGTTAAGTCTGCATTTTTTTTTAATTAAGTAATATATTACCTTAAAACCATTAGAAAATGAAAAACTACAGTAATTAAATTAGGTATTAAAACCCGCAAGGGTGGCTCAGTTGGTTGAGCATGGGGCTTTCATAATGGAGGTCTCAGGTTTGAAACCACCTGCTTATGACAGTAGGGGATTTGCCTTCTGGGTCGAGCTCGTCGCACAGGGCTTGTCTAGTGCGGGTTATCTCTCCTGTGTGGTTGGCGAGCTATTGCACAGGAGGTGGGTTTACCCTGTGTGCACCCGAAGGATAGCGGCTGCAAGTTCCCATGTCATAAAAAAAAAAATTAGGTATTAAACTTTGAAGATATTTTTTGAAGGTTGTTACTCCTAATTCCTAAACCCTTAACATTTAAATACTTTGGCCATGGAGAGAATTAAAGGGAAGCATTGGAAACAATTTCAGAAGGAAGCAGTTGCAGCACTTTGGGGAACAATTATATACCAGGTTTGGAAGGCTAGGAATTGGAGATTGTTTAAAGGAGTAAGTTTAAATATAGATATAGTGATGATACAGATTAAAAAAAAAAAAAAAAGATTAAAAAAAAAAAATTGTGGATAGACTAGAGGTAGTAAGACAGTCCAGGAAGGCTCAAAGGAGCAGCACTTTGATACAGAGATTCTTGTGTAATTAAAGGTTTATCGGAGGCTTAACTCTCTTAACACCTTCCTGGAAGGTGGTCGGGGAATTGGGTGTTCTTTAGGTGTAATGATTTTGTTTGTTAATACTAATAATTTACATTGGTTACCAAAAAAAAAAAAAAACTAGGCCATTCATTAATCATGAAAAGGACAATGTCATTTTCAAATGAAAGACAAAAAGAACTTCTAAAAATTAGAGAAGACAGACCCAAAACACTAGACATTACTGTTTAGCTCGCCACACTTGTTTATAGTGGAAGGATGAGATACAAAACAAACCTACCACAATAATAGACATTACCAATCCTATGACAGTAGTTTAATATTTAATACAGGTTAATTAGATAAATAGTACCGGGATAAAAATTTAGTGCTTTCTTATCCCATGTTTGGTTGGAATAAAAATCCGGGATAACTAATCCCTGGATTAGTTATCCCGGGGATGTAGCCTTATTTTATCCCACCTTGAGGGTGGAATAACTAATCCCAGGGTAATTTATCCCGGGATTAGTAATCCCGGGATAAGTTGTTTCCCAACTAAACGAGCTAAGATTACAAGATTCGAAAGTCTCTTTTTATTTCTTAAACTCTGTGCCTAGTCAAACTAAAACACTTAGGGCTCGTTTGGTTGGGAAACAAGTTGTCTCAAGATTAGTTACTTCACTCTCCCATAAGAATAAAATAACACTACAATCCCGGAATTAATTATGCCACGATTTTATCTCAACCAAACGTGGGATAAACTCATCTCAAATTTAATCTCAAAATTATTTATTCCTTATCCCTCATACTAGACGAGCCCTTAAATTGGAACAGAAGGAGTACTATTTTCAGCCATTTATCACACTCACACGCGCACACATATTTCTATTTATATCCAATAAAAAAGATACTGACAGCTTAACATTACTGACTTAAATTGAATCAACTGAATAAACTATTCAGAATAAAATAAGTTCACAGAAGGTATGCGGACAACTTGTAGCCGACAATTACAAACAACCAGTTGGGATTCAATTTTGTTAATAGCTTTCGGTAAAATCGAATAGCTTGCTCAATATTTTACATATTCTCTGAATTGGCATAATTACGAGTTGCAAAATTCAATAGCTTTAACTTAAATTCTGTGTTTGTATTTAAAAAATCGTTTATATTTGTAAATAATTTGTCTAAAGCTAGTAAGCAAGAAAATTAACGTCCAAAATTCACAAACTAAAAAGGAAAAATTATGCGACGTGACAAACATAGCTACAGTTTGAGTTTTGTATGCCAAATACACAATCGGCACGCGTAACTATATGCGGTGATACAACATGGTGATACAGTATGCGCTAGTTCAGTTCTTTTGCGCGATTTCAGCTGATATAGTATGCGCTGATACAACTGATACCTCAAATTTGATCTAATGCAGCACAACAACATGCGCTATACAGTATGCGCTGATAGAGCTGATATCTGCGATTTCAGTTAATCCAACGCAATTGTATACGCTGATACAACTCTTAACTATAGCTACTGTATGCGCTCATACAACTCTAAACTATAGTTATTGTATCTACTAATTATAGCTACTTTTCGTAATTATGCTCTAAACTATAGCTAGCTATATATGAACGGGACTGAGCTGTCAACTCTTCAAGATAAAATAGAGTCAAACTTCACCAAAAGCTCCACAAAAAATGGCAGAAACTAGAGACCAAAACCTGCCTCATGCCTTAGTAATTCCATCTCCATATCAAGGCCATATAAACCCAGCAATTCATCTATCCTTAAAACTTGCTTCAAAAGGCTTCATCATTACTTTTGTCAACACTCAATTCATTCATTCTCAAATAACAAAAGCCCAATTAACATCATCAGGGCCTAACAATGATGATATTTTCTCTAAAGCACGTGAATCTGGGCTTGACATACGTTATTTAACTATTTCTGATGGTTTTCCATTAGAATTTGATAGAAACATGAATTCTTTGCCATTTTTGGAAGGTCTTATAAATGATTTTTCAAGTCATGTTGATGAACTTATTGGGAAATTAGTGAAGGATTGTGTTGATCCAATTAATTGTTTGGTTGCTGATACGTTTTTTGTTTGGCCATCAATGATTGCAAAGAAATATGAGATTGTTCATGTTTCATTCTTCACTGAACCAGCTTTGGTTTTTGCTTTGTATTATCACTTAGATCTGCTCGCGGAAAATGGCCACTTTGGCTCTGAAGGTGCGTTTCTCCCATCTCTTTATTCAAACATGAATACTGCTTGTTTTGTATTAGAAATAATGGTTAAAAATGATTTTTTTTTTTTTTTGTTTATGAGTTTCACATATCAAATATCAGTTGTTTCCTTTTTCTACGTGAACTATCACCGTCTACTCAACTACGTGTATTTTAGTACAAAGATGGTGATAGTTCATGTAGGAAAAGAGAACAATTGATAGTTGGATTCGATGTGTGTTTTAATACATAGATGATGATAGTTCAGGTAGGAAAAAGGAACAACTGATAGTTCATACGTGTTTTCGACCATTTTAACTCTTTATCTAGGACATTTTGTTTTGTTAAAAGAGTGATATCCTGTTATATTTGAAAGTTCTTTAATTTTAAATTTTCATCTTAAATGATTGTCTTGTATTATCATTGAAATTTCATGACATATTTAGTATCATAAATTAGTTGAATTTCATTTGATGCCAAGCCAATTATTTAGTGCAGAAAGTATAAAACAAAAGATGTTTAAATCTATATACATCACAATATATTATCATAGTGTTAAAAACGACAAAATTTGCAAACAAAAAGAAAAGAAATAGTATTTTTTTTTCTCAATGTGACTAAGAAAAATTGGAAAAAAGACTGAATTTTTTTATCACCATTTTGGAGCCGACGGTCCACTTATTAGTTCCTCACGCAAGTATGATGTGTCTCACACGTGATAAATATTTTCTCTACATTTTAGTATTTAGAAAGTGTTCTTATAAATTGATTAAATTGGTTTATAAGTATTTTTTTGATTTGTTCATGTGTTAGTTAGATACTCAAACTCTCAAAGTGCTTATAAATGAAGTGTTTATCAGTCGAAGTCGGTCAAAAGTCATAAGGTAGTTATTCTGAATTTATAACTTTTCAGCTTATAAGTATATCTGGTTTGACCAAATCCTTTTACCGCTATTTTATCTTTAACTTTTCCTAAATAAAACTCTTACATTTGAATTTATAATTTCTGTAATGATTTTAAGGATATTTATTTTAATAAAGAACAATTTATCAATACTTTTTCACTGAACACATCAACTATTACATCAATTGTTTATTATTAGCTTCAATATTTTTATTTAAACACTAACTGTTTATTTATTAAATTAATTATTTACGATCACTTAATATAATTGTACTAGCTGTATATGTTATCTTGTGAACATGCTTGTCGTATGTATTCGTCTCACTTCGTTGGGTCATGGCTGACGTCCTCTCACAAGTCTATTTAGTTTTCAAGTGCACCCTCAGACCCCCGTGTAGTCATGTGAAAGTAGCAATTATATTGTTTTTTTTAAGTTTAAATTTAATGTTGACAAATTAAATTTACACAAATTAGTTGCTTATAAAATAATTGTAAGCAAGTATCTACTACAACTATTAGTAACATTATTAACCTGCTATCACAAGTTAATTATGTTGATAATATAAACTAGAAATTGGTGGTGATTGGTGAGACCTTTTAAATATGAATTACACTTTAGTTCTGTCCACCAAAGCTTGTAACTCTTTAAAGTTGTAGCAATTGATCGACAATTTTGAAACTAATTAAATCTCAAAATATTGGTAATACTAACATAAAAGATCAATTTTTTTAAACCATATTGTATCTATATAGCACTACTAAACTGACATTTTCATCATTTTTTTTTTTACAGAAAATCGCAAAGACCCTGTTGATTATATTCCTGGAGTTAAATTTATTGAAGCAAGTGACTTGCCATTCGTGTTCCAGAATTCAGTGGTGCACCAATTAATCTACAAGGCATTTCAAGATGTTCGAAAAGCCGATATAATAATAGCCAACACAATTCAAGAACTCGAACTCGAAACTATCACATCAATTCAAGAAAAGCATAATTTCTACGCCATTGGTCCAATTGTGTCCGCGAATTTCACTGACCTGACTATCCCGAGTAGCCTATGGTCCGAGTTCGATTGCACCTAATGGCTCGACACCAAGCCCCGTGGTTCGGTCTTGTACGTCTCATTTGGGAGTGTGGCTCGTGTTAACAAAGAAGATATTCTTGAACTAGCTCATGGCCTTATGCTTAGTGAAGTTAGTTTCATTTGGGTACTTGGGCTTAATTTTTTAGGTCAAAATGAAAAAAGTATTTTGCCCCTTGGATATGAAGAAAAGGTGAAGGGTCGAGGGTTGATCGTGCCATGGTGCAACCAAACGAGGGTGATTTCACATTCAGCAGTCGGAGGTTTCTTGAGTCATTGCGGGTGGAATTCCGTAGTGGAAAGTATTTGGTGTGGAGTACCACTAGTTTGTTTTCCAATAGTAACAGATCAACTGGCTAACAGAAAATTAGTGGTTTCTGACTGGAAAGTTGGAAGCGATCTTCGTGATGGGGAATCGATCACAGAGAGAAAGTACGTGACAAGATTAAATATTTGATGAACAATGAGACCTCGAGTAACTTAAGGAAGACTGTTGATCATGTGAAAGAGACATTTCATAACGCATTGGCTCCAAATGGATCATCCAATGTTATTTTTGACAAGTTTGTTGAAGAATTGAAGATGAAGGTTGGTTTAGCTTGAGACACATTTTTTTTTTTTTTTTTTTTTTTTTTGCTTATTTGATAAAGTAATTTGTAAGCTTGAAATCAACTAATGGGAAATAGGTTGGATATATCCAATCTTCACAATGTAATGAGGCTAATGTTTATATTCTCCTCCATGTGATTATGCTTTTTTGGTAAATAAACGGGTTGGAGTCATGCCTAACTGCTCTATCATAAGGATGAACCTCTTGAAAATAAGAAATAAAAATAAAAAACTTTGAAATCAACAATACATAGAAGTAGATCACCTCCTTGTAGAGTATATATGGGACAAATGTTATCTGTTTTTGGTTTACTTTACAAACACTTGAGAATAGGTTTTTCATATTCCTACCCTCTTTATTTTGTCAGTATCAAGTTGTAAATCTTTTCTTTCTTCATCCTAACATTTATCCAAATGGATTTTTTTTCGAAAAGTTACATAGACAGCTATATAAGCATTAATGTTCTTTTCTAGATAATCTGCTTCCGGTATGGCTAATGGAAATGGTGTTGGTTGCATGAAAAAAAGTCTCACATTAGAAGTTGTCAAGAAACAAAAGCTACAATATGTAAGTGTAGTATTCTAGCTTCCTATTTCATGTTTCTTTCTTTTAGCACAAAAATGTTGTTCAATTTACAGGGGCATGCACACGACCCCGAACCTGTGTATCGTGAGTGTTGTATTTCAAGATTTTATATATTTAAACTGAACTTCTTTGTTTGTTAATAATTTGTAGAACTATTTGTACTCTGTTGATTACTATTACATACAGTGGCGGATCGGCAGGATTTTCATCAAGGGGATTCAAAAAAATAACTAAAAACGCTAATAGTGCTGACAAATGAGGGGGTCAGATCATATATGAGCGAGCTTATACTAAGAACCTGTGTTATTCTCAAAGTAATGAATCTGCCCAAATTTGTCAACTCTTGAGTTGTGAAGTATAGCTGAATTATAATTGTTTTTAATTTCTATTTGTCCTTTCTGGAACACTAAATCAGTAGCTAGTCTTAGGAGGCTAAGAGTGACATTTAACTCCTTTTTCTGATTAAAGATGTCTGATGAACTTGAATGTTTGGTTAAAGATTCCTGATTCACATATTGATCCATGTTAAACAATGGTTGTTCGGTTTTGTACAACTAAAATGTTGTTTATGAGTATATATTCTTTGCAAGCTTAAGTGTACGTTTTAAGTTATTAGGACATGATTATATTCAAAAGCTTGAGTTGACATCTCCACTTATGTATGATTGGGACATTGACTATAAGAACGTATATGCAGACCTTAGCTATAAGATGAGTTCATCACGAAAAGAAATGTGAAAATAGAGGACTCTGATCCTTTATCCCATTGGCTCATCCAGAAGGGTTTAAAAGAAGCGGTATTCCTAGTGGAAGTGTCCAATACAAACTTGGCACAATATCGACTTTGTAATGGTTTACGGCTGATATTTCAGTGAGTGTGAATATTAACTTTTTTCTTTTTTCTTCAATAGTATTTTGTTTATATTGTGTACTATAAACATCATACCCAACACTAATTTCTGCATACTGGTGTATGGTAGTATTATTAATGCATATACTAGTATACTTGACCAACCATATAATTGAATTTGAATTCTTGCAGAAAAATTATAAAAATACTTTTATGATCTATTTTACTAGAACAAAGTTCCAGGGTATTGACATATACATGAGGCGTGGTGTGTCAGTTTTGATACCTGAAGTGGCCAACAAAAAATTGATGTCTACAGATCTGCTACTTAATGCGTTAACAAATCTGCAACATGTCTTAAGAGCCATTATTGGACAAAACATACCAAAAGACATCATCCATTGGTTGGACTGCATTAACAATGATAAGATTGAAACCATCAGGTATGAACTTATGATATATATGTTGCATTATCTGAATTAAAAATACATAAATCATTTTTCTTTTAGAAGTGACTAATAATTTTTCTTTTTTGTAGTTTGACGAAAAACGTAGTTTACAACCTTTTTATATTTCATGTATACTGAGTATTTGTACCATGAGGAGCACAATACTCCCGACTTTAGTGCGTTTGCGGCTATAACTGACCAAATTCCAGGTTGCCAATAGCGCACCAATTTTTAAGAATGTATCCTGGACTAAGTCCCTCGACAATATCGTTGCTAATATTAAAAATAGAATCAAAGCTAAGGACTGGAAGGAGAAACCAATTGGCATACTCATGTTTATGAGATGTTTGATGCCTAAACAGTTACACTCGGGATGCAAACCCTACATGTGTTCTTATCTTTTAAAATATAGCTCACTTTTCAATTTTGTCATATAAAGTATGACACTAATTTAAGTTTTTGTTCATACCAAGCATACAGTCAGTGGCGGACCTACGTTTGGGGATATGGGTGCTTCAGCACCCATTGACTTTGGCTAACTCAATATGTGTATGCTTAGATAATACTTAAAAGATTTATATAAAATGGGCATGAGCACCCGTTATAACTGTGATATTTATACTAAAATTATTTAAGCACCCATGATCTGTAAATTTTGGATCTGCCACTGCATACAGTATTCCTATGGGCAGAATCGAGGATCAACTATATGCCATGCTTCCTGATTTTATGACACACTTTGTGAAGAATATGATTTCAAGCGGGAACCCTATAGTTGAAGGTAAAAAAGATGCTTCTATTCGGGCTATTACTATTTTTTTGGAAAATTTACAGTCCATAACTACCTCTAAGACTTATTTATTAGTAATAGCTACTTTTTTTTAATTATTTTTGATAGCTTAATTATTTATCAAATTACCATCTATAACTTATTTTTGTAACTGTAGTGTATTTCCCTAAAAATAAAGTACCTCTCTCTCACTTACCCACAATCTCTTTTTTTTTCAAATATTTTTCTCTCACATCTTCAATTCACAACCGTATTTTACTCCCATTATTCTTCACCATAATTAGCACGATTTCTTCTTCTTCCATATCAGTTACCCAATCTCTACAGGTAACTAATTTTTGTTATGTTATTTGTTGTATTTATCTTCAATTGTTCATAAATTTCATCGTCTTTACCTTCACTTTTCATTCAATTTTTTTTAAAAATATTTTCAGCCATTGTTAGAGTATCTTCAACAAGCTCTAACTCTCCATTTTAATGGCGGATATTGATACTCCAAGAAAAAGTACACCAGTGGCAACAAGAAAAGCAGTGGAGGATCTCCAGCCAATGGCCGAAGCTCAGCCATAACAATTCGTTTGCTAAATCTCCATGGATAGGCCGAAATAAGAGGAAAATCCTTCTTATGTTTGCTAATCATGTGATGTTGTTAATTAATCTTATGAGTAATGAAGAATAGTATTGATTATAGCAATATGATATTATAGCATCATCTAGGAGCAAGAGAGTAGGTTGTTGTTGTAGAAACACCGTTGATGAGAGTTGTGGAGCTTTATGCCCACCAAGTGTTTAATAAAATGTTTCAGTATATTTCAGTGTATCAACAAATAGGATATCTAATTTTTTCAGTATATTGCAGTGTATTATTTCGTTGTATTTAAATGTATTTATCTTTTTTTTTTTTTTTTTTTTGTGTAGAGCCTATTTTTACTTCACTTTGTTTTCACGATTTTTGTATTTCACTGTATTTCTGCATTTTGTATTTCTAATTTATGAAATTGTTTCTGATATATTTCATTGTATATACGCATGTTACAACTTTATATTTCTTAAACAATCAACCATATTTCATTGTATTCCAGCGTATATTTTTCTATATTTGGAAGTTTTCAGATCTTTAGTGGTTTTTTAATTCAAAAAGTTTTGATTGTGATAAAAGTTGAGAGAGATTCGTGAGCTGTTATGGAATGGGTGAAATATGGTTGATTTAATTTAACTTACCATTTAAAAAGAAAAAGAAGAATCTGTTAAAAAAATATAGCCTATTTTTACTCAACCCGATTTTGTATTTCCGTGTATTTCACTGTATTTCAAAAAATCTGTTCCATAAATAGCTCCTGATTTCACTGGAGCGTGTTTACTGTTCACTGTATTTCTCTATATTTCAAAAAAACAGAAATACACGCGTTTTTAAAGAAAAGTAGTTACGCTTGGTAATTTTGCATTTTATAGTTATATCTAGTTAGAAGCCAATAAAAGGTAGCTATTTATGTAGGTTTCACTTTTATATTTAATGGTCTTTTCATTATAAGTAATATACTAGTCTTAGAACAACTAAAAACTTTTAAAATAACGCAAACATGAAATCTATAGGATGTGTTGTAAATATAGATATATCATTGGAAATGACGTCTTTTTTACATTAAATGTAGAATAAATAATTTAGTTTTTAAAAGGTTAAAATTGTCCACCAATTTTTTATGGACATTTTTCTCTTTCAACTTTTGAATTAATTAGCAGCTTTTAGTATAATATGATTTTAAAAATTGTTCATGCCGATGCTTGGAGGATGTAGCTAGCGTGATTCATGAAGCTGACTTGGATTTGAATTTTATTATTAAAAGTGTGTTATCATTCCAGCTTCCTATTTCATGTTTCTTTCTTTCGGGACAAAAATGTTGTTCAATTTATAGGGGCATGCACACGACCTCGAACCTGTGTATCGTGAGAGTTGTATTTCAAGATTTTATATTTGTAAACTGAACTTCTATGTCTGTTAATAATTTGAAGAACTGTTTGTACTATGTTGATTACTGTTACATAGTGTTCACCAGCAGATACATCGTTTGACGGTTTTATAAGCCGAGGTGTGCTATTATTCATTTTCCAAATTTCGATTTTTCTACTCACACTACTACAGTTGAATGGAAGCTTATTTTTATAACTTTTTGGTGTACGTCTATCCTTCTTCATCATGTTAATGACAAGGTGCATCTGATAATTTTATTAATCAGAGTTCATGTCCAGTGGAAGCATCTATTTTTTGGTATACGTCTATCCTTCTTCATCACGTTAATGATTGGTAACTTCTGTTTTTATTTCATTCAAGAGCTAAAAAGTTTATTACTACATTTCTGATCCAAAACTTTTACTTTTTTTTAATCCAAAATTTCTACTTTGAATATGATATTCTCACTTTGTGTTCTCTCTCTCTTTGTACAGGAAAAATGATTGTTGGGAAGTGGTTAGTTTTCGGGAATAATTGCATGTATTGTTAGCATCTTTTGAATTCCTCATACGATGTACAAGGTTTTGGCAAATAATCTTCTGCTTTTTTTTTAATCTCTTTTATCCATCTTTCTGTTTTTTCTCTTTGCTTGTTCTCAGTTTAAATTTTCCTGTTCAGAAATTCTTATTTCCTTTCTTGGTCAAAGGTTGAATAAAAATGTAAATGAATTGAAGAGGATGGATTGCTTTTGGCTGCAATCGAGGTGAAAACAAAGCAATTACAAAGACGAGATACTGGGAATGAGTAGAAGAGTTAAAATTTGTGGGCCTGCCAGCGAACATCTATGCAGTTGGCAGTGGCGGAGTCAGGATTTTAATAAAAGGGGTTTTAAAATATAAAGAAGAAGACAAATGAAGAAGCCAAGGGGGTTCAACGTCTACTATATTACATAAAAAATAATTTTCACCTTGTATATACAGTGTAATTTTTCATCGAAGGGGGTTCGGATGAATCCAGTTGGCCCTTACTGGCTCTGCCCCTGGTAGTTGGAGTGCAGGTACCGAGCTTAATTTTATTTTTTCTTCGCATATAGCTTTAAGTAGCCAGCATTTACCGGGGTTTAGAATGTTATTATCACTTAATTTTATGTTTCATTCTGCCAAACAAGTGAGCTCTACATAAACAACCATCCATGTATATTCTTATGATCATGCTTTATATGACATTTAACTGCAATAGAAATGTGTGGTAAATTGCCAAAAAAAAGTATTAAGAATCTTCAGGTCATTATTAGTGATGCACAAGGATAAGTTAGATGGAATAAGATTCTCAAACATTCAAACTAGAGTAGTGTGCTTTACTGGGCCTTTGTAAAGATAAAACTGATGACTAGAGTGTGCTTTACTGGGCCTTTATAAATATAAAACTGATGAACTGAAAGGAAGAGTTAGGGGATGTTTTAATATAACTGTCAAAAAAAAGGTAAATGTCAATCAACGTTACAATGATGGAAGCATCTACTTATATATGTGTGTCCGACAAATATGGTGTAGAGAGAGGATCACAGCTAAAAGAATTTGAATCTCATAATTAGTATGTGCTTCTTGATTTAGTCAGGGAAGCCCTGTAAAAGTGGGAATGAGGAGTACAATTTTTTTGTAAATTTTGGTACACTATAGCAAAATGACTTTCTCCATGAAGGAATTATATACATGAAGGTATTCTCAAGAGCCTTTACAAAATAATTGGTCCTGTATAATATGATTGACAGATAGAGTTTAAGTAAGAAGGATTCTAAATACAGATCAAGTCATTCAAAATATGAGTTGTGTGGCATGAATCAATATAGATTAATAAGGGTGCAATATTTTGAAAAAAAAAACATGAAAGCAAAAGAAAGACATAATCACTCTGTGCCGGAAATGATTTACTTTTGGAATGATTTTGCTCGACATAAATTGGCAGTTGAAGTTTCTTCCAGGCAATTTTTAGTCTTTTGATTAAGTTGACAATAGAACGCTCATAAGTGAAGAGTCGAGAGTTCTTTAGAATTTAAAATCTCTGCGGTGGAAGAACCTTTTGTATGTTTTCTAAGTACAAACTTATGAATTCCCTGTTCACTTAATTGGTATAGGTATAGATGTCACGTATAACTTCTTTTGTCAAATCATAATTACTTATGGATATTAGTACTTTTAAATGGTATAATGAGTTACTAAAGAACAAAAAGACGCCATATCCTGTTAAGAGGTTGCTGTGGACGTTTATAACTGCAACTTATATAAAAAAACACACATTTTTGATTGCTTAACTCTTCAAGTAGGGTAACAATGTTAGATTGCTCTGTGGCAAAACAGTACTACGGACTTTTTATTTTTTCTTAAAACCTTTAGAACCTGTATTGGTGGACATTACACTATGGATGTTTTTGATTGTAGAATGACCGTCTTCGCAAATAACTGGTTCCTGCTACAGAAATTAAAGATGATATGACTTTAGCTCTTATAAGCATTTGGTTCGGACCGCGTGCTCCTAGCTCGCCGGTGCACTGATAAATCAATTTGTATTCCTCATATGATCTTATAACTAAATACATATGTAGATACAGTCATCATTAAGTACGTTGTGGCATTTGTCTCTTAGTTTATTGAAGATGTCTTAACTTGTGATATCCCTCAAAAACAATAATGGTGCTCCTGGCCAAATGTATCCAACTGCCTTCTTATATCTACAAGTTCAAATATTTGGTGATGTGGTATTGGTATAGTCGACAGTTTTTGTGGTTAATAGCATATGTCCAACCATTATTTTGCAAGCTTTTTGGGACTGTAATTAATATTAATAATTTTTTTAATATGATCAAGCAATAATATAATACTTTTATGATATTTTTTTAACACTTTCCGCGCATCGCACAGGTACGTATACTACTTCTGTTCATTTTTCAGTGGTTAAGCACCTCCACCCACGACCGGTAGGTCCTGGGTTCGAGTCACACTGGAGGGGAAGTGTGGAAACACTATAAATACTCCTAAATGGGAGGGAAAAAAAAATAAAAAAAAATAATACTTAGCAGACTTTCTACTTTCATGTCAAGTTTAAGTAGTGGAGTAGATATGCTCCTTTCTACTTAGCAGGCTTCACATCAAAAGTAAATTAGCATAAAATAATACTCCTTTCTTTTGCCAACTTGAAAAATTCGGGTTGTAAAAATATAATTTCACTAACAATATAACACAATTAGTGAACTAAATCAATATATCTAAGAATTTTCACTAATTTAGTTTCTTATAAAGTATAGCTCTGACCAAATATATAAATGTATAGATAATTTATTTTGCACCTAATAAGCTGCATTTTTAGAATTCAAAACCTATAATTCAAAAATTTAAATACCCTTAGACTAGAAATATGGGTGGTGAGGCCATCTAAATATGAATTACTCTTCAGTTCTGGGAAAAAACTTTAAAATGCCCACAAAAGCTTGTAACTCTTTAAAGTTGTAGCAAATTGAGAGACAATTTTGATACTTAAATCTAAAAGCAAATGGTCATACTAACACAAAGAAACTAAACAGAAATTTCCTCTCATGAATCTGCAATATTTCTCCTTCTTTCTCTTATAGATTGGCTAAAATCTTTGTCTGTCAAATTTTCCTCAAGGCAAGCAAAGAATGTACATTATGTTTATATTTTAGTTTCATATCTACTATACTAGTGAAGGACCACATTTCCCCTATTTGAATGAAAGAGAGAAAAAAGATCAAGCCCTATTAGCACTGTCAAATTGACATTGCAATCATTCTAATGTATTTTCTTTACACTATCAGTATATATCATTACTAAATTGATGTCACTATAACTCTTGAACAGAAATTGCAAAGACGATGTTGATTATATTCCTGGAGTTAAATCTATCGAAGCAAGTGACTTGCTGGACACGGTTTCATAGACTCTCTAAGACACTTGAACCTAGGCTCTGATACCAAACACGGCACTCGGTGCCTTACTGCATATGACTGAGCGAACCACATGGCTTGCTGAATTATAATGAGGCATAACATGTGCGGAATATAACGTGAATGCATGATGAGCCTTTATAAAACGTAGTAAGTCATGATACTTAATAAAAATACTTGTTTAAACATGAGTGCGGAAATAACATGAATGAGCCAAAATGGCTATACGACTCCGAAAGTCTGACATAACATAACTGACTTGTCTAGTCTATGAAACCTCTAACATAAGTCTGAACATGGAAAACATACTGGATGGGACAAGACCCCCGGCATACCTTAGATGCATAACTAACATAAATAGAAGTAAAGACACAACCCCGAATGAGATGGGGCTCACCAAATGTTGATACGAGCAATGTCCTAATGAGCAAATCTGTTGTCCTGTCGATCAATACCTGCATCGTGAAATGCAGGCCCCCGGGCAATAGAAAGGGGACGTCAGCACATTGAATGTACTGGTATGTAAAGCAACTGAAAGAAATAACTTGGGACATGAAATAATAATGATAGGAACTAAAACCTGGTCATGAACATAAATACATACATATATATATATATATATAAAACATGGTAAAATATCATAAGTAGGGAGAGCAATAAATTATAACCGATACATGGTCTGGTGCTTGTGTCCCGTCAGCAAAACACTCAGTCCTTGCCAGGGAACATGCGATTTAATAAAATATGAAATGATCCAGTCATTATGAGAGATCGTCCGGGACATGGGTGGAACGATCCTCATCCTACGGTGGCTACATAGTTTCAGGCTATCTGAAGCCCTCCTCGGTAATTAAAGCAACTCCCAAAAACATAAACATGTAAAATAAGTGGCACTTGCTGCCCATGGTTTTCACGAATATAACTTTCTTGTACATGGTTTTCATGAATTATAGCTTGCTTGCATGAACTTGTAAATCACATATAGTATTTTCTTGAAATAGCGTAATATAACATAAACTAGCATGCATGAACCCCATGGAGTGAGATATATGGGTTTTTCATAGAATATGGACAGATTCTTAATAATCATAAAGAAATATTAAGAACTCAATGATGGAATTATAACAATTCATAGATAATATAATCATGGACATGGACCTAGGGTTATCATGAGCATGGTATAGAAACCCTAGTTTTCGTAAAGAATCATAATTTATGGATTATGAGGCGTGGGGAAGAACAATGATGTTCCCACACGTAGATAGTAACTCTACATACCTTAGTCGCTCCAAAACTTGAATTAAAGACTTGAGCTTTGAAGAAGATTTCCAAAATCTTGAATTCTTGAACCTTGAGATGGGTTTTCTTGAAAACCCTAGTTTATGAACAATGATTTCTTGCTTAGATTACAAGGATAAATATTAGAATTGACTTAGAATGATCTTGGAATGATTAGAAAGGTTTACTTGAGTTAGAAAGAGATTAGGGACTTGAATTCAACCTAGAATCATGATAAAACTTACCTTGTAGGGTTCTTGAGGCTTGGGACTTGTTCTTCCTGACTTTAGGGTAATTTTTCGTGACTAGGGGTGTTAGGGAAATAAACCCCAAGCTTAAATATAACCTAAAACGCGAAATCCCAACTTTTAACCCGAAATCGACCTGTTTCGCGATGGTTCCGCGATGCAGGTGCATCGCGCGACATTCCGCAGGTCACTACTCAGAGTTGCGCGACCGGCCCGCGATGCGGGGCTATCGCACGCGCTCTCACGCACCCTCACGCGCCCCGTGTGTCGGTTCCAGGCAGTGTTCGGTAAACTGGTCATAACTCCTTGTACAAATCTCTGTTTGGGCTCCACAATATACCGTTGGAAAGCTATTTCAAAGGGATACAACTTTCATGTTTTAAGTTTCCTCAAATGCCCAATGGATTTTCACGAAATTGGACTGGAAGGCAGACGTATCGAAAACTTAGCCGATTCTATAGAATTTTAAGTGCCTTACTATTAGCCATATTGAGACGATCATATCTCCTTGCTCCGATCTCTGATTGGCTTGGTCCTTAGATCGTTAGAAAGGTATTTCTACATACTACAACTTTCATTAAGGGTACTTTCCCAAATTCCCAACTAATCAAGGATTTATGGCTGCCCGAAGTAGGCTTATCAACCATTTTCGCAAAACGTTCAAACCTTCAGTTTTTCCACTAAAACTCTAATGATATGAGTCTAAACTTAGTTCCAAGATACGGGGTGTTACAATATCTCCCCCTTGGATCATTCGTCCTCGAATGATAGGTCTTGGTTAGGTATGGGACTGGACATGGCAGGAATACATGAACGCGATGGAAATGACATGAAACATAAGAGCTTGACATGATTACAGGAAAACATGGTCATGGATTCATGAGAACTGAATACGTGATTACATGTAAACATGTACATAGGAACATGAAACTGAGTAGCACCTAATGAACTAGAATCATGAAACCATTGTACTCGATTCATAATAATGATTTAGAGTTACTACTTGTTGACACCTAATTTTGGCTCGACGTGCTTAAAATTAACGTTTTGGGGGGCCCTGATTCGTTAAAGAGCACGAAATACATTTTTTTACACATTTTTACATTTTTTCAACAATTTATTGATGATCATCCTTATTTTAGGAATTTTCTCAATTTATTGTCATTTTTTTTAAGAATCATTATTTTGCACATGTACAGCGTAATACTATCATTTTTTGTGCAATTAATAATTGTTTCTTAATTTTATAGCAATACATTTTCATATCATAGACATTAATGTTTATATTTTATACTTGCGTTATTATTTATACATGTATTAATCAACTATATTTTAGTACAGCCCGACAGTATAAAAAAAATCGAAGTAATTAATTTTTAAACGCAGAGTAAAATTTGATAAAGTCAAGGTCTCATTATTTAAAAAAAAAAAAAAAAAAAAGTTGATTGAGGTGATGGGTTGGGGACAAAGGGGTATGGCTTCATCATTATTTTTTGGACAAAAAGGAGGGTTTGTTCACATTTTAAGGAAAAGTGGGGGTTGATTTAATCTTGGGATCCAACGCACACTTCCACACACCTACACAGCAAGACAAGGACATTTTCAGATTTTTTTTCCCTCTCCCCTAAACCCTAAACATTTTTTTCTTTTTCCCCCTCATTTTTTCTCACCTCCGCCAACCAGCAACCGAAACCCCGTGCTTCTTCTTCGTCTCCCTCTACTCCCTCCGCCACATCTCTCTCTTTCCAGCCGCCACGCCGGAGCTCCGGCGACGCACCAAACCATATCCCCACTCTCTTCCTTTTTGTTTTCACTGCCCTCACGCCTCTCTTTTACCCTCACGTCACTCCAATCAACTGCTCCGGCGAGGAGCTTCAAGCTCCGATGAACCGGAGCAGCACAAACAAACACGACAACAACACCCTCCAGTCCTTTCTCCCTCCTCACGCTGTCACCACAGCAACCACACCAGTCATCTCTTCCACGAACTCCAAACCACAAACAAACCCCATATCACATAATCTATAGCTTTCAACAGTAATTTTTGAGCTGTAAACAAGGACTGCTCTTTAGAAGTTGCTTTCAATTTTTTTCCATGTCTAAAATTCTACTAAAACCAATGCACGTAAAACAAAGTTTTCTGTTTTGATAGTAATTTCAATGCTTTATTCTCTTGTTTGTCTAGCACTTTTCACCTCTGCATTTTAATTGTCATTTTGTAGTTTGTCTTCTTTAATTTTTGTTCCTAATTATTCTTCTGTTTCATTGGGTTTTAAACTTAGGATATTTTTTCTTTTCATTTTTTGTAAATTTGTAATTTTTTGCTAGTTTTTTAAACTTTCTTTCCTTTTAAAGATAAGAATCTTTTTTTGCCCACAGTAGATCTTTATCATCAATTCTTGATCTAATCCACAATGTATTTACCCTTTGCCTTTAAATTTCACTCTTCTTGATATTTGTCAGTTTTTATCTCTAGGGGTGAAAGGGTACTGAGAAAGATTTAAACTTTAGAAAGAACTGGACCCCACCTGAAAATTCTCCCTAGAAACTGATTTTCCCTCTCGTTTCTATCTTCTTGCTGTTTCATGATGTTTTATTTGTTTTCTCTTGTCTTGGATTTAAAAAATAGATCTGGTGGGTTGTTGAGAATGGTTTATTCCTACGAATATCTACAGTACAGTGATCCCATGGAAACCACTTTGTCAGAATGTTTTACTCTTGTTATTGTTTTATTTTTTGACATTTTATTTGTTACGAGATGTAGTTGTTGTTGCTTTGTTCAGCTTCATCACTGTTCGCCATGATAGTTTGTAACTTTTTGCTACTACTGTCACTACTATTACTCCGTTACTCCTACTTATTGGATTGTTTGACCATTTTGCCTTTAGCCGTCTTTATTAAATTGATACGCCATATTCTTAGACTATTTTTTTATTACTAAATAAATGTTAGTTTTGTGTCCGGAAAATACTCCTGTGGCCAATGATACTTTTACCCTTTTAACCCTTTATGTAAAATCATTTGGGCGAATACTAAACCCAAATGGCCGATGAAGAAATTTCCGTCGATTTCCAAGGCCTTCCATGTACAAAGACGGATTTTTATTTTAAGTTTATTCATTATTTTTTTAAATTCATCCGATAATTATTTATACTCTTACTAACATTTTTTATTAAGTCTCATGCAGGCATCCGGAGTTACTTTTGAAGATGACACTCAAAAGAAGTTCAAATAGCTTCTTAAATTCTTTGTTTATATATATATTTTTTTTACATTCTTAAATTATGCAAGCATAAAATATAGTGAAACTTTACTTTTTAGGGTGCAGGTTGGTGGTATTTATTTATGATCCGCTTACGTGATTTAAATTTTTATGTGTTTTTAGACAAATTAACATTAGACAGTTATTATTTTTCGTAGCTAATATTCTTATAGTTACCACGTTTCGCTAGAGTTTTAATTTAGTAGCTTAGCACACTTAAGTGAATAAATAGGGTGATTTGCCTCAATATTTAGGCTTTAGAATATACTCTCATAATTAATTGATTAGGTGTATATACTTAGCTAGTTAAATTAGTTAACTCACTTCGAGTGCAAAATAATTTCATGTCCATTCCTTATACCTTTTTTCATACAAGCTCTTAAGTTGCAGATAACTTTAACTTTTTTTAAATAATTATTATATCACATATGTTTTGAATCTTTCTTTTTTCATTCAAAGGTAAATCGTTCATTGTTAAGTAAATACCTTATGATATATTCATGTAAAGCCAAAATTGTTAGTCATTGTAATTGTGCACTTTGTTCACTTGTAAATAATCATGTATACGTATTTTCTACATATGTAAATACTTACACCCTTTATTACGTGAATAGTCATATTAGTTATTCTTTAGTCTAAATTCCATTAATATTTTTTATAAATAATAATCAAGCCTTTTTTACACATCCCTCGTATAGTTAAATTGGTCCAGCCGGGAACCACATTTGTGGATTCTGAAGGATGCCTAACACCTTCCCTTCGGAATAACTTGAACCCTTACCTAGAATCTCACTTATTTTCGTAGACCATGTTAAGCTGCATATATTAACAATTTATAGGTACCCTAGTATACCTTAAATGCTAGGTGGCGGCTCTGTACATAATTAATTATTTCAGAGCTCCATAAGTTGTGCTTTGTTTAGCCTTTGGTAAAAATGGGGTGCAACAACATGGCGACTCTGCTGGGGAACACTTAGGTTCTAACCATATGGACTCAATTTGTTATTCGAGGTATGTTATCTTCATTTGAGTCTTTGTTTATTATTTTACTTGCCTGTATTTATTCGTCATGTATATCCTTTCCCTTGTTTCCTTATTTGTTTACGTACATATCTGTTTTTAATATCATACACTGTATTATTGCCTTTATTTTACTAACAAGTTTTATTTACCATATCCATTTTTTACTTTATTGTAAATTATGCATCTTGCTTTTACTGTTTTTTTTAATTTCTATCTTTTTGTGGTTTTATATTAATATTCATATGTGTTATCGGTTTATATAAAATGGCATTCCGTTCATATTTCCTCCACTCCTGGAAAATTCACACAAATTTACACACTTAAAGCGGTTTCGCGGTTCGCGGCCGTGCACTACTAAATTACCCTTTTAGTTGGATCGATCTTGTGGATTTAGTCGATCGGCGGTGCAGTCGACGGCCACGGACTTTCCACTCCCAAGTTGTCCGCTTGGGGGAGCCTTGTGTCATAGGAAAACCAACTCTTAGAATTCCTAGGTTACTGTACATTCCATTTTGCAGTTGTTTTTAGCTAGGTTGAATTTTATCCTTTATTTCGAACATTCTTTTTATTTTTTCACATATTCTTTATTTGTTACATGTTTTTGTTTTTAAATAAATATTGTTGTTATTTGCTTTGTACTACCTTAGCACTTTATCTAACTATTTTAGTTGACTTGTGTTGAATCCTGTATTTTGTAAAATATTTTTTCTTCAATCATGCATTTTATACCCTATCTGCAAGAACTACGCACATCTGATTCTCTTCTTTGATGAGATACGTAGGCAGCCCTTTTGGGTTCGGTATTCATTATTCATAAAAAAAAAAAAAGCTTTATTTTTGAAAAAAAAAATCACAAAATATTTTATTTTTTCTATCCTTTCTGCAAGAACTACGCACACCTGATTCTCTTCTTTGATGAGATACGTAGGCAGCCCTTTTGGGTTCGGTATTATTATTCAAAAAGTCACAAAAAAAAAATCTTTATTTTGAAAAAAAAAAAATCACAAAAATATTTTGTTTCTTTCTATCCTATTTGAACGAACTACGCGCACCTGATTCTCATCAAAGATGAGATTACGTAGGCAACCCTTTTTCGGTTCGGTACCCATATACAAAAAATACAAAAATATTTTTTAGATTCATATCTTTGACTTAGCTGATACCAACACAGTTAGGATTGTGCATACGTAATAAACAAGTGATAATCAATATGATATAGAGGACTGACTTTGTGGTAAACCATAGATTCTTTTGGTACCTCTCATTCACACCTTAAGTGACACTTGAAAAATTCTATTGCATGCTTGTAAAACAAGAACAAAACCAACCTCATGGTTTCCTGTGCATTGTGTGGTGAGCTTTAGATAGCGTTCAATTGCATTGAATTGTGATCTAGAACTTGGCTTGAATGTCTGTTGAGGCGAAATTATGAGTAACACTCAGCATAGAAAAGGATCGTAGGCCTTCTTTGACCCGTTTGAGCCTTTCTAGCCTACCAATGACGTTATCCCTAGCAATCCCCCTTTGAGCCTAAAGCCTTTTCTTTTACCACCACATCATAAGCCTATATCATTTCTGAGTGCTTGCATGCACTATCTCTCTCTTGGCCCAACCTCCCTGAGCGTACTAAAAAAAAACGTGCAACTGCGGATAGAGATTTGAGCTGAAGCTTAAAAAAAAAAAAAAAAAAAGGGATTCGACCATCACAGAAAAACAAAGGCTAAGAACGACCTCCAAAGCAAGAAGGAGCCCACAAAAAAAAAAAAAAAAAAAAAAAAAAAAAAAAAAACCCAGTCATCCGGGATCTCAAACATACAACTCGTTATTTATTTTTATTTTCACACTCAGGCATACAACCCGGAATTAGTATCAAGACCTCGGGCATACAACCCAGGTCAATTCCCTTAATCCCCACATAGTTTCGGGCATGCAACCCTAAACTCAAAAAAAAAAAAAAAAAAAAAAAAAAACGAAAAAGGGCTTTAACTTGCAAAAGAGGTCGCACAAGTACAAAAGAAAGGGACAATAAAACAAAGTGTCAGAGCACACAAATACTGAGCACAGACATAGTGCAACGCTTAGGGAAGGATTAGTCACTCCTTACCCAAATAATATCCTACCCTTTTCCCAAGCCTACATTACAACACCATAACAAGCCCTACGTGATTCTATGCTAAGGTTTCTCTCATTAGTGGATACTTACATGACGGCCAAGCTTATGGTATTACAATTGCAAGCATTGAACATCTTTCTGAGTATGAGTGTACTTCTCTAGACATCCCAAAGTTAAAAAAAAAATATATATTGAATATGTGTGAAAAAGGGACTTTCTTTCTGGTGAGGGCACTTGAAACATGAGGATAGGTATAGTTCATAATCCTTGTTTGAAGCAAAATGAACCAATCTTGTCGATCTTTAGGTATGTCTGAGGTACCACTTGAAGCTATAGGAATTACCAATAAGTCGATCTTGGTTTGTTGGACGATAAATAATGGTGAATTCTTATGCACAATACTAATTGTTGGTACCAACTAAAGTCGGGGCATGTTATATCAATCATTGTTATTATTAAAAAAAAAAACAATTTTGCTGGATTTTGCTTTCGTGATTTTGTTATTTTTTTTTTCTTTCTTAATTTTGTTTTTTATCGTTGCACAGTAAATATAGTTCAATGTTGTTGTGTTGTTACTAACTCTACGAGGTATCGACATCTGGTCTTACCATGAAAGATCCTCGTATTTCTCCGCTGAAGCATGAAATTGGGAGAACATTTTTGAGTAGCTCAAAAAAAAAAAAAAACACATAATTAAAAAAAAAAAAAACAAGTGCACGTCACTTTCCGCTGGAAGTATGCGAATTTTTGTTTGTTTAAACTGGGACAGAATTTTTGAAGGGGCCCTCAAAAATTCCACCAATAGCACATTTTGAGAGAAAAGGCACGGGCTCATCCGGCCCCACAGTAGGACACTGCATTGGCTCGTCCAGCCCCACAACAGGACATCGAGGGCGTCATTGTCTAAAGGCATCATTCTCATCGCCTAAAGGCACCATTTCATGGCCCAAGGACCTTACCTTCTGCACTTCATTCGCGCCGAAGCAAAGGCGTTACCCTCCACACCAGCATTGTTTTATCACTTTCAAATGCCTCTGCGTATGCTCGCAGCCGCATTGCATTGCACCTGCATTGCTCACCGCCTTTTATTACTGCCTGGGCCATGCACCGCCCTTTTAAATTTCTGCATAAGGCTGTGCACCGCCTTTCATATGATGCATGGGCTGCGCACCGCCCTTTGCATCGCTTTCATATATTACATGGGCCATGCACCGCCCTTTGTAATTTTTGCATAAGGCTGAGCACCGCCTTTCATATTGTATGGGCTGCTCACCGCCTTTCATATGTTACATGGGCCATGCACCGCCCTTTGTAATTTCTGCATAAGGCTGAGCACCGCCCTTTGCATCACTTTCATACGTTACATGGGCCATGCACCGCCCTTTGTAATTTCTGCATAAGGCTGAGCACCGTCTTTCATATGATGCATGGGCTGCGCACCGCCCTTTGCATCGCTTTCATATGTTACATGGGCCATGCACCGCCCTTTGTAATTTCTGCATAAGGCTGAGCACCGCCTTTCATATGATGCATGGGCTGCGCACCGCCCTTTGCATCGCTTTCATATGTTACATGGGCCATGCACCGCCCTTTGTAATTTCTGCATAAGGCTGAGCACCGCCTTTCATATATTACATGGGCCATGCACCGCCCTTTGTAATTTCTGCATAAGGCTGAGCATCGCCTTTCATGTTGTATGGGCTGCGCACCGCCCATTTAAATTTCTGCATAAGGTTGCTCACCGCCTTTCATATGTTACATGGGCCATGCACCGCCCTTTGTAATTTCTGCATAAGGCTGAGCACCGCCCTTTGCATCACTTTCATACGTTACATGGGCCATGCACCGCCCTTTGTAATTTCTGCATAAGGCTGAGCACCGTCTTTCATATGATGCATGGGCTGCGCACCGCCCTTTGCATCGCTTTCATACGTTACATGGGCCATGCACCGCTCTTTGTAATTTCTGCAAAAGGCTGAGCACCGCCTTTCATATGATGCATGGGCTGCGCACCGCCCTTTGCATCGCTTTCATATGTTACATGGGTCATGCACCGCCCTTTGTAATTTCTGCATAAGGCTGAGCACCGTCTTTCATATATTACATGGGCCATGCACCGCCCTTTGTAATTTCTGCATAAGCCTGAGCATCGCCTTTCATGTTGCATGGGCTGCGCACCACCCATTTAAATTTCTGCATAAGGCTGAGCACCGCCTTTCATTTGTTACATGGGCCATGCACCGCCCTTTGTAATTTCTGCATAAGGCTGAGCACCGCCTTTCATATGTTGCCTGGGCTGCGCACCGCCCTTTCAATTTTCTGCATAAGGCTGGGCACCGCCCTTTTGTAATTTCTATATAAGGCTGAGCACCGCCTTTTATATGTTGCACGGGCCACGCACGCCCTTTGAAAATTTCTGCATAAGACATTGCACC
The DNA here is from genome assembly GCF_019175385.1 of Lycium barbarum. Lineage (NCBI taxonomy): Eukaryota > Viridiplantae > Streptophyta > Magnoliopsida > Solanales > Solanaceae > Lycium > Lycium barbarum. The sequence goes on along the minus strand of NC_083339.1, from coordinate 5,543,578 downwards.
GCATCTGCCTTGTTTTATTATTATTTTCTTAATGCCCCTGCGTATGCTCGCAGCCGCATTGCACTGCATCTGCATTGTTTTATTGTTTTATAAATAATAATCAAGCCTTTTTTACACATCCCTCGTATAGTTAAATTGGTCCAGCCGGGAACCACATTTGTGGATTCTGAAGGATGCCTAACACCTTCCCTTCGGAATAACTTGAACCCTTACCTAGAATCTCACTTATTTTCGTAGACCATGTTAAGCTGCATATATTAACAATTTATAGGTACCCTAGTATACCTTAAATGCTAGGTGGCGACTCTGTACATAATTAATTATTTTAGAGTCCCATAAGTTGTGCTTTGTTTAGCCTTGGTAAAAATAGGGCGCAACACTACTAACTCTAGAATTTATGAAAATTATGGCGGACTTCCTTCGTAATTCGTACTCTCAGGACATTCCTCAAATGCCTGTCAGCTAACTAAAGTATCAACATAAACCTCACAGGGTATCTTAATACGTATGATGCGGCATAATCTTAATTACTGAATCTTGAATGTGGCTAACATGAATACTGAGCTGGCCTGAACACATGATTATTGGCTGAATGATTACATGATTACTATACATGGGGTTTGGAAGAGAATTTATAGGCATGAATGACATGAGTACTCGAAAATAGGCACGAACATGACATGATTACCTGGACGTGAGGAGCATGATGTGGGACATAAATACATGAAGACTGGTTGGCATGTAAACATGAGTGCTAAACTTTTATAAGATGCAAACACGCGTAAACATGGACATCAACATGAGATCTGAATGTCGAAAACATGATTGTTACAATATGAGGGTTGAATACTGAGCGTAGGTAGGATCTGAACACTTAGAGACTTGATCATAGATGTTCGTGTGTTACCACGATAGACATAAGAGATAAGAGTACGACTTAGGCTCTGAATGTAAGTGCAACTCCGTGCGAATGAGATAGAGTTGAGTCATATACTAGGAATATGATTCTAACATAGGTATTCATAAAGCTCTAGCGCAGGCATGACATGAGATATCAAATCTGAGTAGAATACTTTTGAGATAAGTACCATAGAATACCTGAAGGGATCTCACTATGAACTTGGAACATACCTTACTTCGAACCTTACCTTGTTCGCTCTGAAACATAGATATGAATATCTTGGCTTACCTTGCTTATTATTGTAAGCGGATCATTAAGGAGTGAGAGAAAGGGATCATTCATATGAATCAGACACTTTATCTTCGAAGATAGACGTGGCATGGGTACATCAGACTGAAGAACATAACATGGAACATGTATACATGGAAACGGGACTAATATGGCATAAGACATGAATACATGCGTAGCATGGCATGGGGCATGAGAGACACGACGTTTACATAAGTACTTCGAAGCTACATACCCTGACATTTGGACATTAGGTCATGAATATTGAAGTGTGAATAAGACATAAGTGTGACTTAAATGGAGTATAAGTTGTAGGCTTCACTCTTGAGTACTTAGAGACATAGGGATGGATAAGATATCACTTTTGGAACTTAGCTATACTTACAGAATGGGACACGGTTCAACATAGTTTACTCTTATTACTGTAAGTCGACACCCTCGTTATAAAATAAGACTCATGAAGGAAAGGATCATAGGCATGAATACTTTATTCGTCAAGCACCTAAGGCATAAGTAAAAGTCACCTTGAACTTAAACAGGGCATAGGTACTTCGGAAAAGAAAATGGCATCCTTGGTGCCAAGCTAAGAGCTGCTTTAAAATAGTAGCCAGAGGAACATAAGCATGAGTTACGTAGAATCGTGGGTAGGACATCCATCTTGACGTACTCTTATCATTACCTACCAAACCCACTGTTATGCTATTTCTATATGTGGATGCTCAAAGAAGTCAGTCGTAGGCATGAGTACGTGAGAACGTAGGTAGCATATCTTTGGAGTTGAAATAAATCATTTACCTAAGGTATTTTTCCCTTGTTCAAGGACCAGGTGGTCATTCCATAGGATTCTTAGTCTTTAAACTATTGTGTTACCTTCTCCTCAATCATTATCAAAATCAACATCATATTCGGAAAGCACTTAGAATCTAGAACGTGGTCATGGGTATAAAAGCACGGTAGATACGTGAGACATGAATGTAGTCTTTAACCTTGGACATGAGTACAACCTGATGTGAGAAACATGAAAGAACATTCCCTTGCATAGCTTACTATCATATGGAGTCTTAATTCTTGTATCTTAAACATGGAGTGTAAAGCTTTAACAAGGGCATAAGATAGGTATGCTAAGCATGTGTAGAGTACGCTTAGGCATTGGTACTACATAGTATATGAATTACTCTGGAATTGGAATTGTTATACCCTTAAAACCCACTATTCGATCTAGAACTTTATCTCATAACATAATTACTTAGTACTTGATCTTAACAGCATGAAAAAAATCATATTCTACGCACCTTATCTTGGCTACATGAAACTGTGACCCTCTGACATAATCTCCTTAACACCTATCAACTTACAAAATACATAGTTTATCATCTTATCGCACGATCTCCCCCTTAGTTCAAAAGCTGACGTTTAAAGCCTATAGATCCCTTGAGTTAGCGATAAGTAGTCATCTAGTGATTTCGCTAATTTCCTCTAACATACTGACGACTCATTTCTTCGACTTACTTCAAGCAAGTATTACTTAGTGGGAAAATTAGATTACTTAAATGAATGGGTTTCTAATGTACATAACTGGCATAACGTGGCTTTGTCAATCTTGGGGAAAACTCTTTTCTGATAATTCTTAAAGGCTCTTCTTCTGTAGCTTGCTCTCTTACTGCTTAGGTGGTTTTCTTCTTTCACCTATGTCTATATCTCAAATTTAGCTTAAACCCTTTGGGTTCTAATACACCTTCGGTGTATTCAGACGGTTGCCCACTCACTAGTGTTAACTTGACTAAGTAACTCAAAACATACTTTTACTAACTCTGCTGAAAATTTCTAATTCACTGTATCTACTCAAACTTACTCACTAGGCTTCCGTTAACCACTTGCTAATATCATATTCTTTGAGTACTAAAGTGAAACATAAGGTTATTTCTAACTTTTCCTCCTCATCTGACTCTATTCTTGCATTGTATACTATCTTTCTGAACTATAGACATAGATCACGCTTAGGGAAATTTCATTTGTCTCAAACAAGGAATTAGAATAACTAACCCTAAACTCCCTATACACTTTCAAAATTATATCATACTATACACATCAGGGATAAAAACTTAATCACATAAACTAAGAGGGAATTGTCATATCTTTTATCTCATAGTAATATCTGCTTCTTGTAGTAACTTACTAACATCATACTCTCTAGGTCTAATCCGAATAAGCTTAAATAAATTAAAACTAACCCTATAAAAAAATTCAATATCGTCTACTCGTGGTTTTCTTATCGCATCAGTCCCTTCCTAGTCATGTACATAGATCATATGGCAAATATATATATATATATATATATATATATCCTTAAAAAAAGTTGAGACTTTCTAGTATTACAGGTGGTTGTCTCTTAGGCTATTTCCTGCTCAAAACTACCGTGGATAATTTATGATTGCTGCAGCTAATTTCATAATATGTTACTCTGTAGGGTCTTAAATCTGAACTATCATCCTTATATGTAGCTCCATGGTCAGATAATCCAAATAAACTTATTCTGTTAGGTATATAACCTACGTGTACTGCCATGCTGAAACTTGTTTTTAAAAGGGTATTATCACTTGATAAACACACCATGCACTATTTGGTAAGTCTTGGGTCTCGAATTTTCCTTCTTGCTGCTTACGCATTCGATACGTTTAGAATTCGATGGAAAAAGAATGTTAATTACTGCTCTAAGCTTCATGGCACGAGTTAAAATAATTCCTGATGACTCTATCTGAAAGCAACACATCGATAATGACTAGCTTTACATCTTCCTCATCCATTGAGACTAGGCGTATTCGGTGGAATGGGAAACAACACATGAGTTCGAGTGATTTCCAAGAACACAGCTCTATTGCACGATCTAGAGTTGAAAGAAGTGAGACAATCTTAAATGTCTTGGTGGTCAACTGTTTATATGTGTGGCGCGCACACATATATAAAAGTGATCCCACTGGACACGGTTTCATAGACTCCCTAAGACACTTGAACCTAGGCTCTGATACCAAGCTTTATCACGCCCCGAACCATGGCCTGGGCGAAACACGGCACTCGATGCCTTACTGCATATGACCGAGCGAACCACATGGCTTGCTGAATTATAATGAGGCATAACATGTGCGAAATATAACGTGAATGTACGATGAGCCTTTATAAAACGTAGTAAGTCATGATACTTAATAAAAATACTTGTTTAAACATGAGTGCGGAAATAACATGAATGAGCCAAAATGGCTATACGACTCCGAAAGTCTGACATAACATAACTGACTTGTCTAGTTTATGAAACCTCTAACATAAGTCTGAACATGGAAAACATACTCGCTGGGACAAGGCCTCCAGCATACCTTAGATATATAACTGACATAAATAGAAGTAAAGACACAACCCCGAATGAGACGGGGCTCACCAAAAGCTGATACGAGCAATGTCCTAATGAGAAAAATTTGTTGTCCTGTCGATCAATACCTGCATCGTGAAATGCAGGCCCCCGGGCAATAGAAAGGGGACGCCAGCACATTGAATGTACTGGTATGTAAAGCAACTGAAAGAAATAACTTGGGACATGAAATAATAATGATAGGAACTGAAACCTGGTCATGAACATAAATACATACATATATATATATATATAACATGGTAAAATATCATAAGTAGGGAGATCAATAACTTATAACCGATACATGGTCTGGTGCTTGTGTCCCACCAGCAAAACACTCAGTCCTTACTAGAGAACATGAGATTTAATAAAATATGAAAGGATCCAGTCATTATGAGAGATCGTCCGGGACATGGGTGGAACGATCCTCATCCTACGGTGGCTACGTAGTTTCAGGCTATCTGAAGCCCTCCTCGGTAATTAAAGCAACTCCCAAAAACATAAACATGTAAAATAAGTGGCACTTGCTGCCCATGGTTTTCATGAATATAACTTTCTTGTACATGGTTATCATGAATTATAGCTTGCTTGCATGAACTTGTAAAACACATATAGTATTTTCTTGAAATAGCGTAATATAACATAAACTAGCATGCATGAACCCATGGAGTGAGATATATGGGTTTTTCATAGATTATGGACAGATTCTTAATAATCATAAAGAAATATTAAGAACTCAATGATGGAATTATAACAATTGATAGATAATATAATCATGGACATGGACCTCGGGTTATCATGAGCATGGTATAGAAACCCTAGTTTTCGTAAAGAATCATAATTTATGGATTATGAGGCGTGGGGAAGAACAATGATGTTCCCACACGTAGAGAGTAACTCTACATACCTTAGTCGCTCCAAAACTTGAATTAAAGACTTGAGTTTTGAAGAAGATTTCCAAAATCTTGAATTCTTGAACCTTGAGATGAGTTTTCTTGAAAACCCTAGTTTATGAACAATGATTTCTTGCTTAGATTACAAGGATAAATATTAGAATTGACTTAGAATGATCTTGGAATGATTAGAAGGGTTTACTTGAGTTAGAAAGAGATTAGGGACTTGAATTCAACCTAGAATCATGATAAAACTTACAGGGTTCTTGAGGTTTGGGACTTGTTCTTCCTAACTTTAGGGTAATTTTTCGTGACTAGGGGTGTTAGGGAAATAAACCCCAAGCTTAAATATAACTTAAAACGCGAAATCCCAACTTTTAACCCGAAATCGACCTGTTTCGCGATGGGTCCGCGATGCAGGTGCATCGCGCGACATTCTTCAGGTCACTACTCAGAGTTTCGCGATCGGCCCGCGATGCGGGGCCATCGCAGGCGCTCTCACGCACCCTCACGCGCCCCGTGTGTCGGTTCCAGGCAGTGTTCGGTAAACTGGTCATAACTCCTTGTACAAAGCTCTGTTTGGGCTCCACAATATACCGTTGGAAAGATATTTGAAAGGGCTACAACTTTCATATTTTAAGTTTCCTCAAATTCCCAATGGATTTTCACTAAATAGGAATGGAAGGAAGACGTATCGAAACCTTAGCCGATTCTATAGAATTTTAAGTGCCTTACTATTAGCCATATTGAAACGATCATATCTCCTTGCTCCGATCTCTTATTGGCTTGGTCATTAGATCGTTAAAAAGGTATTTCTACATACTACAACTTTCATTAAGAGTACTTTCCCAAATTTCCAACTAATCAAGGATTTATGGCTGCCCGAAGTAGGCCTATCAACCATTTTCGCAAAACGTTCAAACCTTCAGTTTTTCCACTAAAACTCTAATGATATGAGTCTAAACTTAGTTCCAAGATACGGGGTGTTACACTTGCCATCCTTGTTCTAGAATTCAGTGGTGCGCATTAATCTACAAGGCATTTCAAGATGTTCGAAAAGTCGATATAATAATAGCCAACACAGTTCAAGAACTCAAACTCGAACTCGAAACTATCACATCAATTCAAGAACAACACAATTCTAAGCAATTGGTCCAATTGTGTTCGCCAATTTCACTGAACTGACTATTCTGAGTAGCATATGGTTCGAGTTCGATTGCACCCAATGGCTCGACACCAAGCCCCGTCGTTCGGTCTTGTACGTCTCATTTGGGGGTGTGCATCTTGTTAACAAAGAAGATATTCTTGAACTAGCTCATGGACTTATGCATAGTGAAGTTAATTTCATTTGGGTACTTAGGGCTAATTTTTTAGGTGATGATGAAAAACGTATTTTGCCCGTTGGATATGAAGAAAAGGTGAAGGGTCAAGGGTTGATCGTGCCATGGTGCAATCAAACAAGTGTGATTTCACATTCAGCAATCAGAGGTTTCTTGAGCCACTGTGGATGGAATTCCGTAGTGGAAAGTATTTGGTGTGGAGTGCCATTGATCTGTTTTCCACTAGTCACTGGTCAATTGGCTAATCGACAGTTAGTGGTTTATGATTGGAAAGTTGGGATCAATCTTTGTGATGGGGAGTCGATCAAGAGAGAGGAAGTACGCGACAAGATTAAATATTTGATGAGTGAAGAGACTTTGAGTAATATAAGGAAGACTATTGCGCATGAAAGAGACATTTCTTAAGGAACAGGCTCCGAATGGATCATCCAATGTTAATTTTGACAAGTTTGTTGAAGAATTGAAGATGAAGGTTAGTTTAGCTTGAGAGATATTTTTTTTAATTTCTTTTTCTTGAAAATAATAAAAAAGGCAGCTTGGTGCACTAAGTTCCCGCTATGCGCGGGGTCCAGGAAAGGACAGGACCAAAAATATCTCTTGAAAATAATAATACTAATAATAATTTTTTTTAAAAAAAAACTTTGAAATCAACAATACACAGAAGTAGCTCACCTCCATGTAAGTATATATGTAGCAAATGTTAGCTGTTTGCAAATCACTTGAGAACAAGTTTTACATCTTCCTGCCCCTTTTATTTTGTAAGTATGGAGTTGTTAATTTTTTTTCTTTCTTCATCTTGACATATATCCAAATGGAAAAATGTTCCAAAGTTACATAGACAGCTAGCTATAAAAGCAATCATATTCTTTTCTAGATAATCTACTTCCGACATGGCTAATGGAAATGGTGTTGATTGAACGAACAAAAGTCTCACATTAAAAGTTGTTGAGAAACAAAAGCTACAATATGTAAGTGTAGTCACACTTTTAAATTAATAATATGAAGCTTTCTATTAAAACTGTACCAACTTGGCGTATTGTGTATCATACTAAGGTAAAGTGCCACCTTTAGGCACAGCCCAAATGCCCAACATGTGATAAGTGATGTTAGAGCCGATGGTTCGGCGAGATTAGTATGCAGATGATAGAGTAGCTCTAACATGAGCACCTAATTAAAGAACTAATCATTTGTTCAACAAACAAATTGCAAAATTTCTAATAAAGTAACCCACACTTTGACCAAATCAAATGGGTACAAGAATTAATCAAAGTGGGAAATAGAAAAATACACTTATACCAAACAACTTTGAATCATATGTGCCTTGTCCCATTTAATGTCACGCCTCGAACCATGGCCTGAGCGAAACACGACACTCGGTGCCATACTACATGTGACCAAGCGAACCGCATGGCTTGCTGAATCATCATGAGGCATACATGAGCGGAAATATAGCATGAACTTGATGAGCTTTTATAAAACATGATACGTCATAATAATTTAATGAAATACTTGTTTAAATCATAAATGCGGAAATAACATGAGTTGAGTCAAAGATGGCTAAACACCTTGCATGTCTAACATAACTAAACTGACTAGTCTATGAAACCTCTAATCGTGAATCTTGACTGGAAAACGTACTTGCTTGGACAAGGTCCCCCAGCATACCTTTAAATGCATGACTAGCAAAATAAAGATAAGCGACTAAACCCCGAATGAGATGGGGCTCACCAATGAGCTGATACGAGCAAATCCTACTAAGCAGATGCGGCGTCCTGTAAATACGTACCTGCATCGTGAAATGCAGGCCCCCGGGCAATAAAAGGAGACGTCAGCACATTGAATGTACTGGTATGTAAAGCAACTGAATGAAATAACATGAGACATGAAATAACATGATAGGAACTGAAACTGAAAACCTAGACATGAACATGAGTATGATAAGTAGGGAGAGCATTTCATAAACCGACAACATGATATCACCACGTGGATACGTGGAGTCTGGTACCTCGCCGGACCAGCAGAGCCCCCACACCTTGCCAGGGTATAAGGTGGTAACGTGTCTGATGGATCCATTCAATGTGAAATTAAGGAATCGTCCTAACTGGGTAGAGCGATCATTGTCCTACGGTGGCTACATAGTTTCTGGCTATCTGAGCCTTCTTGGTAATTCGTGCAACTCCCAAATACATGAACATGATATAATTGACTAAGAAGCCCATGATTTTCGTGAATTAACTTATACTTGTCTAGTAATCATGATTTCACGAAATAACTTGTAAACATGGTTTCATGAAATAACTTGTAAACATGGTTTCGTGAAATAACTTGTATTTAGCATGTATGTATCTTAGAGTCATGGCATGAACATAGTTATTTAATACAATTGCATGAAAGCATGTAGACATGTAGGATATTCATGAAATAAGCATTTTTATTTAAAAACCTGCATGCAAGAACCCATGGAATACAAGATATGGGTTTTCATGGATTACAGACGGATTCTCAATAATCATAAAGAAATACTAAGAACTCAATGATGGAATTATAATAATTCATACATAATATAATCATGGGCATGGACCTAGGGTTATCATGAACATGGTATAGAAACCCTAGTTTTAGTAGAGAATCGTAATTTATGGATTATGAGGCGTGGGGAAGAAACAATGATGCTCCCACACGTAGATAGTAACTCTACATACCTGGTAATGCTCCAAAACTTGAATTAAAGAGTTCAACTTTGAAGAAGATTTCCAAAATTTTGAATTCTTGAACTTTGAGATGGGTTTTCTTGAAAACCCTAGTTTAGGAATGATGATTTCTTGTTTAGATTACAAGGATATGTATTAGAATTGATTTGGAATAATTAGAGTAGGCTTACCTTGGTGTTCTTGATGATGGAAGAGGGTATGAGATCGTTTTAGGGCTTGAAGGAATGAAAAATAACGATTTGAACTGATATGGACGAATATATACTGTTCTAGAAAATTGAATTTTACGCCTAGTTAAATACTGGCCGTATTTTGAAAGACTGGTCGTATTTTGAAATACGGTCCGTATTCCGTATGGACTGCACTGCGTCTCTTCGGTAAAATGGTCATAACTCTTTGCACATATATATGTCCGTTTGACCCCCCATAATATACCATTGGAAAGGTATTTCAAAGCTCTACAACTTTCATCAAGGAAGTTTTCCTAAATTCCAAATACGTTTTGAAATACGGGCTGTGTTTTGAAATACGGTCCGTATTTAACAATGTAGCCTCCAAATGTCAAATTCCAGAATGCTCAGAAATATTTGGTACCAGTTTACGACTTGAAATACGGCCCGTATACTGAAATACAGTCATTGTTCATGGGCGTAAACCCATTTTACAACTGAACGGGGAAATTTCAAATTCCCACATTCTTTATTTGGTTTTCTAAATCTAGGATCATGGTCGAAACTTAGATTAAAGGTACGGAGTGTTACATTTAACACCCAACTACTGGTAATTAAACACCTCACACATTCTTGTGCATAAGAAAAAAAAAAAAACCGAAGAGATAAAGAGACTCCAAATGAAGGCTAATAGATCTTATTGGAGTACAAATAAGTCTCAAGAAAAAATAAATAAAAAAGAATCCTAAAAACCCTGCAGAACTTGAAAAAGCTCACCTAAAATTTCAGGGTGTTCAGTTATATATGTCGATAATGATGACATATTAGCTTTATTTTGTTGATGACTTCAAAATTAAGGTCGTCTTTTTTTCTTTTTTTTTTTTAAGAGCAAAGGGCGCTCCATCCTCCTAACTCCTTCCAATTCTCCCAAGTACGAAGATTATATAGTAGTAAGTTATATTAATATAAATCTTCTACCTCAATGAATTATAATTAATGGCTTGAAAAAATGGAAGAGCAAAATTGAGATAACATCTTAGCCATATGAAACACAATGCTGCCACAGCCGCTTCCACCATTGGAGTTGCTGCTGCTTGTTTCAAGTTGCAATTTGGCATTTTTCTTGGTTTCACATGAAGATTTCTGCATTTCCAAGAAAACCAATATTAAAGAAGAAATAAAAAAAAAAAAATCAAGCACATGGTAATTAAGCAGTAATTCCCAAGAGAGCTGATATAGTCAAAGTACAGTTAGTCAAATTTCCAAATTCCAAAGTTGAAGAATCGCAAAGCAGCCCCTAAACCTAGATATTTCTTATACTCCCCAGTTCACTTTTACTCGTCAACTTTAGACTTTTCAAGCTGTTTAACAGAGTATATAATTTATCAATGTACTCATATTAATTGATGCATATAAAGGATTTGAAAAATAATTTGAAGTGAGTAATTAATACTATCGGTAAAACAAGAAAAAAATATTGTCTTATCTTGATATGTGAAAAATGACAAGTAAAAATAAAAATTTATTTTAAGAATAGTGGACAAGTAAAAGTGAACGGAGGGAATATATAGAAGCTTAGTGTTTACATTTATTGTTATAGAGATTTTTTATACTATCAAAATAGTTCATAAGTGGAGTTGATAATATGAAGAATAATAAACACCCTGCTATAACAAAATAAAATATACTCAAGTGTAACAATTTTACGCAGTTGGCGTCTATATTAAATCTTTTCCACTAAAATGATCGACAGCCATTAAATGAGCGTTATCGTTATCTTACTTAGAATTTGGCTTCTTTGCCAACTGCCAAAGTAGCCAAGTTGGTACTGAATTTAATTTTTTGTCTTTATTTTTTCGTCTGACGGGTCAAATAATTTTGTAACTCTTTATAAAAATATTAAGAAATACCTCCACCGTTCACTAAAAAAAAATCACTTTTACTTATCCACCTTAACATATTAAGAGAAAAGTAATTTTTTTTCCTGCGTTATCCTTAGCATTAATTACTCATTCAAATCATTTTTCAAATTAAAACTACAAATCAATTAATATGGATATCAATATAAAATAAGAGTCACTGCACTTATTTTTTGTGCAAAATCCATTATGGACAAGTAAAAGCGACACAAGAAATTTTTCATTGTACACGTCATACACATAACGCTTCAATGTCAAGCTCTATAGGCTAGCAACGGTTATATTTAGTCCAATATTCTTTTGATGCATATGTATAAAATAGATTTTGAATAAATTAGACCAGGGATTATACTTATAATCCTGGGATAACTTTATTCGCAAACCAAACGACCCAAAACTCAAATGATATATTTCATTTTCTAGGAGGACAAAAATGTATTTCATTTTCTAAAGGGTCAAACTTATCAATTTTTAAACTGAAAATTAGTATTTCAATTGACTTGCAAAATAAAATTAAGAATATCAAAATCGACATCATGTGCACTTTGTAGAAATTAAACAAGATATTTTCCCTATTATTTATTCGAAATAAATATTCGCTCAAAAAAAAATGGATAAGATAACGATAATGGGTCATAGTGCACTGCAGCATATTCGTTTTGTCACTTATCTTTTCAAAATTCCATCAATTAATTTCTGAATTAAAAGGATAATTAAAAGGAATTAAAGAAGAATAAGAAAGATCTAATTAATTAACTGCATTCTCTATACAAAAACACCAAAAATAAAACAAATAAATTTAGCTAGAGAGTAAAAAAAATAAAAAATGGAATTACAGATTGATGATGATTATGATGAGGTGGTTCAGCAAGAACAGAAACTCTAACAATAGAACCATCTCTCAAATTATAAGATGATAAAAACATATCACTTTTCAATTTAATTGAATTGTGATAAAGTGCCATATAATCATCTTCCCGTGCTTTTTTAATAACTACAAATTCACCATAATTATCGATGGTTCCACAATTTAATTACTCATATATTATGTTGAGTTTGCAGTGCTACTTCAGGTTTGACGGTAATACAGTTCTATAGACAGTCCAGATATAACATACTCCCTACATAAAAGGACTAAATATATATATATATTTCGATCAAGGAAATATAAAATGTGTTTTATTAGATATCATAAGGACCAAATCAAAATTCACTAATAATCAAGGGACAAAAATTCGAGCTGAGAGTCTATCGGAAGCAGTTTTTCTACCCCACAATGGTAAAAATAAAACGTGCGTACATCCTACCCCTTCCAAATTCTAATTGTGGGGTTACACTGGGTATGTTGTTGTTGTAACCAAGGGATCAAAATGCAATTATCCAACAAAAATAACTAAAGAGAAAAATGGACTTACAGATTGATGATGATGAGGGGGTTCAGCAAGAACAGAGACTCTAACAATAGAACCATCTCTCAAATTATAAGATGATAAAAACATATCACTTTTCAATTTAATTGAATTGTAATAAAGTGCCATATAATCATCTCCCCATGCTTTTTTAATCAATTTCTCTAAATCCTTAACTTTATCTGCTTCTTTCACCTCTGCATACATTTCTGACGTTGGAGACTTCACATTTATCATTAGTTTTCCTTCTCCGGTAGCCGGAATTCTCACTCGTAAACATGGTGTTGTCGATGAAGAAGAAGAGGAAACCATTTGTTTTTTCGGTGAACAAGTTTTTTTATGACTTGTTTCTGTTACCTAACTTACCTCTCCTTTCATAAATGCAAGTCTCTAAAGTTAGGTACTTTATTTATTAGTTCCTCTATTTTAATTTATGTGTTTGACTAAAATTAAAAAAATTATGAAATTTATGATCTGAAATAGTATTTTCTCCGTCTCAATTTATGTGACACCATATAATTTGGCACGAAATTTAAAAAAGAAATGAAGGCTTTTGAAATTTGTAGTCTAAAACAAACTTTATACTCCACTATATTTGTGTGAGTGTATTTCACTAAGAGTAAAAGGGAAATTAAGTTATTTATAATTCGAGAGAGGTCACACTCTTTTTGGAACAGACTAAAAAAGAAAGGGTATCATATAAAATGGGATGGAGGGAATAATAGGTAGTCCTACAGCTATAAATCACCGTATTAACGGTAAAATGAAATAAAATTAATATTACTATTAAATAAAAGAGTTTTATTTTTAAAAACTAGTTAAAAAAAGTATGGTATAAATTGGGATAGAAGAAGAAATAATTTTTGAGAGGCGGCCACCAACCCTACCTTAAGGACTATAGCAGTTTCGATAATACTAATTTTTTTTAAAAAAAAATTAATGTTTTAGGAAAAATAAGAAATCCTTTATTATATTTTTCACATTTATCGTTGCCATTATGATTAATACAGTGTTAATTAAGTGAGACGTTTAAAAATAATCTAAAGAAATACTTTTATTTTTAGGACTACTTATTGACTTCTTGCGAGTGAGTATATAATATGAAAAGAAAAAATGGAACTATTATTTATTTGAAGTATCTTTTGGGACATTTTTCTTTTTATACAAAAAAAAAAATGTAGACTACAGTGTGAAATTAAAGGAGGTCACTGAGGGTAGCTGACTTTCGTGCATGTATAACTACGGGTGGGCGTTCGGCTCTTCGGTTCGGTTTTAGCAAAATTCAGTTTGGCTATTTCGGTTTCGGTTTTTTGAAGGTGGACACCGAACACCGAATCCAACTAGTTCGGTTCGGTTCTTTCGGTTTCAGTTTTTTAAAGTTTGGTTCGGTTCGGTTTCGATTTTTTCAATTCGGTTTTTTTGATATGATATTAGAAGCGATTTCATTTACACTAATTCATATTCTCAAAAGCAACAAAACATAAAACTAAAAAATTAAAATAAAAAACAAACAAACAGGATACAGAAGAACAGAAAACCATAACCATAATATAGGATTACTAGGTGTTATATACATACAGTAAGAATAATTAAGAAAACACATAAAGAATATACATTAATCCTAAAGACACATCCTAGTCACCTTTCTTTGTTAAGGATATTTGATTTTCTCAACTGAAGTGGAAAATTAGGAATACAAAAGCAAAAGAGAGCTTATTACAATTGGATTTTTTTGAGCTTAAACTTAATGGGTCTGGACTATTTTAATTTTTTTGGGTAATGTATAAATTTCTGTTTAAATTTCGGTTCTTCGGTTCGGCTATTTCGGTTTTGGTTTTTTGAAGGTGAACACCAAACACCGAAACAAACTAGTTCGGTTCGGTTCTTTCAATTTCAATTTTTTGAAATTTAGTTCGGTTCAGTCCGATTTTTTGATTATCGGTATTTATGCACAGTCTTATGTGCAACATGGTGGAATTAGAAAAGGCAAATAGTAAGGACACCTTTACTTGGTGCAGAAATTAAGAAATAGCAAAAGCAAAGGAAAAAAGAAAAAAAGAAAAAAAAGATTGTGACAAGTGAAAAATCAGATGGAATTTTCTTTAAATTTATAAAGCAGAAAATATCTATGAAAAATACTATCTACCCAAATAATAGCCAATTGATAATTTCAACGTACTGGAGATAAGGTGGACCACTATCATAGTCATTTTAATATAATACATTATTGTTAGTATATACTTTTGCAGTCGGGCGAATTTACGTGAAAAATATGAGGCACGTGAACCCATATCCTAAAAGTTCTCAATTCGTCTATGTTTGCAGTGCGTAATATATTCGCAAAGAGGACAAAGTTCCAAATAAAAATCGATGCAACGATTATATCTTGTGTACAATATAATAATTTTCAGAAGTCATTGCAAAATAACTTCAAGAAACAATTTCTCTACCTTTCAAGATAGAAATAAGGTCTACACTTTATCCTCTCCAAACCTCACATTGTGAAATTTTATTGGATACGTTGTTGTTGTATTGCTAATAAATTCAAATTAATGGAAGCTTCAAAATAAATTTCAAATACAGGATGAGACTAGAAAAAAAGTTTGATGACGATAATATCTTGCTACATGAGGCATTTGCCTATAAATGGTATATAGTCCTTACACTATGGGGTCGTTTGGTAGGTGGACAAGAGACAAGTTATTCATGTATTAATTTTTGCATTAATTTATATCATGTTTGGTAGCTTGTAAAGAGACACCTTAGTCATGTATTAATTTATGCATATTTACACAACGTTTGGTAGCTAGTTAGAAAGTAAATTATTCATGTATAAAATTAGTACGACTCATGGTTTCCAATTTAAAAAACCGCATAACTAAGTTATGAGGGAATCCATGTATTATTTTATTGGGGGTAGAAGATGAAATAATTAATAAATGGATAACTAATACATGAATAGAAAGTTGAAATGACAATATTACCCTTATCATTCCCCACTTAAATACTTTCCTTTTCTAAATCATATTTTTATATAATTTTAAATATAATATTTTTAAAATAAATAATATTTTAATTTTAATTATTTTTAAAATAAATAATATTTTAATTTTAATTGTAACAAATATTTTAGTTTTAAGAAGTATATAGTAACAAATATTTTAGTTTTAAGAAGTATATAGTAACAAATATTTTAGTTTTAAGAAGTATATAATATTTATTAACTTTTAATATAACAAACCATCCAAAGAAATAATCTATGCATAATTAAAACCTGTATAACTAAATCCTGCATAACTAATACCTGCATTACTAATAACTTTATAACTAATACATGCATTATTAATACCTGCATAACTAATACTTGCATTACTAATACCTGCATAATCCTAACTCAGCTACCAAACGACCCCTATGTGTTCAAAGTATACTTACGCCTTGGATTGTTTATCCGATATCCTCAGAACATTATGTGGTTAACTTTTTAAAAGTATTTGACTACAGAATAAACACAATTTCTAACAAAAGTGATGGCAAATAACTTTTTGATATTGAATGCTAAAAAAAATGTTAATAGAATAGTAGAGAAAAGTATTTTCTTAAAAGAAACATAAAACAAATGTTAGGGAAATCCAATTACATAAAGCCAACTCCGTTTGTATAAGGTCATCTAATCGGCTTTTTCCACCTCATTGATTTCAGTTTTAATATTATCTCAATCAAAAATCAAATAAATGCCATGCGTAGGCTGACGTGTCACGTTAATTTAAATTTAAAACCAATTAAAGCAATCCACGTCTTCACATGATATGTTTTGACCAATCAAATGTTGTCTTCTTACGTAACATTAATGATTCAAAGATTTGCTAAATGACAAGTGAGACAATCAAGTTGAGTGAATGTGTTTTGTTTATAATACTAGACTACTAGTATCCTGTTTTTACAATTATTCACGTATCCCCCTAAAGAAAATGATACAATTCCAACTGAGATCATATATATTACAAAATTATCTTTATCATATTAAATTAACTAAACTTCACCCAATATAACAATAAAGTCGCCCTAACAGTAAATTTTCGACTCCAAGCCTCTCAACTAAAGGTA
Organism: Lycium barbarum; assembly: GCF_019175385.1. Lineage (NCBI taxonomy): Eukaryota > Viridiplantae > Streptophyta > Magnoliopsida > Solanales > Solanaceae > Lycium > Lycium barbarum. Next base: position 5,526,440 of record NC_083339.1, on the reverse strand, counting down.
TTCATGATTGGCTTACTGACAATTTAATGTTTAAATTCAAGGGAGTTATAGAAGGTGATTGGAGAATTTTCTTCGGATACACCTGCTAGAAAATTTGAATGTAGCGTAATAGTGCTCTTTTTCAAAATGAGTATTTTTCGGTGAACAAAAAGATAATAGCCCCTATTAGCATGGTTAGAGCTTGTGCTACTTCTTGGCTTTCGTTGAAGAATATTGGGGAAGTGTCTAACGACAAGCACATAGTTTCGTTCGGCTGGTCACCTCCTAACGTTGGGTGGGTAGTTTTGAACACAAATGGGGCTCTTCGAAGGAGTATTTTGATGGGAATTGAAGGCGGTGTATTTCGTGATTCTAATAGCAGGTGGCTTGGAGGATTTTCAGTCAAACTTTAAGTTTGTACATTATTTAGAGCAGAGCTATGGGGAGTCCTCACTAGCATTCAGGAAGCCTGGGATAGGGGTTGGCGCCGAGTCGCCTTGCAAATTGATAATGCTAGTGTAGTTCAAGTGCTGCGGGCTGGAAGAACTGTGCCTTATCGGAATGGTGATATTGTCAACCGCATTCGTCACCTCTTGGCTAGGAACTGAGTGGTCTCTGTTGCCCATATTTACAGGGAGGCTAACTCGATTGCTGATGGGTTAGCCAAAATGGCATTTAGTCAAGAGTCTCGCTTTGAATGACATTCACACGTGCCTTCTAGCATTTCTTCGCGTGCTGCAGGAGATGTAGTTGGGGCCTCATTCCCTCGCCTAGTTTCGAGCTAGTTTCTTGTTGTTATTTCTCTTTCAAAAAAAAAAAAAAAAAACTCCTTCCGTTCCAATTTAAGTGTCTTAATTTGACTAGACACGAAATTTAAAAAATAAAGATAAACTTCCGGTTGGAGTTTGACATTTTTGGCTGTGTGGTCAATGGTCATCTATGTAACTGCTTTAGCTCTTATTGAAAATTTTACCTATCATTTTGTCCCATACCTAAATCTTAAAACTTACATTTCATAATAGGTTTTTGGCTTTTTGCATTATCTTTTTGTCCGGTCAAATCATTCCATGACCAATACCAAGGATTCCAAACCAAACATATGACTATGGATACCGTTTACACTTTACAAACGAATTTAATAGCTATGACCCAAGCTCTTAAAAATATCATTTAAACTTTATCTTAAAAATTCATATAATTTGATGTGCATTAACTCTAAAAGATTAGAATCACGAACTCATAAATTTGGACCCGTTTAGCCATAAGAATTATTCACTTTTTTTGGAATTTTTTTTCACTTTTTTCAAAAATTAGTGTTTGGCTATGAAAGTTCTAAATACAACTTGAAGTTGTATTTGAAATTTGAAAATCAATAACTTTTTTCACAACCAAAACAAGATACATTTCAACAAAAAATACTATTTGCAAAAACTATGGCCAAACACAACTTCAAGTCCAAAATTCCAAAAAAAGTGATTTTTTTTTTTTATTTCTATGACCAAACGCCTAGTTAAACTTCAAATTTTCAAATTTGCTTATGCATATAATATGATTACGGCATAAAACTCTCTATCAACATGTAGAGTTGAATCGAGCATTTATAGTGGATTCATAATGAATCCAACAAACATATTTACACAAAATAAGTTTTTCTTACATACGTACCTACAGATCGAGCCAAAAGCAATGAATTTAACCCATTGAACCCACAATACTTCAAATCACGATTTTTCAACCATCTTACAACAATATATATTATTCAAATCCCACAAATTAAACCCCTAAAACTCAAACAATTATCCATAAAACTTACAAATTAATTGTCAAGGAGCTTCAGCAAAGACATTGACTTTGATAATAGAACCATCTTTAACATCATATGTAGATAAGTTGTCATCCACTTTCATTTCAACAGAATTGTGCCTTAGCAACATATAATCACTTCCCCATGCTTGTTTAACAATCTTGATTAAATCTTCAACTTTATCACTTGCTTTCACTCCAACTAAAAATTCAGATGTTGGTGATTCAACTTTTACTCTGACTTTTTGCTCTGTTGCCATGGTGATCATCTGGAAAATTTAGGAGGGAGGAAAAGAACAAGTTTCCACCTAATTTGGGATTTGGAGAATTTGTTGTTGACTTTAGTTTAGTTGTTGCTTGGATAAATGAACAAAGCTACCTGTATGTCAAAGATTTATAAACAAGATTAGAGCCTGTTTGGTTGGTGGAATAAACATACTTATGGTTGGTGGAATAAACATACTTAATTTGTATTTGTCCTATAGAGAAGAGCCGGTTGGCTCAACATTTCGTCGTCCGTTCCAATTTAAAAAAAAAAAAAAAATTATGAGCCCCATATATATTAAACAATAACTAATATTAAAAAAAAATGTGAGCCCCATATTAAATACCAACCAGTATTAAAAAAAAAAGTAGACCCCACCACCTCCAAACTCACGAGAAATAAAAATGAACCCCATATTAACAAAACCAAGCAATATTATAAAAAAAAAGTGAATCCCATATTAAAAAAATAAACAATGTTAAAAAAAAAAAAAGTGCATCCTATATTAAAAAAAACAAACAATGGTAAAAAAAAAGGTTGAGCCAACCAACTCTTCTATATAGTACAAAAATCAAACAATTAAATCAATAATGATGGATTCATTGCCACATGCGTATCAACCCATTAGTGAGAGCAAATGAAATTATTGTACAGCAACATACTTAAAATACTTATATATTAAAATAAAATAGAATTTAATTACTTTTTCATTTTTTTCTTACTCGAATAAATGTGAAAAGAGATTAATGTCATAAAAGAAAAAATAATATTAAATGAAAATCAAATAATTAATAAGGTAAATTAGTGAAATTATAATTCTAATTGACGTTTCCTTTAGAAAACCGTGTAAAAAACAACATGACAAGTAAAATGAATTAAACAAAAATATTTACTAAAAATTAAAAAATAGAAGTTCTTCATTTATATAGAAAATCAAATTTCTACTTTATTTCATTTTAAACATGTAAAATTAATATAATAATTTGAATTAGAATTATCCAAATCAAAATTTGATAAAAAAAATTATATGTATTACTTTACTATTACTACTATATAGAAGAGCCGGTTTATAGAGGCAAGATCATCGTCCGTGTTCGGTCCCATTTTTTTATTTAAGGGCAAAAAAATAACGTTTTATACTTTATATTACTAACTCTTCTAAAAAGTAGATAGAAATACTTTATTATATTTCTATTTTTCTACTATATAGAAGCATTGGTTTACCCATGCTTCGTCGTCAGTCACTCTTAAAAAAAATAAAAATTGGACCCCACACTAAAAACGCCAAGCAATATTAAAAAAGGAGGGGGGGGTGGACCCCACCCTCTCCAAACTCATGAAAAAAAAAGTGGACCCCACCCTCTCCAAACTCATGAAAAAAAATGGACCCCATATTAAAAAAAAAAAAGGCAGCGTCAAAAAAAAAAACGTGCACCCCATATATTAAAAAATCAAACAAAATTCAAGTAATTCCCAAAGTATCCCCATCAAGTCAATTATAGTGGATTCATTGTCACATGCATATTAACTCATTAAAGGGAGCAAATGAAATTATTGCACAACAAAAAATATGGACCCCATATTATTACTTTTCTTCAAAATATTTAATTGTTGTATTTGCTATTTCGCCATGTCATTTATTTGTTATGTTTACTAAAATAAATATACTTAAAATATATATATATTTAAAAAATAAGATACAATTTAATTACTTTTTTATTTTTATTCTTACTCTAATAAATGTGAAAAGAGATTAATATCAAATGAAGATCAAATAATGAATAAGGTAAATTAGTCAAATTATAATTCTAATTCACGTTTCCTTAAAAAATCATGCAAAAAATAACATGATAAGTAAAATGAGCTAAACCGAGAATATTTACCAAAAATTAAAAAATACTCCCTCCGTTTCAATTTATATGAACCCATTTGACTGGGCACGACATTTAAGAAAGAGGAAAGACTTTTAAAACTTGTGGTTCAAAATAAACCTTGAAAATTTGTGTGGTTGTAAATCATTCATAAAGTGAATTTGTTTCCAAATTAGGAATGAAGTCATTCATTTTGGCACAGACTAAAAAGGAAATAGGTTCAAACAAATTGAAACAGAGGGAGTAGCATTTCTTCGTTTAAATAGAAAATCAATTTCTACTTTGTTTCATTTTAAACATGTAAAATTAATTTAATAATTTGAATTAGAATTATCCAAATCAAAATTTGATAAAAAATAATAATAAGTATTTTACACCTTTAAATTGATCGAATTAAAATTGAAAGTATCAACTAATGCTTAAATATTGCTATTATTTTATCTCAAAGAGAGAGAAATAGTTTTCTTTTAAACAAGTCTTCTGTTTTAAAAAGTATTAATAAATTTTCGTAGCAAACATGAATATAATAAAGTTTTAGATACGGAGCACAAACTACAATGCTATATTAATCGTATGTTATATATATATATATATTATCATTATCTAAACACAACTACATATACATAGATACACTATAATTCGAAGTGTTGGGCCCGTACGCAGCACGGACATAGGCCATCTAGTCACCATATAAAACTCTTGTGTTTATTTTCCGTATAAATAATACTATCTGCATAAGTTATATGTGAGGTAACATGTGAAATAAGAGTATGTTAGGCAGTAAGGCAAAGTGAGTCGAAAGTTATTTTTAATATGATATAATATTATTCACTTTGGACCTAACTTCTCATGATTTTCACAAGGTCTCTGACAATTTTTTAAAAGTGGGAACTCACGAATAGCCACTTTTCGGCTAAAACTTCAAGATAATATTAAGGAGTTTTATCTAAAAAAATTGAATCTCGATAATACCCCCTCCATTCCAAAATAAGTGTCATTTTAGGCTTTTTATTTTGTTCCAAAATAAATGACGTTTTTGGATTTCAAGAATATTTTGGATAGATTCAACCAAAATTGTCCTTGTTTAAGTAATCGAGATTCATTAATTACATTTTTTTTCTAGATATTTAATTATATAAGCACAATATTTTATGTCAAATGAAATGGTGTTCACATTATACATAGTATCATACTAGCATAACTCTTCTCCTATATATCAAAACAAATTTTTGGCTAATTTGTTAAATTATTGGCAATGAATTATGGATAGATAAATTGAATAGGAATTTTATTAAAAATCATGACAAGGCAGATTTGTACTAAATGTTTAAGTTAATGATTTTATTGGAGTGGATTAAAAGTTCAATCCAGCCAATGGTTTCGTTTAATCAAGCTCGGGCATGGGTAATTTAATTTTATCAACAACGTACATTTAACAGCTCCATTAAATTTTCATTCATAATCTAGATTTACAATTGAAATTTTTGTTAGCTGAAGGTTTAATGATACCCCTCGTTAATTGTTCATCCAACTAAAGTTTTAATTAACTACTACTCAATACCCAATGTTAACTTAAAATATAATTAGGGGTAAGTTGGTAAAAACACTCCTAATTTTCTAGAAATGAGTAATTTTGCGCAAGGGTGTGCATAAGCTAAAAGAGTCACTTATCTTGGAATTGAGGGAATAGTAGCTATTTTTTAAAGATAAGGTCGAATATTACTCAGTGAGCACTAATTAGCTTGCTTTAGGCCAAGTCCAAATAGTTCTCATGAAGTGTCTAGCACCATTAAAAATATCCCTACACTTTATATTCTAACTTTTACTTTGACTTTTTTGTTCTATTGTCGTGGTGATCATCAGGGAAATTTCGCACGGATAAAAGAACAATTTTATACCTAATTAAGATTTGGAGAATTTTTTTTTGACTTTTAGTTTGGTTTTTGCTTGGATAAATGAACAAAGCCACCTATATTATCAAAGATTTATATACAGGATTAGTGCCCGTTTGGTTGGTGGACTAAGCAGATTAATTTAATCACAGAATTTTGTCTTGTCATTTTCCCGCATAAATATATATGCTTAAGTTATGCGAGGTAAAATCAGAAATAAGAATAAGTTGGCTAAGCAACTAAGCAAGCTAAAAGTATATTGTGTGCTTTTGACCAAATTCGTACGATTTTCCTAAAGGTCTTTCACAAATAAAAGGGATAAAATTTACAAATTAGCCACACTTTTTGGCTAAACCGGGACAATGTCCGGGAGTTTTATCTATAAAATTTGAAACTCTATAATAGTGATTATATTTATAAAAATGGTGCCGACAAGTGGCCAATGGATGCTATTTTAAAGTATAATATTGTCCGTTTTATGTCAAGTCCGTACGGTTTTCACTAAAGGTCTCGCATCATTAAAAATATTTCTATACCTTATATGCATTTTTTTATTTTTCAATTTAACTAGAAATATGAGACTTTTGATTGCACATCTAACAAAATACGAATAATAGTAATCCATGGATAATAAATAAAAATAAGCAAAAAAATGCTTTCACATTCTTCATATTTATATCTTCTTTTTTCCTCGAAATTATTCAACTAATCTTTATATTATAATTTTTGCGCTGTAACTTTCGTATAGTTTTTCCTCAAATCAAACAACCAAAGCTAAAGACATGACCATTGGCTTATTTTATTGTTTTAGTAGACTACTAGTTGGCCAACAGATTTGAATTATTGGTTCTGGATAAGGAAGAAATGATAAATATTGAGTAGAAGACAATAGTTGAATAATGCAATTTAACATAATTTTTTTTGTCTCATTGACCGTATGGGTTCGAAAACGATGTGTTCTGATGGATTTCTTGCTCTTTGAAAGAAATCTGTTATCTGAATTGGTAAAATGATGATGAATAACATATTTGTTCTATAACACGAAAAGAAAAGAAATTAATACTATGCGTGGAGCTTCTTCTTTTCTTCACAAAATTGCAATCTATAATCTTATTTAAAAAGGGTCATTTGCACCTTTGTCCCTATTTTGTGCTGATCTTTAATTTTTATCACTCAAGACAAATAACTCCTTCGCGGAGCGTAAATTTATATTTTCGCATCTTAATATCTACACATTATGTTATGTCCCGCGCTTTTAAAGAACTTATGCCCCACTAGACATAAGTTCGACTGTTACAGACAAAAATTAAAGACCAGCCAATTTGAAGGACAAACCGTGCAATTTCTTCATTAATTGCCGGTTGGTTAATCTTAATCGAATCAAATTTAATTGCTAGTGGACCAAACTCGATGAGGCATTGAAGCAATTATCTCATATTACGCTTTTATTTACTTAATAATATTTTAAACACGACCTAATTTCTTTCATGAGTTGAGGTGTGACTTGAACCTAAAGCTTCTGCCTAATATGGCACTATATTGAAACCACTTCATCTAAAAATTTAAGTTTTTTTTTTAAAAAAAAAATATTTATCTATTTATTTACTTATATCCTTAAAAAAAAAACAAAATCTAAAATATCTTTCAAAATAAGCAACCATATGGAGAGATCAAAACAATCTTTGGACAAAAACCAAACATGGACTCAAACGATCAATATTTAATTACGAATAAAATGTGAGCCATAAATTAAATAGTCGCTTTTCATTATCCATTTCAGAAGGGCCTTAAAAAAATTACATAAAATAAAGGGAAAAAATGAAAATAAAAATTGATCCTTTTCTTTTTTGGCCACAATACCAGATTCTCTTTGAAGAACGCCAGTCTACACATCAAAATTATGCACCTTAATTTAGGCTTAATACCCAGATGGACCCTTAAATTTGGCATGTTTTGTAAGATAGGCATATAAACTTATAAGGTGACCAGATAGACACTTAAACTTACTCAAAGTGTATTTTTCAAGTTTTTCAGTTGTTTTGAAAACAAAAACTATATTTTTCAAACACTCACAATTTTCATGGCCAAACAAGCCCTAAATATATCACAAAATATTTTTTTTAAAATGCAAAAATAAGGCAAACGCATATACATGAGACTATAAATGTGCACTTAAACCAATAAATACTCGCTAATCGCAATTTTGCAGCTTTCAATTAACTCGATTTTTTTTTACACTTGAATAATTAAAAAACAATAACTTTAACCAATAAAAATCCTTAAAAAAAGAAATTTCAAATTAAGAAATTTCTTTTTTTTAAGGATTTTCTTCTCGGCTTTACAGTTTTCTTAATTTGAAATTTCTTTTACACTTGAAATACTGAACTTAGAAATTTCTTAATTTGAAATTTCTTTTTTTAAGGATTTTTATTGGTTAAAGTTATTGTTTTTTAATTATTCAAGTGTAAAAAAAAAATCCGAGTTAATTGAAAGCTGCAAAATTGCGATTAGCGAGTATTTATTGGTTTAAGTGCACATTTATAGTCTCATGTATATGCGTTTGCCTTATTTTTGCATTTTAAAAAAAATATTTTGTGATATATTTAAGGGCTTGTTTGGCCATGAAAATTGTGAGTGTTTGAAAAATATAGTTTTTGTTTTCAAAACAACTGAAAAACTTGAAAAATACAATTTGAGTAAGTTTAAGTGTCTATCTGGTCACCTTATAAGTTTATATGCCTATCTTACAAAACTTGCCAAGTTTAAGGGTCCATCTAGATATTAAGCCTTTAAATAATAACGACTTGGCTCTATATATTTTCTAGCAGAGAACAGAAGAAATTCAGATTTTGTGATCACTAGCTACCCAAACATTAACTAAATAAGTTGATCATTTTTAATTTAAAAAATACATCAGACGTATTCAATTAAATAATTTCATCTCACAAAAGTGCATCTTATCTTTGTCCTGGGAATTTGAAAACCAAATTCACAGTAAAGTATAGTTTCTTTTTTCAAGTTTAATTAAAGGAGCAGAACACAAAAAGGAAAGTTGAACTCTATAGATGGATTCATGTATAAACAAATTAAGAAAAGAAGAAAAGGAAAGGGATAATGACACTTTTAGTCCTTTAGTTAGGGGTAAATTCTGATTTCGTTCCATGTGATATTCGACTAAGCACATTTAACCTTCCAATAATTAAAATGTGTGATTTTAGTTCCTTTATGTAGGAAATATGTTATATTTAGAATTTTCAGAAAACTTGTGATTATTCACAAGCAAAGGGATCAAAAGTTCACATTTCAAGTAATTAAAAGGTTAAATGTGCTTAGCCGCATATGACAAGAACTAAAATCAGAATTTATCAATAATCGAGAGATCAAGAGTGCTATTAACCCAAAAGGAAACAAAAAATTAGAGAAGAATAAGAGGGATTTAAACACAAGAAAATTTACCTTATTTTAAGTGTATTTTGTAGCAGAGGCACTTGAGCTCATTGATTTTTTCTGTTGTGTTTCATTTCATCATTATTGTTATAAAATAATAACTATAAAGTAAATATACGGAAGAAATATGTAGAGAGAATATCAGTTTATATTACTTCTGCTCTTTCAACATTGCATCTGTGCATCCTATTTATAGGAGCAACAAGACATGGGATATTTTGGGATATTTTGGGATATTTATGGGATATTTCCAAATAATGGATATCCACTAAGATGGGATATTTACAACACTCCCCTTGGATGTCCATTAATAGATGATGTACCTCGTTAAAACCTTATTAAAAAAAAATCCTGTGGGAAAAAGTTCTAATGAAGGAAAAAGAGTGCACATATCTAGAAATACGCTTTGAGAGCTGCCTCATTAAAAACCTTACCAAGAAAACCCAATGGGACAAAACTTGGTTAAGGAAAAAAGAGTACAACGCGTATTTCACTCCCCCTGACGAAGACCAAGATTCAGATGTCGGAGTCTTCACATTCCAATCTTGAATATCATCTTTTCAAGAGTTGAAGTTGGCAAAGATTTAGTGAACAAATCTGCAGGATTGTCACTTGAACGGATTTGTTGCACATCAATATCACCATTCTTCTGGAGATCATGTGTGAAAAATAACTTTGGTGAAATGTGCTTTGTTCTATCTCCTTTTATGAAACCTCCTTTTAATTGAGCTATGCATGCAGCATTATCTTCATTTAATACTGTGGGTATTTTTGTATCACACTTCAAGCCACATCTTTCTCTGATGAAATGTATCACTGATCTCAACCACACACATTCTCTACTTGCTTCATGAATAGCGATTATCTCGGCATGATTTGAAGAAGTAGCAACAATGGGCTGCTTGGTCGATCGCCATGATATAGCAGTACCTCCGCATGTAAACAGATAGCCCGTTTGAGATCGAGCTTTATGTGGATCAGATAAATAACCTGCATCTGCATAACCAACAAGATCTGTACTACCTATTTTAGTATAAAACAGACCCATATCGCTAGTTCCGTTCAGATATCGCAATATATGCTTAATCCCGTTCCAATGCCTCCGTGTAGGAGAAGAGCCATATCTTGCTAGCAAATTAACAGAAAATGCTATGTCTGGTCTTGTAGCATTAGCAAGATACATAAGTGAACCTATTGCACTAAGATATGGTACTTCAGGACCAAGTAGCTCTTCGTTTTCTTCCTGAGGTCGGAACGGATCTTTTCTCACTTCAAGTGAGCGAACAACCATAGGAGTACTTAAAGGATGCGCATTGTCCATGTAAAACCGATTTAAAACTTTTTCGGTATAGACAGATTGATGGATAAAGATACTTTTTGCGAAATGTTCAATTTGCAGACCAAGACAGAGTTTTGTCTTTCCGAGATTTTTCATCTCAAATTCTTTCTTCAAATATTCAATCGCCTTTTGGAGCTCTTCTGGAGTTTCAATGAGATTTATGTCATCAACATAAACAGCAAGTATAATGAATCCTGATTTTGTTCTCTTAATAAAAACACATGGACAAATGTCATCATTTATATATCCTTCATTTATCAAGTACTCACTTAGGCGATTATACCACATGCGCCCTGATTGTTTTAAACCATATATTAATCTTTGTAATCTAATTGAATACATTTCCCGAGACATTTAAACCAAATGCTTTAGGCATTTTATATCCTTCAGGAATTTTCATATAAATTTCATCAAGTAAGCCACATAGGCCGTGACAACATCCATCAGTATAAATAATGTGATATCTTCTGTTGTTTGGACTGCTGGCCCAATAAACATTACGTTTACCAAGATGCATCATTTTACTTGGTAATTATTCTACGTCAACATGCTTTAAGAGACGTAGAAATCAAATCCTCACAACCTTATACAATATTGCGCGCTATATTGTATATTGTCGAGAAGATATCATGTTGTATCGGTTCGCAATTCGACATAACTTACTGAGATCTCATCACTTCATTATTTTCAGGTACCTGAACCTCCCATAAGGTTTATGAAGTGTTATGTCGTAGCTCTTCAAGAGCACATTGCCTCCTTATTATGATCATTTGTTCCTCCCTTTTTCAAGGATTATTATATTTGGAACCGATTGGTCTACCATGCTCCATGCACGTTGTAGACTTTGTCCTTCAGGGACATTAAGAGCATATTTTGCAGATGAAATATGAAATAGTTGGGTCAGGAGGCATCCAATGCCAAACCAACTTAGATATAAACCAACATTATCAAGATGATTGTCTTGATTACATATTCTGAAAATTGTGCTTCCAACTCAATTATTTTGAGCAAGCAACTTTGTAAATGTCAAACTGCCAGTTGACAATAAACATACATGTGACCGTCTCATAGATGCATCTATTTAAGACATCACATTGCAGGTGAAGGGGCCCACACTCACCTTTTATATTTTTCAGAATTTTGGGGATTCAGTCCCAACATTAGCTGGTGTAATCAACTTATCATGAGAACAAGCAACACAAACAAATTCTTGAACAATCTTCTAGTTCTTCAATATGTTTTTAATACTCAATTAGCACATCAGATTTAAATCAGGACGATCAAAATGGTCTTGTCAACTGATAAAATTATCTGTACCTGTAAACTTCAAGTTTACTATGACGAGTGCTATTTCTTTTAATAAACTTCTGGTTTGCTGTTGCATGAAATTTTATGTCAAAACTTCTGGTTTATTGTGACATGCGATCTCATCATGCTCGGGTAACGCTTTTACACACGCGACCCTACCCGTAATAAGTTGGAGATATTCAATCTTCCAATCATCTGTAGTCTCAATATGATGACCATTTTTCTTGCTAGTAAACTTCAGGTTTACTATAATTTATTTTCCGATCGAAATAATTATGATCTGAGATGAATGGTACTATCATATATAAGCTCTTCGAGAGACATTAATTTGTTCACCATAATCATATATTATTTGGACACTGCTAGTGTCATGATACTTGTAAATAAATAATTAGCTCTTCTGGAGCCTTTGATCATTAATTTCTATTACAAAAAATTGTATTAATATTTTCCCTTTTTCTACGCAAGTAAGAAAAGTATTTCTCATCTTTGAATATAGCATGCGTTGTTCCACTATCAATTACACAAATATCTTCATGATTGGTCATTGATCCAAATAATATTTGAGGATTTTTCATATATTCTTCAAAACGAAAGAATAGGCAAAGTAAACACCGAAGTAGATATTTTGATTAGACAAAGTATTACACACACTTTATTACATATATATGGAAACATAACCACAATAGCTAATACAAACAACATGTATGAAATATCTAAGTTAATACAGATCCATCACCGATCAGATGATCTATTTTTCCTTCAGGGAATTCAAAGAAATCTGCCACATCTAGATGCATAGGCTCAACATTATCTTCAGAAATAAAATTTGCTTCGGCATCCTTTTCTACCCTTTTGAGGGAGGCTTGATATAGCTCAACAAGGTGCTTTGGCGTACGACAGGTACGTGACCAGTGCCCTTTTCCTCCACATCGGAAGCAATTATTTTCTGAATTTTTCTTTTGCACAACTTCATGTTTCTCATCCTTCCTTTTACACTGCTGGTGGTCAAGGGTATTATATGGTGCAAAACGAGAATCATGATTAAAATCCCTTCCTCGACCACGACCATGACCGCGACTGGGGCCACGACCTCTTCCACGCCTAGAATGGCGAAAATTTGCCTCATTCACTTCAGGGAATGGGGCAGTACCAGTGGGTCGGCTTTCATGATTTTTCATCAGTAATTCATTATGTTGTTCAGCCACTAGAAGATGTGAGATTAGATCAGAATATTTTTTGAACTTCATCTCTCGGTATTGCTGTTGCAGGAGCATACTCGAGGCAGGAAAAGTGGAGAATGTTTTCTCCAGCATATCAAGATCAGTAATATTTTCACCACATAATTTTAATTGAGAAATAATTTTAAACATAGTAGAATTGTATGCCTTAACAGATTTAAAATCTTGGAACCTTAAATGGAGCCAATCAAAACGTGCCTGTGGAAGTATGACCATCTTCAGGTGATCATATCTATCTTTCAGATCATTCCACAGCGTAAGAGGATCTTTAACCGTGAGATATTCCATTTTCAAATTCTCATCAAGATGATGGCGGAGGAATATCATTGCCTTAGCACGGTTTTGGCTTGATGCCTCATTTTTATCTTTGATGGTGTCTTCCAGACCCATCGCATTAAGGTGAATCTCGGCATCAAGAATCCAAGACATATAGCTATTGCCGGATATATCTAAGGCTACAAATTCACGTCTAGAAAGATTTGCCATTAGTAATGGAAAACAAAGAAATCAATACCTTCGAGGCTTGTAAAGTATTTGCTCGAGATGACAGAGTCTCGTGCTGATAACGTGTTATAAAATAATAACTATAAAGTAAATATACGGAAGAAATATGTAGAGAGAATATCAGTTTATATTACTTCTGCTCTTTCAACATTGCATCTGTGCATCCTATTTATAGGAGCAACAAGACATGGGATATTTTGGGATATTTTGGGATATTTATGGGATATTTCCAAATAATGGATATCCACTAAGATGGGATATTTACATTTCAAGTAATTAAAAGGTTAAATGTGCTTAGCCGCATATGACAAGAACTAAAATCAGAATTTATCAATAATCGAGAGATCAAGAGTGCTATTAACCCAAAAGGAAACAAAAAATTAGAGAAGAATAAGAGGGATTTAAACACAAGAAAATTTACCTTATTTTAAGTGTATTTTGTAGCAGAGGCACTTGAGCTCATTGATTTTTTCTGTTGTGTTTCATTTCATCATTATCTATTTTTCTTCATGATATTGCCAAATAAATTAAAGTCACTATATTGTTCATTTTCAAAGTGGGTTTCATTGTCCCTTTCGATACAGTTCACTTGTTTGCAATAATTGATCTCAATAATTGTTTTCACTCATCAACCGAATAAGTTGGTTACTTGCTTAGGGACCAGTGATTTACAAGATAAAGGGAGTAACAATGACATATGAGTATGGAAATTTTACATGGTGCAGATAATATAAAAGAGTATTGAATACAGTGTGAAAATAGTTACGAGCGAATACAACCGAATTGAATGCAGTGAATTGAATACAGTCGAATTGAATACGGTGAATTGAATATAGCCGAATTGAATACGGTGAATTGAATACAGCCGAATTGAATATAACAGAATACATTCTATGACAAGAAATTAGTAGCTGCATGCCGTAATTAGCTAAACTATAGCTATGGCTCGTTAGAAGCGTCTAAGCTATAACTATTTCTGTAAGTTTAATTTAATAGATATTATGTAAGACTAACACGATAATTAGGATTAGTGAATAGTAAGTCGAGGATTCCATAATTGAATTTCCTGTCTTCTATGTTTTGTAGAACTGTATGTATATTTTCCTAGTTTGTTGCTTATAAAATAATTTAATTTTTCTATTTATAATACGGGAAAAGGCCAAATATGTCCATATAGTATCAAAAATTGAGCGGGTATGTCATTCCTTAACAAAGTAACAGTTTAGAACACATATTGCCTTACTATTCAATAATTAGTCCAAATATGTCCTTAATTTAACCGAACTTAATTAGCTGATTAATAAGCCGGAAAGGGCCAGATATACCCTAAAAGCATTCGAAATTGAACAGATATGCCTTTCATTAATTCTCGCCACTGAAATTTAAAACACAATGATAGTATTATTTTTTAGTTACAGAGCTAAAAAGTGGTTAGCCCGCGTTATTGCTATGATAATTCCCGAAGAAATTGTACCCTTCAACTGGACTATTGTTTAATTTCTGTCTTTCAAAATCAAACTTATGTCTAGAGGGGCATAAATTTTTTAAGGACGCGGGGCATAACTTCCGGGATATTATGATGCGAAAAAATTAATTGCCTTGAACGGCAAAACTTGAAGACCAGCACAAAATAGGAACAAAAGTGCAAATGACCGCCACTGAAATTGGGCTTGAGCCTTAAAGTTCTCTGTTTCTGTGGCCGACTTTTTCAGCCCAATATATGTTTTGTTAGATGGACTCTGCTCTTAGATCATGAAATAGAGCCCGTTTGGATTGGCTTATAAGTTGCTTATAAGCTGTTTTCAGCTTTTTTGAGTGTTTGACTAGCCAACTTAAAGTCATTTTGTGCTTAAAATAAGCTCAAAAAAATAATTGGGTCCATTTGACTTGGCTTATCTAAAGCAGCTTATAAGTTGAAAACAGCTTATAAGCCAAAAAAAATAAGTTAGACTACCCCAACTTATTTTTTTTAGCTTATAAGCTGTTTGCAGCTTATAGGCATAAGTCCATCCAAACAGGCTCATAGCAGTTTGAAACCAAATTCACATCCCCTGGGAATTTGGCACAGTGTACATTTTGGTACATAAAATTGGCATACATTAGCCAAGTTTTAAGAATGTGGCGCAAAATGGCCTGTTTCCACCTTTTGGGTAAAAAAATTTGGCATATATGACCCATAAAGTCCTGAGTTAAAGTAGGGATTTTGTACATTCTTTCTCCTAGAAGGTTAAGTGTTTGTATACGGTACTTGTTCTTTCTCCTAGATTTCTCTAACTTCTTCCCCTAAATTCTCTCCGTTAGAACTCTAAAATGGTTAAGATTCTTTAATGTTCTCCATTAGAGGGTTATTTGTAGTTGAGTTTGTTGTTTTTAGGAGGTAATTGATTTTTTAAATGGATATGTGTATTTCGGTTTTTGAATAATAAATTATACCATTATTCAAAAATCTCTCTCCCTTAAATGTATATGTGTAAATATTTGGAAATCTCATTTGGATTTTAATTGCAGCTTTATTTTAAATACATATATTGTATTCACTTGTTGGTTTGTTGATTGAGATGTATACACTTAATGTATACATATGTTTTCTTTATTTTCAACTTGGTTTTTGTATACGTCTATTGTTATTTGTATACATATATTGTATACACTTGTTGGTTTGTTGAATGAGCTGTACACACCTAATGCATACATATATTGATTTTTTTTAAGAAAAATTGCTTGTATACATCTATTATATACACCTGCAAGTTTGTTGAATGCAGTTGTTTTTTGTTTTGATTTTAGTTAGGTTTGCATAGACATTTAGTATACACCCTCTGATTTGAATACATATGATAGTGTACATATGTATACATTAGGTTTTTATTGGTATACATTGTTCCATATTCACCTAATAAATTGTTTTTTTTTTTTTTTTTGCATTAATATCTTTAAATTTTTGCATTGATATACATTGGTCTGTATTCACCTTACAATTTTGTATACATTTGTTTGCATTGGTATGCAGTGGTCTAAATTCACCTTATAAATTTGTATACATTTGCTTGCACTGGTATCCATTCGTCCATATTCACCTAATAAATTGATCATTTTTTTGCATTAGTATCTGTATAATTTTGCATTGATATACACACTGAATATGTCGTTTGAATTTATTAATTTTCAACTTTTCACTGGAATTATAAACATATGGAAAATATGTTTACTAAGAAATATGAGAGTTTGAAGGAGATTATGCTATAGCCTTAATAAAGCCACTTAACAAATGCAATTTAAATTATAAACAATGAAAGTCGACAATTGCTGCAACGAAAATGATAGAAAATTTGGCACTATTTATATCCATAATTTTAGGGATATCTAGTAAGTGAATAAATGAAAAATTGAATTCCTAATTTTAGGGATATTCAACGTGGATTAAGGAAAATAGGGAAAATGACCTAATAATACCTATTTAAGACTCTATATTACAAAACATAAGGATACTTTTTCTTATTTATAAAACATACCAACGAAATTATAAAGTATATCAGATTTGGGCTTAATCGATACCCACGATTTTAGGCCTTTTTTAAGGAAGAAAATTTGATTTTAAATGTGGACTTAATTCTAGGATAGTTACCATTCAACTTCTTCTTCTTTTTAAAAATATTTTTCTCTCTCTCTCTTTCTCCCTCTATGATGGACACCATTTTCACACCTAAAGACCATCTTCTCTCCTAGTATAAATTTTCAAACCAATATTACAAAGTATTTTTTATTATTAACTTGTGTATTAATTGTATATAAAAATTGATTTGTATCGTTTTGAGATATATATGATCACTCTGTGTTCTGAAAATCTGTATAAATTATATAAACTGTAGTTTTAAAAAATGTTGAAAACTAATATATGTATGAAATGTGTATGGAGTCTGCTATATGTCATTTTTTAGATATATGCGGCACAATGTGTATGAAATGCGAACAAATTCAATATCAATTAGTCTTAAAAATGTTGAAAACTGATATGTGTATGAAATGTGGATGGCATTTGGTTTGTATCAGTCAGAAAACTTATTATACATGTAACACCTCGTATCTTAGAACTCATGTTAGACTCGTAACGTTAGAGTTTTAGAGAAAAATTTGAAAGTTTGTGCGTTTTATGAAAATGGTCAACAGACCTACTTCGAGCACCCATAACCCCTTGATTTATTGAGAATTTGAGAAAACTTAAAACATAAAAGTTGTATCCCTTTAGAATATCTTTCCAACGGTATCTTATGGAGCTCAAACGGAGCTGTGTGCTAAGAGTTATGTTTGTTTTACTATCACTGGTTGGAGCAGAATTTTCAGATTTTGGGTTACGTTATTAGCCTTTTCCTACTCGAATTGGGACTCCTTATTTTATTATTGTATGAAGTAAAAACGTCCCTAACACTATTCTAAACCCTAAGAGACTATTCTTTTTCTCTCTACCTCCAAATCTAAAAGAACCTATGCACTCCAATCCTTCAAGAACAGCAAGAAAATCATTCTTGCTATCAAGAAACCTTCAAGAGTTGGTTTGACAATCTTGTTTCTTGAGGTTTCCTCTAAGGTAAATCATTCAATCAAGAACCTCAGAATTATACAAGGTTCCATAGTTTCTAAACACTAGAATAAATCCATCCACCCCGGTACCTATAAAATCAAGAGTTGTAAAGAGTTAGAGAAACCCCTAATATTTTTCTGTTGACTTTCACTCCGACCAGCCATATTTAATTGGTATTTTCCGTTAATCTAACCGTTGGATCAATTCCAAATTTTAACGGAGTGTTCATAACACATAAGTATAAAATATGAACGGTGGAGATTGGATTTGAGGTCCGGAGAAGTACTCTTTGAGCCACAAAAGTAGCTACGAAAATCAGTGAAAATCCTCTCAAGGTTTCCAAATTCAAAGCTTTTGGAATTCTTCTTCAATGATTCAGACTTTTCTTCAAGTTTTGGAGTGATTAAGGTATGTAGAGTTACTATATACGTGTGGGAACATCATTGTTCTTCCCCACGCCTCATAATCCATAAATTATGATTCTTTACGAAAACTAGGGTTTCTATACCATGTTCATAATAACCCTAGGTCTATGTCCATGATTATATTATGTATGAATTGTTATAGTTCCATCATTGAGTTCTTAATATTTCTTTATGATTATTAAGAATCTGTCCCTAATCTATGAAAAACCCATATATCTCATTCCATGGGTTCATGCATGCTAGTTTATGATATATTATGCTATTTTCAAGAAAATACTATACATGTTTTACAAGTTCATGCAAGCAAGCTATAATTCATGATATCCATGTACAAGCAAGTTATATTCATGAAAACCATGGGCAGCAAGTGCCACTTATTTTACATGTTCATGTTTTTGGGAGTTGCTTTAATTACCGAGGAGGGCTTCAGATAGCCTGAAACTACGTAGCCACCGTAGGATGAGGATCGCTCCACCCATGTCCCGGACGATCTCTCATAATGGCTGGATCCTTTCATATTTTATTAAATCTCATGTTCCCTGGCAAGGACTGAGTGTTCTGCTGGCGGGACGCAAGCACCAGACCATGGATCGGTTATAAGTTATTGCTCTCCCTAGTTATGATATTTTTACCATGTTATATATAAATATATGTATTCGTGTTCATGTCCAGGTTTTCAGTTTCAGTTCTTATCATGTTATTTCATGTCCCATGTTATTTCATTCAGTTGCTTTACGTACCAGTACATTCAATGTGCTGACATCCCCTTTTATTGCCCGGGGGCCGGCATTTCACGATGCAGGTACTGATATACAGGACGACACGTTTGCTCAGTAGGACAGCATTCGTATCAGCTTATTGGTGAGCCCCATCTCATTCGGGGTTTAGTCAACTTTTGTTTTATGATTGGTTATGCATCTAAGGTATGTTGGGGCCTTGTCCCAGTAAGTATATTTTCCAGTCAGACTCATGATAGAGGTTTCATAGACTAGACAAGTCAGTTATGTTATGTCAGACATTCGGAGTCGTATAACCATTTTGGCTCATTCATGTTATTTCCGCACTCATGTTTAAACAAGTATTTTTATTAAGTATTATGACTTACTACGTTTTATAAAGGCTCATCGTGCATTCACGTTATATTCCGCTCATGTTATGCCTCATGATGATTCAGCAAGTCATGTGGTTCGCTCGGTCACATGCAGTAAGACACCGAGTGCCGTGTTTCGCCCAGGCCATGGTTCGGGGCGTGACAATACATATATACTTTCTCATAATCTATACATACTTTGATCAGATTTTATACAATTTATATGTACTTTATCATAATCACAATATACATACAACTTTTATACATATTTCATACGTAGAAATCATAAAGAATTTATACATTTATACATATTGCATACAAAAAATATTATATATTTATTTTCTGGTGTATGAACTTTGTATGGAATCTGGTTTGTATCAATTACAAGTTTATTATACATATTTTTCTCAAAATTTATACATACTTTGATTAGATTTTATATAATTTGAATGTACTTTATAATAATCAAAATATCCATATAATTTTTATATATATTTTTATACATATTTCATATATAAAAATTATAAGAATCTATACAGTTATACATATTGCATACGAAAATTATACATATATGTTTTTTGGTGTATGAACTTTGCACATAAAAATTATTGATTATAATGTACTTTTTGAGTAAAAATTGGAGAAAATTAGGTAACAATATCTCTTAATTTTGAATGGGAAGAGAAAAGTGGATGAAATAAGGTAGCAAAAGTTGGAGAAAATCAAGGGACTATATCTCTAAATTTTGAAAGGAGAGAGAAAAGTGGATAAAATAAGTAAATCGATTTCCTTACCTTATTTAATATGTTTTATTTGCTTCTTTTTAATTTACATAATTCGTATAAATTTTGTAACAAGTCTATTGATATATTTTGTAAACTGAAGAATATCGTCATGTTCTGTAAATATACCCCTTACCATATACATATATGTTTTTTGCCCAAAAATAATGGGATCTCTAGTTTTGCTCTAGGTTTGCATTTCTATTATTAAGCCACCTCTTTACTTAATTGGTTATATAATGCCAATATTTTCAGGCCTAAAATATGCTAATGCGTTTTTGGTTAAAGATATGTCAATACTATGTATTACTTGCAGTAAATGTCAATTCCCCAATAAAAATAGTAGCACTTGATAAAAGGGACCATTGGTGTGCCAAAGACATAAAAGAAGCTATTTGTGAACTTTACCGTGTTTAAGCTCTCAATTCACATCATTAATTATTGATATAATAGAAATAACATTTACTGATCACTTTTCGTCCATGTCTTTTAAATAAGCACTATTATGAAATTTTAAATTTTCATATATAAAACTCCATGGTAATTTCCTGCAGTTTTTTTTATTGTGAAATATGAAATTACATGATAAATTAATAATGACTATTGTTCAATTACATGGACTCTTTTGCAGATTTTACCCATTAATATACCGCCAAGAATGAAAACTTGTTTTTTGCGCGGATTGGCCTTCATAAGGACTGGTCTTTTGCCCCTCAAATCGCATGTCTTTAATTTTTTCCCCTGCTTCTCATGTAATGAAAATTTGTGGGCCAAAGTATCCTTATGCATTGCTCTACGAAACCAGAGATTCTGGGTTCAATCCCTAGCAGAGACGATGACTTCACTGTTTTCTTACCAAAATAAAATAAAATTGTAAGGCTTAAGTTGAGAGAACTTTGCCTCGTCTGGCATAAGTTATGTAGTAAGTAATTCGCAAGGGATAAGTTTATAGAAATTTTACCTTGTCCGGTATAATTTTTGTAGGAATTAAATTATCCGGCATAAGTTGTGTGGTAACTAATTCGCTCGGCACTACACAACTTCTGCCGGGAAATTTAATTCCTACGAAAATTATGCCGGACAAGGCAAAGTTTCTATAAACTTATCCCTTGCGAAATTAGGTCTAGATAACGGTAGGCCAATTTTTTTTTTTTCGATGTCAGAAATACTTTCAACCACTTTTTTATTACTTAAAGTGCCAAAGGACAAAAGTTAAAGATCAACGATTTGAGGGGCAAAAATTAAATACCACCCCAAGATAGGGGCATTCGTGCGAATGACTCGAATGAGAATCATTTTTTGTGCACGGATTGCCCTTCAAAGGCGATGATCTTTAATTTTCCCCCCTCATATTACTGGTCTTTAATTTTTGCCCTTCGCTTAAAAAAGTGATCGAAAATATCCCGAGATTCTGGGTTCGAACCCCCACTCAGTTAAAAAAAACAACAATTTCACAAGGCAAGGCTTCGCGACAATTCTGTTTTAAGGGAGAAGTTTACCTTAAGGCAAACGCAGAAGTCTGCCTTAAGGCAAAAGTTTTCCTTGCGAAATTTAGCAAGGCAGATTTTTTTTTTACTCTGAGGCCTAACGTTTGCCCGAATAGGTCTAATTTTGCTACGAAATTCTGCCTTGTCAATTTTTTTTTTGACTTTGACGGGGCTTGACCCCAGAACCTCGGGGTATTTTAGGCGAAGGGAAAAAAAAATATCAGCAATTTGAGGGGCAAAAATTAAAAACCACCCCCGAATAAGGGCAATCGTGCAAATTGCCCAATGAGAATCATTTTTTTGTGCGGATTGCCCTTCAAAGGCACTGTTCTTTAATTTTTTCCCCTCAAATTGCTGGTCTTTAATTATTGCCCTTCGTCTAATACCATGAGGTTTGGGGTTCGAACCTCGGCTCAGTAAAAAAAAAAAATTACAAGGTAGAGTTTTGGAAAATTCCTACTGAGTTAAAAAAAATTGTCTTAATGCAAACCTCTACCTTAAGGTACCTGAAGGCAAAACTCTGCCTTAAGAGAAAATTTGCCTTATGCCTGAAGGCAAAATCTGTCGTAAGTAGAGTTTGCAGTCAAACTCTACTTAAGCCAGAGTTTGAAACTCTGCCAGAAGGTAGCAAAACTCTGTCTTGCGAATTCAAACTCTACTTTGCGATCTTTTTTTAATTTTTGACTGAGCGGGAATTTAAGCCCGAAACCCAAAAGTTTTAGTGAAGGCCAAAAAGTAAAGACCACCAATTTGAAGAACAAAAAATAAAGACCACCCCCGGATAAGGACAATCATGCAAATTGCCCAATGAGAATTGGACAGATTAGCCGAAGGCGGACCATGACTTTCAGGCCCAACAAGAATTATCCTTTTGAAAAACAAAATGTAGAAATCTTTTGAATCAAATGACAAAATCTGTGTCATAGGAGAACTTATGAATGGACTCTCTATTAAATTTCCATTTCATTTTCATATTTTTTCCCTCATTTTTCAGCAAATTGTCAAATACATTTGCCTTTTTTGTTTTTTCTCTTCTTTTAACTTAATTAGGATACGTCCAAATGTAGCAAAAATTGGACATTTGGAGGCTTTGGTGGACAATGACCCCACGCCACAGTAGACAACAGTGTTCTTGAAACGTCTTTTTTTTTTACAGAATCTTTCCAAATCTTATCATTATGCGTTTTTCGCATAGTTACCTTCGAACTTTGTCCCAAAGTGCTTGTTAGTTGTTACCTTCGAACTTTAATTTGTCCTAAAGTGCTTGCTAACACAAATTTCATTTGTTTCCGCCAGAGGTTTATTATTCGCCTTGGAGTGCTGATTAATTTGATTTTGTGTCACTACTAAAAAGATAGAGTTTTTTCACCGACATGCAGTGAGAAATTTGTGCTATAAAATATGTTTTTCGCATAGTTACCTTCGAACTTTGTCCCAAAGTGCTTGTTAGTTGTTACCTTCGAACTTTAATTTGTCCTAAAGTGCTTGCTAACACAAATTTCATTTGTTTCCGCCAGAGGTTCATTATTCGCCTTGGAGTGCTGAATAATTTGATTTTGTGTCACTACTAGAAAGATAGGGTTTTTTCACCGACATGCAGTGAGAAATTTGTGCTATAAAATACGATTTTTTTCACCTCATTCCCATCGAACCAGCTCACTGAAAAACGCATGGTGGGAAACAGGTTCCCATTGAAACGCTGAAAAATAATTTTTCCGTGTGAAAACACAACTATTTAGGTTTTTCCCACCAACTTTCAGTGGAAAATGGCCACTGAGTGCGAAATTCAGTGAAAAAAATAGAGATTTCTTAGTAGTATGTCACGTAAAATCTATTACTACTAAGAAAAGAATTATCTGTCAAAATAACTTTTCATTATTCAAATCGAAATTTCTGACTAAGGATTGAAGAAATCATGTATCACAACCCTTAGAGAGAACACAAAGTTTACTACAACTCCATGTTTAGGGGCAGTGTAGCTATACGTATTTTAGTCGAGAATAGTAGATATGAAACTATAATGCAAAGAGGAGCTTTGCTGTAAATAGTTACACAAGCATAATGGGAACTTTCAAAACCGAAGATAATTACCTACTAATTGTTGTATGACTAAAAAACATCTTATAATTGGCCTATTCCTATATCTTTGGCCATTATTTTGAGAGCTGTTTTTTTCATTTTTTTTTTCTCCTCTTCAATAATATAAAAACGTGTATTGTAAAGTTTGAAAGGGCTTTAATTTGGTCAACATAAAAGGATCGGTATTTAACATGATCTTACTGATCCTAGAGGACCTACACGTGAACATGCCTCTGACGTTATTCTAATTCCCCTACTTCAAGACATTTGTTTTTCTTCTTATTTATTTATTTATTTATTTATTTATTTATTTATTTATTTACACCGGTAGTAAATTGATATAAACGTCACTTTAACCACAAATGATGAAGGTTTCGGATGGCAAATGGGTGAATTGGATTAAAATCACAACAACAACATACCCAATGTAATCCCATAAATGAGGTCTGAGGAGCATAGTGTGTACGCACACCTTACTCCTATAATGAAAGGTAGAAAGGTTGTTTTCGATAAACCCTCAGCTCAAGGAAAAGCATTTCAAAATAGTTCGGGAAAAGAAATAATGGAAATGAAAAAACTACGGCAAAATACTAACGATGGCCTGACAGAACATTATGAAATAAGGGTTATAACAAAACAATACGCTAATCAAAGTATAAGAGTAATACTACAACTACTAGTATGGAAGGATAAGCTAGACAACGCTTAACTACCTATTAGCTAGTCTTTTATCCTAATCTGTGTTCTCCATAGTCTAGATCCTATCTAAGGTCAAGTTCTGTGTAAGCCGAAGCTGCGTCATATCCTGTCTAATCACCTCTGCCTAATACTTTCTTTGGCCCACATCTACCTTTCCTGAGTCATAATTCAATTTGTTCAATATGTACTTTTTTTTTTTAAATTGTTTTTATTACATAGGGGGTAGGGGAAGGGGATTACAATGTGGGGATTCGAACCTTCACCAACAAGGTGAGAGTTCAGATAGCCAACCAACTGAGCTACTAGATCCCTACGTTCAATATTTACTTAGGTCATTAACAACACACAACAACAACATACCCAAGTGTAGTAGCACAAGTAACATTAACAGCACACCTCAAGCTTAAATATTTTTCATGTTACAAAGTCTTATGGATTTAATTTTCTCTACCGTCGAGTTTTTAAATATGACAAGTTCTTGTTCAATTATTCCAATTATTCTTAACTTGTGAAATGTGTTTTTCTTATTTATTGTCGTTAAACTATGTGGGGAACTTTACTTCAAATTGTATGACAGATGGAAGTTATTTATTTATAACAATATATATAACGTTCTTAAACACAAGAGGTTCACTTCCTTTTCCTTTTCGTGGTTCTTGAATTGCTTCTCATAATTTTCTTTCTCCAACAACTATATATTTAATAAAAATTACCTCACTTTAGTTCATTTACGTACAGCTTTCAGCTGTCTCCTTTCTGGTTTATATAATTATCTTATATTGAGAACTTGGTCATCTGCTAAATAGTTGTATCAAAAAGGTACAACAGGCTAAAATTTCACTATTTTTTTCAGTTTGAGGATTCGAACCTAAAAACTCTAATTAAGAGTGGATGAATCTTATCTATCCTCGCAAACATCTCTTGCTGGCCGGTCAGCTATCTTCCTTGTAATTTAAACATATTTTCCAAAAAAACAAAAGGCAATAACTTTGGCGAATTTTGCAACACACATATATATAGTCGTTAATAGTTAAAGACCCCATGAAAAAGAAGTCACAAAAGCTTAGCAAGTTGCAGCTTTGGCATCAATTTCCACAGCAATAGGCAAAACCATATAAATTCAGTCAAAATTGTGTCCTCCTAGTACTGTTTACAAATGTTGTCTGCTTCTCAATCCAATGATACTAACCCTCAATATGATATATAGTCCTATTTACCTAACCCCCCCCCCCCCCGGCCCACACACCCACCCCTGGCCTTGCTATATCATAAGGACAATATTAACCATTCCATATAACTCATCATTCATGTGAAAAGGTATAAATGTAGACTTAAAAAAACTTGACCAAGAAAAGATAATTTTATAAAAATTTAAGTTATATATTCTAGCAATGTAACAAAATTTTATACTGTTAGGTCATGAAAATGATATCTATAAATAAACCTTCTTAAAATAGGATTTATAATCTTGAAAATAAGATAGATTACCTTTTACCACATGTAAAAGTGATCCAATAGTGTAAAAAATTCTTATATTGACGATGTGGATAACTTAGACTCAATATAAGAAATTTTTATGTGATGCCCTTTTTTTCAGTTTGTCACAAAAAAAAAAAATCTATATTTAGAAACAATTTAATTTTAATTTTTCAATTTTACCCTTAGGAGTGTTTGGTTCAGAACAAGGTTACCCCAGGCGGGATTATAATCCTCGAAATCCCACTTCCTGTATGGGATAGATTATATCAAGATTTTGGTATAATATCTATGCCGATATTAGCTAATATCAATAATCAAAGAATGAATAAAGGCAATCCAAAATTTAATACCGGGATTAGTATCCTAATCCTGGTAACAAAACAACCCTTAATGACACAAATTTCAAAAGTTTCTTTTATGTTTTAAAATTTCGTGTCTAGTCAAACACTATCACATAAAATAAAACGGGCGAATAATAAAATCAAAAGAACCATTTTTATCCAGCATATTGCCATTGTAAATTCGTACACATTTTGGATCAACCAAATGTAGATAAAAGGACTAAAACAAGGTAATAGTAGTATAAGGTAAAGTAACCTTAAGCATTAACCATATATAGACTATGTTCACATATCACTGCCAGAAGCTGCAAGTTGCAGTTTGCAGTAGTACTACTACTATATATTAATAGTTTTCTTCTCTTTTTCATATATTCATATGGAACCAATTAGAGAAAGTGAAGAGCACAACAACAATAATTCCTCAGATTGTTGTGGTGGTGATGAGAATAACTCAAAGAACTCATCAAAATCATTTGGAAAGAAGTGTAGTCATATAGCAAAGAAGCAAAGGGCTAAGTTTTATATTGTGAGAAGATGCATAGCAATGCTTGTGTGTTGGCATGAGAGGAAAGATCATTGAAGATTGAAGATTTGAAGATTTGTAGAGAAGGTGTACGTACTTAGAGATTATTTGAGAGTATGTTGATATAAATCCTCAAAGAGTTGAACTTATAGCTCATTCTTTTCCATTTGTATTTCTTGCTTAATTATATTGATGAAGCCTTCTTGGTTTTTACTGTTGTCTTCAATATTGGAATCTTGATTTGTTTTTCTTTCTTTCCTTGGGGGTGGTTTTTGGCATATGTTCGTCATTATTGTTTTACGGTGAAGTTGTTTCAATATGACATATAGCTCAAAGATTCGAGTCGTGAAATTAACAACTAATGCTTGTATCAGTGTGGGCTATCTATTTGACACTCCCTTGTGATGCGGCTTTTCCTCGAATCCTACGTGAACTCGAGATACTTCGTGCACTGAACCGCCCCTTCTCATCATTATTGCTTCACATTTCCTTAAACATTTGATAAACCCCTTTTCTTCTTCTTCTTCTCCTTTTTCCTAATAATCAATTAACATGTGGTTTTAACAATACCTTGCAGATATATGTAAATGGATTTGAATGACTCTTTGTGAGAATTCGTATTGGTGTTTCACTATTTTTACTCTTTTGCCCCAAGAAAAATTATGAAGGGTATGGGGTACTGAAATAATTAGCCATTGTTTTCAATACAGGAGTGTAAATTAAAGAGGATTAGATAAAACAAAAATCTTAGCTTGTGAAAACAATTATTGTGATGATTTTTTAAGCTTTAAAATATTGCTTCCTAAACATCAACTATAAATGTTTTGGCAATTCAGACATTCTAATCAATCTTGAGTCATTGTTAACATAAAACTAGACAGGACCAATAATCATTCGCACTATTTTCTTTGGATTGTCCCACAACTTTTTGCTTCTTTTCTCTATATCTTTAATTTGTAACATCCCATCAGTATTAATGCCTCATGCCTTTTCTATTAGGATTATTACCAAGGAGGGAAAAAAAATCTTTTAAAAGGAAAATATGGATGTTTTTTTTTTCTTTTTTTGAAATTCTCCATGAAGGAATATGTGCAAATGTGATCCTCATCATATTCCCCTTTTAGGGAATAAAAATATTTATTTTATGTCACAATATTTGCTTTTACAGTCTCAAAAGTTACACATACACACGCATGAGTAAGATGTAGAAATAATTGACATTATTTGTTCGAGCCCAGATTGCATGTATTTCGAATAATTTTATTGGTTATCTAATATCTTCACCAGCACATGTATGAGTAACTATGATCGTCAAGACTTGGACAGATAAGAAGAATCACCTAGTACTTCTTATCTTGAACCTAAGGTTGTGAGGCCTCATTGTGCTCCCCACTTCATTGATCACTACTCAACTAGGCCACACAAAAATTATAATAATAAAGAGAAAAAATATATTTCATCCTTACACTCTAAATTGTACAGCATCAAATTTATATTCTCTTGTTTCATCCTATATGACAATATTTGTTAAAAAAAATATTGAAAGAGTAACAACTTTATATATTTAAAAACTCCTTCACTAAATTGAACTTTTCCATTTTATACATAATGACACATTTTTATAGTTATAAAAGTATCATAAAATGTTTTAAAATCATAAATATAATTCTAATCAGACTACTTTTTGACATATACAAAAAGTCAAGTCTTTCTTTTTAAAACCTTACGCTCAATTAAATACTTTCGTATAAAATGATACTTGGGAGTAGCTTATAGCATATAAAAGTAATGTTCCATTTTCTGGAAGTCAAAGTTCAATTTTGATTAGAGAAGCAAATTAACCTTTTAAAAAGACCTTGTAATATGAAATTGTTTATTCATTAAAACCGGCTGACTAGAATGTTCTAAACTTGTGAAATAATGAAAACAATCCATGGATGCGTGTGTATGTATACCTTTTGAAGGTCTTCTCAATATGCCTTTTTCTAAAAACTCAAAGTGGACAATAAATATAAATTAAAGATCGAATAATATAATAACAATAACAACAATACATTTTAAAACTCACATACTGAAGGCTGGCATAGCACTTGTAAAAATACTATCGAGAAGAAAAAGGACAATTAATAATATCGTTTAAGGTGATTCCTAGTACTTATTCTCTAGTATATTTAGTATTTTTTGAACAAACCATTATTCCAATGTAATATTTCCTCGATCTTTGATATAACTTTTTTTTTTTAAAATCTATATTTAAATAAAAAATTACTCATGAAAGTGCTACATGAAAATATATTACTCATTGTTTTTGGTATATGTAGTATGAGTGTGAGAATAAAAGATGTGAAAAGAGGAGGAAGTAAGCCGACAACAAGAATCCTTAGAGGAATGTGCCTATATATTTATAAATGCAAGATAATATTTCTCTACACATATATTTTATTTAATTACTTCCTTTGTTTCAAATAGAGCGCATTCATGATTTAAATTTTATGATTAATTTTAGGATTATTAGCATTAAATCTATTATATTTTTAAAGTTATAAGTTTATATCTATATTTATTACAATTTTAGTAATTTTCTCACATAAATTTACGCTCTGTGTTGAAAGTTAGGAGTTGAACCCCTAACCATAATGCTACATACGCCTCTGGTCCCAAACTATTCCAAAATAATTGTTAGTTTAGAAATTCAAGACTAAAATTTGTAATTATTTTCAACTATACCTTTGATATTTAAGAAGTATTTAATAAAATGCATAATATTTAAGAGAAAAAATTAATCTATTTACTCTTATTAAATAGGAGTAACTTAATAAGCCATACCATAATTTTTTTTTTAATGAAAATGAAAAGAGCTAACACTATAATTAAAATAAGATGAGGTGAGTATTTTAATTTTAATTTTAACTGTCAAAATTAATTTATTTAATTTAATGCAAAATATCATATGCGAGACAAATTTTTATCATAGTACTACCTTATATAATTGGGCTAGGACTTAGGAGTGGGTGGTCCTTAGCAGTACGCAGCAGTGTTAGCTCACCCTCCTTTTATCTTCCATTTTATGTTCTTTTTTGGGGTCTAAAATCTCTTACTTTTTCTTTGTTTTTTTTCTAAAAGAAACTCAACTCTCGTTTAGTCATAAATTTTGAAGTTGAAACTTGAAATTTTGAGTTTTTGAAATAGTGTTTAGATATGCGTTTTGCTTGAAAAAAAATTAAATTTTGCGAGTGGAAGCGAAATTTCTCTCAAAAACTGATCTGAACAGGTAATAGAGATTGATTATTACCACAAACACATTTGCTAGCGGTGGTTGGCAATGAATGGATCAATTGACCATTAAGCGATGTGTTGGTTGGATAAGATGTCTTTAATTAAAAGTTTTGAGTTCTATCCCTAAATATGATTTTTTTTTTTTATAAAAGCGCTTTCCTCCATAATTGAAACTTATGTTATACAAACTCGAATTAATCGAAATTCTGACACAGGTATAGGATATCTTGTGAGAAACAAAAAATGGAGCAATAGTACATATCTCATTTAGGGCTGTGTATATTAACGGTTAAATCAATAACCCGAACCGATTATTGGGTTATTGGGGTTAATGGTTCGGATTAATGGATTACTGGTTCGGGTATCAGGTGGTGCCTTGTGGTTATTAGCTTATTGGGTCGGGTCATGGTTTGGCCATTATTGTTAACGGGTGAACCGATAACTTGATAACCATTTATTTAATTACAATTCTACCTTTTTATATACAAAGTCACTTGACTAGATTTAGAGTTACTTGATTTCCACTTCATAAACAGTCTCTCAAGTCTCACGCGGCGATTTCACTTGACTAGTAAACATTATTTTGTTTTACTTTGGAAAGAAAAGAAGTGAGTCTTTTTTACATCTTCTACATTCTTTTCAATTCTCACTCTTATTTCTGTGTTTTTGTATTTCTCTTTCGTTCACAATCGTGCATGAATTCTTGTTCTTAAAAACTTTTTGTGTGAAATCTTAACGGTTAAACCGATAACTGAACCGATAACAAACAACAATCAGTTAACCGATAACCCATTAACCGATATCTTAACGGTTCTTTAGCCGTTTAACATATTTACAAATTGATAACCAATAAGTTAAATCGTTAACTTTAAAATCCGAACCGAACAGACGGATATACAGCTCTAATCTCACTACATCCACCGTAAGTATTTTAGTAAGTGTTGGTAGGTCAAAGTTCAAGGAGAATTGGTAAGTGTAAATCATATGGTAAAATTACTTTTGCACGTGAATCTCTGACAACCTTTGAAATTCACTTTGGTTGATTTGCTAGGCTTTTATATTAATGACTTCTACGTGGAAATGCACGTATGCGCACAAAGTAAGAAAAAGTACTTGTACCTTTTTAACCTGAGTTGAAATTATACATACACTACTATAGAATTCCACCCTGTCGAATTACTCAAAGTTATTTTTTAAGAAATCTTATCAAAACGTAGCTAAATCAAGATTGACGGTAAAGTCAACAATTTTCATGATGATGTTCAACCTTCCCATAATCTCAGTCCATAGTGAAAGATTCTGCCCTCAAATTTCGTTAGACTCAGCTAAAGTGTAAAATGTAATTGAAGAAATCAAATTCGTCCCTTAGCCTACTCTATTTCCACAATTGACTTAATTCCATGCCTGCATCTTTTCATGCCTACATCTTTTCATTTTATTGAAATTGATTAACAGCTAAGCGCTTTTATAACATAAGTTTTTTTTTTTTTTTTTTTGTAAGAGATTGCTTTCCTCCGAGGCTTGCACTATACATTGTATTTATCTTAGTGAGGGCAAAATAAGAAGGAAAAAAAAAAAGAATGCGCAAAAGAATAAAAATGAATAAAATAGATCATGAATTTAAGTCGTATATACTTGTAATGTAATGGCTTTTTACACAATCAATGTAATTTAAAATGTTATAGCATGTTGATTATTTATCATTTATTTTAAGTTATCAGTCACTGCTATTAAATAGGATTACTTACCATGACTTAAAAATGATTTGATCGTGTAGATATTTTCTACAACACCACGACATAAATATGTAAATAACTTAACTATATCCATGAAAACTTCAATTTTGCCACATTTTTTTTTACCTTCAAACTTGTCAGGCGCATGTCCCATGCAAATCTGGATTTTCTTTGTGCATTGATATATCTAGGATTGTGGAAATTATTGCACTTTCTCTGACTCTATACACGAAGGCCTCGTCATATTAGTCAGAACAAATTAACATGCATGGTGAAACTGAACCATTCCATTCTTTGTTGAATTCACTCATTGCTTAATTTTTATGTTTTTTTTTCTCATTTTCTTTTTTGCTTATTGTTTTATGAATGTTATTGATTGTACGTAAAAACTTATATATTTCACGTTTGGGACGCAATATTAATCAATTCAATTAGTGTTCCTACACATATTTTTCTCGACTTGATAGATTCATCACTTACACTCATAATAACTAAAGTCACTAATATTTTACCCTATTTTATAATATGTATGTGGTAGACTAATTATATTTTCCTGGAGAACTGATAAATAATGATACTATGTGAAAAAGGATTGTGATAAGAAGCACTCAATTTTTTGTGCCCTTGACGCGATTAGATGACCCTCTTTGAATAATTTGTCCAATTCAAAGATATCTATAATATCCTGAAGTTCTTTGTAACGTTGTAAGGTTTGCTTAACTCTTTAGGAAGTATCGTAATATTCCTCACCAACGATCCAAGGCTGAAGCCAAACTGCTTCGATACAATAATTTTGGTCTAAAAAGCATAAAACTAGGATGATCGATACAACAAATGCGCTACAATAATCAACATACACATATTATAGGTTATGTTTGTCAGACTTGAGTTATATACACTGACAGTATAAATGTTTTCTAACTCAATATCAGTATCTATGTACTTACCCTAAATTTAGGTTATGTAGATGGAAGCCGAATAGCTTATTTAACATGCATGAGAGGCAAAGTGGCAGAAGGTATAGTGTGGTAGGGTAGAAGGTGCACCCTTTTAGCCATGATGGGTACGGTGTTTATGTCAAGGCCCAAGGTGTCTCTCTTCCTTTTAATTTCATTGCACATAGCTAGTGCAGCATCATTTTGATTTGATGTTTTTGTAACTGAAATATCTTCATAGGTTCTTCCATTCATGTGCTTGCAAGCTAATAACTAACTGTGATCAATAAGGCCTTTCTTTTCGTTGAGCACACAAACTGCTTGACAAGAAGATCGTCGTGTGTGTCTCTGCAAGTTTCGTCTAAATGGGCAATGTGTTGTCTTGAGTTTCCTTTCCATCAAATTGCTATTATTTTCAGTGGTTAATTGATAGCCAGTTAGCATCACCAGACAATCAACTTGCTTGGAATACAACTTTAAGTAACCTAGGGAGGTTTGTATTGGACTACTTTATTGACCTCTAATTCTCAATCGAAGAATATATGCTCGACTTCACGATTCAGATAACGAGTGTGATGTTATTATACATACACATTATTCATTGAATGTGTTTGCACATGCATACATAAATTTGAGCTAAAAGTACTGAATTCAATTGAACCCCGTAAACTCGTTCTAGCCCGTCTCTGGAGGGTATCCTAATTTTCTCCTATATATGGTCCTAAGTAGGGGTGTACATGGACTGGGTTGGTTCGGATTTTTTAAATACCAAACCAAATCAATTGCGTCGCCTTTTTAAATTTATAAACCAAACGAAACCAATAAAATTCGGGTTTTTCAACCTCAGGTTTTTTCGGATTTTTCGGGTTTTTTTTCCGGAAAAGTCTTCATACAAAACATATAACTTTTACTTCAATTATTTCTTTAGTCCAGTAAAATATAATCATATAATCAAGGTGTTTCTTAAGAAAAGAACACAAAATGTGAGATGAGTGATGACATTGTATTAAAATATTCAATAAACAAAAAAATCTGTTAAAATATAAAAGATAATAAAATCAGTTAAAATAAATATCGGAAAGCAATATGCAAAACTAAAGAATAGATATCTAACATTACTGTCATTCCTAGTGGTAGAATTGAATTTCTTTTGTTAGTATTAGTGTTGAGTTGGTTTTGGTTTGGACTTTATTTGAGTTACTAACATCCATGAGATATAAAACTTATAAACATTCAAAATTTTATGTTCAAGCTTGAAATAATATGATAAAAGACAAAAAACTACGAAAAAATTTCAAGAAATATTTATAAGTTACATTACAAATAAATATTTTAAAAATTGAATACATGTAATGTGAGGTTGGTTTGGTTCGGTTTGACTTTTTTTAGCTAAAACCAAACCAATTATGATCGAATTTTTTTTTCTAACACCAAATCAAGTCAAACCAAACACTAATCGGATTTTTTTTTCTTCAATTTATCGATTTGGTGTTATTTATCGGTTTATCTTTTACACCGGTAGTCCTAAGTTATTTTATTAAATGTGCGTGAAGGGACTCTTTCGTATATGCACGATACTCCCATTACTGCAAAACATCATGTCAAGACTAAGCGTAACATGGTTGGTGCTAGCTATATATAGTACAACATTAATTTCTTTTTTATCACAGGAAAAAATGATAAAGTTTCTTGATTAGATTTGACACCATTATATTATATCATGAAAGAGGGAGAAAATCCCATGAGAGAATGTCAGAAAAATAGGTCAATATATGAACATGCAGCGAATAGGCTAAGAATTTCATTGAATTAGGAGACAATAATCTTGAGTCTCTAGCATATTCATGTGGACTTGCTTGCTTTGTGTTCGTTTTGTGTTCCTTTCAATTTAAAAAAATACTTGCAAAGGACAACTTCTATCTCTAAACAATAAAATTTGTCGCTAAGTCTATTTAACGATAGATTAGCAACGGATTATCAAAAAATCATGTTAGTTACGGGATATTTAGCGACAGATTAGCAATAAATTTCATAATTAAATCCTATTTTTTTGTAGTGTTCCTTTTCAAACACATTTAAATGAGATATCCCTGTTCTGCCTTAATTTTAAGGAACATATATGACTCATGTAAGTCCATGTTCCTCCTGCATTTATACTTTTCTAGTACTTCTTAATTAGGGTCAAAACCTAATAATAGTGGAGTCTTGTATTTCAAAGATACGACATTAATATTTGTAAGTGGATGACCAGATAGTAGAGTTCGTACATGAGTATTGATATTATAGGCATATGCTCTCACGAGCCTTAATTAAGTCAGTTCCATAAACCAACTAATTAATTTTCCAGCTTTCCTAATTTCTACTGCTAGGGATCAAGTAAGTACCATTTAACAAATAGAAGTAGGATCAAAAGGTGTAGTCTAAACGTATTGAAAAAAGGTAGCATTTCAAATAACGCAATGTTACAATAAGTTTAAGCAAGGTGGCATTTTGTTAAAGAGTTATGCTTAAGTTGGCCTCCTTCAACTAAAAAGGACGGCACATTAGTGTGATAGAAAAAATTTACCCGCACTCAGCGTTTATATCACATCAATAGATGCGTGATCATATGTATTTGCTAATAACTATTATCACTTAATTATGATTAATTAATACATACTTTCACTCTATTATATCCTTTAAAGATGATAAGTTGATATAATTTGGTGTTAATAACAGGTGTGGGTAAATATTTACCTATAGTGCAATTAATGAACTCATAAGCGTATCTTATGATAATTTACTTTTCGTCTAATTAGGCACATTATGTTTTGGGATTAATTTGTGACATTTTAAACAAAACATTTTTTTCTTATAAGTGTTTGTTTTACTGTATGGTCCAGTATCTCAACTTCAAATTTGAAATAGAAAATTTAAAGCTTAAAAAAAACAAAAAAACACAGGTGTGGATGACGAAATTTTATTAAAAGTAAATCCATAAGAAATTTGAATTACGTTAAATCTGTGGTATATTAGTCCAAATAAATATCATGGGCTAATATAATTGGATCAATTGAGTAAGTCTAATTGGTATGGATTTAATTGAAAGTCCAATTTCACCGGGCTAGTCTATTGAGTTGGTCATCAAATCATGAGCCCGCTCCATTAGCCCAAAGTCCATGCCACATATTAAATGACGTGGCGCGCCAAGTCAAGTCAAGCACCAATGAAACCGTGCCACGTGTATAAGTGATGCACCATGCCAAGTCAATAGAGGAACCAATCAATCAAATGTCGCCAAATGTTCAAATGACATGATTTAACCAATCACATATATACCCTAGCTCTCCCTGGTGGTATCAAAACGCCGATATGTCTCGCAGGAATCAATAGAAAAGGCAAATCCCTTATGATACACCAAACCTAAGGGTTCCTCCGCAAGGTTCGTCCACGGAGGGTGAGTCAGGGTTTCGGTGCGGGCCGCGAGAGCGGTACCAAATCGAGGCAAACTCTGAATACTAGATATGACCTCAAAACAACAGGGGTCAAGTATAGAGGTCTTCATAAAGCCAAAAGGAGATCAAGAAAAATACATAGAGAAGCTCTCATCCGCAAGTCTTCCGCATACTAAGAAGTCTTCGCTCCAAGTGGTGAGCCACAAGTTTCCACACCTCTACGTTTATGATTAAAGCTCAGCTCCGCATTCGTAGTGAAATCTCGACAACTAGTAATCCGTTCATTCAAGAACAAGCAAAGTCCTTGATTGACGGCCGTATCGTGAGGAGAAGAATCAGAGGATTACATCTTTTTATTTAAGATTTCATAAAGATTTTAACCCCTGCACAAATTCTTGAAATCAAATATTATTCTGTCACTATTTTTTTTCTTGTCTTGATTATTATTTTCAGGAACGAAAGATTAGTCGTTACAACAAGTTAGAGGAGTAATTCAAGTTAGGAATTAGAGGACTAGAACGAATGCGATTTTCTTGTTCTTACAAGTTAACATGGTGACGTTAATATGTAACTCTAGACTAAGTAGTAAATTGAAGTGCTAATTTGAGTTTGACATTGATACATGTAGCATTAGTTGCTAGATCCCTCATATCATTGTTCCCTCAATGATCTATACGATAAAAAGAAAGGAAGGAGCAAAGTAAGCTTCTAAAAGAATAGACGGAAAGTACCCTAGCATACCTATGTGGTACCCCTTTTGAGCATCGATTTAACTAAATTAAGTGTGAACAGACCTATGTTTATATGGGCACCCATTTTTGTATATACACTTGTATCATTTAATCAATGATTAGTTAATGCATATTCTACTATATTAAATCACTTATTGATAAAACTTTATGCTAGTTTGGTGAAAACACTCAATACGAGTAAATATTTACCTAAGTCACATGCGTACACTCTAGACTTTGATTCAAAGGCGGATCTACAACTTAAAATTAACTGAATTCACGTGAACCCGCACATTACGTTTTAATTCTGCCCCTGCTTTGGTTCACCTCAAGGGGTCCCCCTCTAATGAATATAATATATCTTCTTGATACATGAAAAAGAAAATTTCCTTAATTAAACCTCTCCATATGCGTTCAATCTTATGGTTAAAGTTCCCTGTGTAACAATTATATGCAGCAATACAAGTTGTGCTACTTATCTGGTGGAAACTTCAGTCAGAAGGGAACTCTCTTTCTCAATAAGATCTAGTGCTTTTAAATACACAAAATAATAGCTACAATATTTTTTGTGTAAAGCTGAGAAAGATCAAAATAATATTACAAACTCTGGGCAATGAATGGAAATACCGAATTTGCCAACTCCAAAGTTTCTTCAGAATAATTACTAATAAGATAATGAAAATAAGTTTTGATAATCTAGCTATATAGGTCATCTTCATCTGCAGCACCAGCAGAAGTTGCAAACGGATCAGCAGTTCCGGTGGTGTGACCCGTGCCAGCCTCTGCGAACCGGAACTCAGAACCAAAACCTCGGGACTGCTGCAACGTTTGAGCAAAAGCTTGGTACTTGCGGATATCAGCATCGCTGACACTTCTCCTAGCATATTTCATTGATTCCTCAAAGTGAGCAGGCTTGATCTCAGATACCTCATCATCAACGTCTTCCTCCATGGCTTCCGGATTATCTCTTCTCCTCCTCTCCCTCTCAATATCCTGCAAACACAATGCAACATTAGTTTGTACTCAAGATGTAGCAACTACAGTGTTTGTGTTTTTGTTGGAACTGATCTTTCATGTTATGTTATATTATATGTTCTCTATGACAGCATTTCGCTAAAACAGCCAAAAAATATCAGAACAAAGAACGCTATAATAGAGAGGTTTGACTGTAATATCTATTGCCTCAAAATCTATCGGAAAAACTTACTTTCTCAATGTTCTCTCGGATAGCATATTTGCATGCACGTTGGCAGATCTCCGTAATGTCAGCTCCGCTGAACCCTTGCGTATATTTTGCAAGAGCTCTGAGATCTATATCCTTAGAAAGGGGTGATTTCCGCAGGCATGCCTTGAAAATTTGATGGCGAGAGTCCTCGTCAGGTAGAGGAATGTAGATCAATTGGTCAAGACGACCGGGCCTCAGAAGTGCAGGATCAATAATGTCGGGCCTGTTGGTGGCACCAATAATGAAAACAGTTTTCTTGGCATTCATCCCATCCATTTCAGTGAGGAGTTGATTCAAAACTCTATCAGCCGCTCCTCCGGCATCTCCACTGCTACCTCCTCTCTGCAAAAGCAAGTCATATTTAGCAAACGAAGCAAATAATTTGCAAAGAATACAGCGAACCTTGGTTGCTGGTTAGAGTTATACAGGATTAATTATGCAAGGTTTCGGTATATTCATGCAGCAGTTATTCTATCTTCTACCCTGCATAAAATAATTACATAAATTGACTCATAATTTATACATGTTTTAGTTATGCGGGATTGTAAACTAATAACCAAATACCGTACTTGGTGTGCTGAATTGCTACCAAACATGGTACTAGTTATGCTGGTTTGAATACATGAATAACTCATTTACTAACCAGCAACCAAATGGACCCTAACAGTTCAATGGAAACATGAGAACAAGGAACAGCACCTGAGTAGCAATCGAGTCCAACTCGTCAAAAAACAGGACACATGGAGCAGACCCTCGAGCCTTGTCGAATATTTCTCTAACGTTGGCTTCACTCTCTCCGAACCACATAGTAAGCAATTCTGGACCCTTGACACTAATAAAGTTGGCCTGACATTCATTAGCAATAGCCTTCGCCAGTAAAGTTTTCCCACATCCAGGTGGCCCATAGAAGAGAACACCCTTTGAGGGAGACATACCAAACTTCTCGAACTTCTCAGGATGTTCCACTGGATATTGAACAGTCTACAAAACAAATAATAGGCCAAGTAAATCAATAAGCTTAACAGAATAGACCCTAATATTCATCATTATATGTTTAGTATCCGTATAATATACAAACCTCTTGGAGCTCACGCTTGACAGTCTCAAGGCCTCCAATGTCCTCCCAGGAGACATTAGGAACTTCAACAACCTGTTCACCCAGGCATACATAATTAGGAATCAAATGGAGAACTGTGTAGCAGAAAAAGCTGAAAATGTAACGAAATCTAGAAACTTACAGTTTCACGCAAGGCAGATGGATTGCTTGTCCCAAGGGCAGTTGAGAAGTGCTCATTAGTCACGGCCATGGAGTTCAATATCTCGGCATCGATAGATTCATCTTCCAAGTCAATCACGTCCATCTTCTCTCTGATGCACTGAAGTGCAGCCTCGGTACACAAAGCTGCCAAATCCGCACCAACATGACCATGTGTGTCTCTAGCAATTCTTTCCAAATCTACCTGCAAACAAACATCAATATATTACCAAACTGCAAATCTTTTAAAAGTCAGAATACTAATAAAAAATTGAAGATATGAAATTACATCTTCGGCGAGCTTCATGTTCTTTGTATGGATACGAAGCACCTCAAGGCGCCCGACTTCATCAGGCACACCGATATCTATTTCCCTATCAAATCTGCCAAACCTTCTTAGGGCGGGGTCAATACTATTAGGGCGATTAGTGGCACCCATGACAATTACGTGAGCACGTGATTTGAGACCATCCATGAGAGTCAAAAGCTGAGAAACAATCCTCCTCTCAACCTCTCCATGTGTCTTCTCACGTTTAGGAGCTATTGAGTCAATTTCATCAATAAAGATGATCGAAGGTGCATTCTTCTCGGCTTCCTCGAATGCTTTCCTGAGATTGCTTTCACTTTCTCCAGCCAATTTGGACATGATCTCTGGCCCATTAATGCAAAAGAAGAACGCGCCAGTCTCATTAGCAACTGCTCGAGCTATCAATGTTTTACCCGATCCAGGAGGTCCATACAGAAGAATTCCTTTGGGAGGTTTCACACCAATAGATTTGAAGAGTTGTGGATGCCTCAACGGAAGCTCAACAAGCTCGCGGATCTGAGCCATTTGTTTACGAACGCCACCAACATCATCATAACCAACCTCATCTAGCCGATTCTCATCTTCTCTGTTCACAGGTTCACCCTCGCAAAATATCTCGGTATCTGGGGCAACAACACAATATTCAGGAGGATCAGTCTCGATAACCTTGAACTCTACACTTCTCATTCCTCCTCTTACAATAAATAAATCGCCCTTTCTCACTGGTCGATATGCTTCAAGGAAATAGGCTGCAGACAAATAACAAAAGGAAGACAAGAAGAATCAGCGTTTGCATATACAATTAGGTTCAAGTGCAACAACTGCAACAGAAGAATACCATCAGCTAACTAAAACCTAAACTCTAACAGAAGAACCACAAATAACACCACGTATTCAAAAATTCTAACAAGAAATAAGCAAATCGATAGTAGAAATCTAAAACACTTACGTTTCAAGTAAGCGTCAAATAGATTTCCAGTAACCCCTTCAATGGTGTCATCAATGGGAAGAATGTGCACACGTTTCCCGTACTTGACATCAGGACATTGATGCACAGACACAACATCACCAAGACGAACTCTAAGGTTATTTCTAACAACCTTGTTCATCCTAATCTTTGGCTCCTCGCAGGTGTCATCAGCAAGAGCAATGCAGATTGTATCTTTTCGTTTCTTTCCCTATACAACAAAATACAAAGTTTAAGAACTATACCAACTCCAGTTACAAACTAAACACAGAGTAAAATAGAAAGGTTAATAAAGTAGACCAACAAAGGGCACCAAACACTTATCACCATTCTTCATGGTTTCACAAGGCACAAAAAAATCTGTGAGCGAGACAAATACACAGGACAACACAAAGCTGAAGGCTTTAAGAAAGAACCAGCCTTTTTGGCTTATATCACAAATTCATTGACCTTAAGCTTTTTTCACTTGCACAATTGATTTCCAGCAAACAAGGAGCAAGGGCACCAAACTTTCCCATATAGCTAAAATATCTAACCTACTGTAATATATCATGTAAATCTGTTCCTTCCTTTTTGCATCCTTAATCTTATAAAACCTTATACCTAAGCACAAGCAGGGATAAAAACATCAATCTTCAGTAGAAGAATTGAAGAACATTCTCAAAAAAATTGAAGAACAATCGAAAATCCAAGAACCCTCAATTCAGTTCCAAGAAAACTCCCCCTAACTCATTAGAATTCTCAGTTTATCCACATTGATTATTAATATTTGCATTAGGAAATCCATTAAATATGTATAAATACTTAAATGCGGACTCAGTAACTACATGGTTCGGTGGCAAATTCTGAACCCATAAACACTAGTTACAAACTTACAACCCTTGTCACATAAGTGACAGTTAACCCCAATAAACTACCAAATTTACATATTACCTATGAAAACACAGCAAATTTCAAGAAAACTTAAACAACACAAGGCTAAAAATCTAACCTTTATCAAGATTGTGTCACCACGGAAAAGCTGAAGCTTTTCCATAGTATCAGGGTGAAGAGAAACAACAGAGTTATCATCATTGATTGCTTCATCAACAACAAGTCGATTAGGTGACTTCTTTCTCTCAAGAATCGCTGTACTAAAATCCCTCTTAGTCCCTTTCCTACAAAAAATCATTAAAATAAAGCACAAAAATTAAAAAGCTTTTATAACCAAGAATCAAAATACAAATACACCAACATATTATTATGCAAACACACAAAAAAATTGAAAAACTTTAAGGACCCGTTTGGCCATGAGAATTTTTCACTATTTTCCTGAATTTTTTTCTCTATTTGAAAATCAGCTTTTGGCCATGAAAAACCCCTAAAATCCTGTTTTCACTTTCAGTACATTCAAACCAGATATTACTTGCAAAAACTATAACCAAACACAACTCCATTTTCAACTCCAACTTCAAGATTCCAAATAAAGTGAAAAATATTTTTCTTTCATGGCCAAACGCCTACTAATAACCAAGAATCAAAAATACAATTACACCAACATATTATGCAAAAACACAATAAAACAAAATTTGAAATACTGTAGTAATAACCAAGAACCAAAGTACAAGTACACCAACATATTTTTATACAAACATCACCAAAAAAATTGAACAACTTTAGAAACCAAGAATCAAAATACAAGTACCCCAACATATTATTATGCAAACATACAAAAAGCCAAAAATTGAAAACTTTTAATAATCAAGAATCAAAATACAAGTACGCCAACATATTTTTATACAAACACCACCAGAAAAAATGAAAAACTTGAGAAACCAAGAATCAAAAATACAAGTACACCAACATATTATTATGCACACAAACACAAAAAAAAAAAAATTGAAAAATTGTAATAACCAAGAATCAAAATACAAGTACACCAACATATTATTACGCAAACACACAAAATAAAAATAAAAATTTGAAAATTTGTAATAACGAAGAATCAAAATACAAGTACACCAACGTATCATTATGCAAAAAAACAAAACTAAAAAAATTGAAAAACTTAAATAAGCAAGAATCAAAAATACAAGTACAAGAACATATTTTTATACAAAAATTTGATAAAGGGTACTTACAAATCAGATGATTCAGCTTCGTTAGTCATGATTTTCTTTTTTTCTTTTTGGTTTTGTAGAGTTCAAAGAGTTTTCTTATAATGTGTACTTATAAAATATCTGACAATGGCAAGGTGTTCTATATATATAGGACTATAGAATATAAATAGTCCGTTTCTTGTTAGGAAAGAAATGCTTATTTTATTTTTTTTAATCACTTTTTCTCTTTTTTAATGTTGCCTTTTTTTGCTTTTTCTTTTTATGATGTTGATGATATTTTTAAAAATATTTTTCCTTGCTTTGGTTTTATATGAAAATACGTTTTGAGGGAATAATTGATAATGTGACATGTCAACATTTTGCTAACATGGCATTCCTTTATTTGTTCACCAAACAAGTCACCAATAATAATTTAGACTTGAAGAGAAATATAGTCAAACTTAATAAACTCTTAATAGATATTTTATCATGTATTATTGAAGTGAACACTTTTTAAAATTTTCTTTTGAGCATGTATTTTTTCTATGACAAAAATACTTGTTTGCTTGAAATTTTGGATTTTTTTTTTTAACAAAAGTTGTTTGTTTGAACTGTTTTAACTTACTTGTGAAATTACACTGAGTATGTTGTTGTTTTTTGTTTGAACAGATTTTTTTTTTTTTTTTAGCAAAAGCTAATAATTGAGTCTTGAAAGGTTTTAAAAACTAAATTTAGACATTCTCGAAAAAAAATTAACCCTTTATTCAAAAACAATTCAACAAACACTTCCAATTGTTTTTTTAACAAAAAAACCTCAAAGCTAAGTTTTCAAATATCAACAAACAAGTCCAAGTCAATAAGCTATCAAAACCTCCTCTTCAAATGCAAAATTCCAGAACATTCCAGCCAATTCTATTGTCCCAAATTCCCTATTATCATAAAAGGACAACTAATTTTTCCACTTTTCAGGCATTTAACCTTAGTAATTACTTATAAATTAAAATGAAAATTTAACCATAAATAAAGTGATAATGTGGGTATAAAAATATAATTCTTGCATTGACTAATATGGAGTAAATGTAGAGCATAAACAAACTTTTTCAACTCTATACTGATACTTATTTTGTCAATTTCATTCCAATTATTTTGCAATCTAAAGGTAGGCTAAGATTTTAAAGCACCTTTGCTTGTTATGCATAGCTACTAGATATTCCTCCCAATGCTTTCAAGAGCATTATTTTCTTGGAATCATCATATTATATAATAAAGTCCACAACCACCAACCTTAACTCTTGCCCAAGTTAGGCAGCTGAAACTCACCTCCACTTCTTAGTAGGTTCACAAGAAAGTTACTTCAAGGGAAAAAGAAAAAAGAAAAACCCCACCAACTAAATTAAAAAGAAACAAAAAATAAAGTGTTTTTTTTTAATAATTGAGATATCTGAACTAGTTTACGCGCCCATTCCATTGTGTACTTGATATCACTAATTCTATCCATTAATATTTGCACATATGAGAAAAAAATATTACCTAGTGCTTATGTCTTTATCGTGATTTGAATCTGAAACCTCATGATTCTTTAATACACTTCATTGACCACTAGATCACTCTCGAATGCATAAAGGCTTGATACTTGCAAAACAATAGTAAGATCCATACAAATAGATGAACACCTTACTAACTACATTCAAAATCCTTTGTTCTTCCAACTTTTCGATCTTCCCATACCAACGAACTCTATAAAATAATTTGTAAATCTAAATATGTTAATTGTTCTCAGGTAGCACATTTGGCCATTTCCAAGTACCATATAATATAAACCAGGACGAAAGAACAAACAGTTATCTTTTCATTG
The DNA here is from genome assembly GCF_019175385.1 of Lycium barbarum. Classification (NCBI taxonomy): domain Eukaryota; kingdom Viridiplantae; phylum Streptophyta; class Magnoliopsida; order Solanales; family Solanaceae; genus Lycium; species Lycium barbarum. The sequence continues at coordinate 5,481,508 of NC_083339.1, read as the reverse complement.
CATAAAACAAAGAAATTGCCTTGCAAAAACTAGGTGCATATTGAAAAACTAAAGAACAAAAGCAACATTATTAATGGTTGTTTGAGCAAGCACAGTTTTTCAAACAGCAGCCTCCGTAGTTTTACTTTCATACATATGGATTCAGCTGCAAACAAAAATAACAAAGATAATTAACATGAGCTCAAGCTATCAAGAGCATGAATAACTTTAAAGCCCAATGTAAGGGAAAATGAACAGTGATTATTCATACGCCACAAAATATCCTTAATCTTCTTTGAGAAACAATCAAACTCCAATCAAAGTTACTCAACAGAATCCGGTCATCACTTCCGAAAATAACAAAGAGATGGCCACACGTCTTAAAGAATATATAGCCATAGCCACTGCAGTAAAGAGGAAAAATAGCAAAACTTAAAAACCCAGCTTAACAATCCAAAACAAACCATAAGGTTAAAAAGTGCAGCACCATAGCCATCATAAAGCCATCCAATCTCATGATTATCATCCCTGCTACTTAGAACTCTATCTATAAGTTTCCTCAACCACTACCACTATGCATAGCAGTCAATTCAATTTTCCAATTATGCTATTAAGTCCTTTTCCAACAGTTTCTCATGGTGGAGAAACAACAATCTCTGAAAGCCTAATTAGATGTCAATTGGCTACAAAATGTTGTATTTTCTTCCTTTCTCTCCAAAATATACTATCAAGGCCTGACTTTGAGGGAGAATATGACCGTTGGAAGAGAGAGACAGTGCTCTCATGCGAGCTTCTCTGGCGAAACTAGAAAGTATCTGGCACCACGACAGACTCTTCAAGACCAGCAAGACGTAACATATCCGGAGATTTCACGTGCCTGCATGCACCGGGAAAAGAGGCAGCTTCTTCCATGACTAATTTACACCTAGATCCGAGCAAGGTAAAGCATTATGGGGATCGGCTCCCTCTCTAGATTTCATCCATCTTAAAACCACTCGTCTCCGACAATTGTAAAGTGGGCAGATTCTCAAAAAAAGCGATGGCTAGTGAGAAATGCACATATATACTTGTTCGTAGAATCAAGGAAGTTAAGAGTCCATATCATCTTTCAAAGAAGCTCTTGCCTGGCCAGTCCTCTCTAATAGCTCAGTAATGAACATAAATCAAAAAGGGAAAATAACAGCCAAATACCATTCGGCCACAAGGGGTTCTAAATCCAATAAAAAAGACTCACTTTCTTAGCCCAATTTTAAGGGATATCTACATTGTATAGCCACCCATCAAAATAATAGCTGGAAAATGTATATTCTCTGTATACAAAAATCAATACACAAGAAAAATACATATTTTATACAAAATTGTGTATATTTTTTGTATATTTGGCTAGCAAATGTAATTTCTTTTTTCTTTTTTCTTTTTTTCCAAATGTGTAACTTTCCCTTTCAATAACTCAAATGTTCTAGTCTCAAACAGCTGAAAATACAGAATAAACCCAAAAAAGGGTGTAAAAAGTATACCTTTACAAGTATGGAAACCAGTGGGTTGGCAATTTTTTCGTTTGTAGCAATTTCTTGGACCCCTTTTGGCTGTGAGAATGTCAAGAGAAGCTGTGTTCTTCATTATAAAAGTCCTTCCTCTTCCAAGTAACAATCCCAGTGCCATTTTCCTCCGATTTTCAACAACATGAAGAACTTATTAAGAAAAAGAAAAAGTGAAACACAGTAGAGTTGAAGGTCTTATGGGGTTTTAGACTCTACGTATTATTTCATAATGCATCGTATTGTGTTGTACTGTATTGTTTTGATGAATATAACGTTTGGATAGATTGTATCTGTTTTCCGTTGTTACATAATGTTAGACTTGAACAATTTGAATGATAAACCTACAATAGGGTACAGTATGAGAAAATGTATGATAAAGGATAAAATATGATTATAAGATAATAAGTAAAAACGAAATAAGAAAAAATAAATAAGCTAAGACGCAATAACACCAATTCGATGTTACATAAAATGAGACTTTTCGTCGTATCCTAACGATGAATTTTACGATACGATACAATAAAGTAACAATCAAAACAAGCTATTAGGCAAGGTTTTGGCCTTTCTCTTTTAGCCAAATTCAACTGCATCAAAAGCAAATTCTGTATCAGTAATGCGAGAAAATGACAAAATTGGTCCTTTTATGTTTTGAGGGTAGATTCAAAATAGTCCATTAAGTATGTATTGAACTGTTTTGGTCCTTCAAGTTTATAAAAAATTAACACCCTTTAATTTCTGTCAAATATTACTGAATTCTTGTTAGTCAGATTTGAGGGAAATTATGGGGGGGGGGGGGGGGGGGGGGGAAGGAAATTGGTGGTAACTCACAATTTGATTTACAAGTTTTGTAGTTTCTGTTATTTTAAATTTATTTCTCGAGTTTGGTGTAGCTTTTTGAAGTGTAATTTCTGCTAATTTATATTTTTTGTGTTGCATATTGTAGAATTTGATGGTACTTTTTTGGTGTTTATAGTTAAATCTTTTTGCTACTGTTTCCGTCAAATCTAACAGGCATAATTCACCAAAAATATTTGACAGAAACTAAAAGTGTTAACTTTAAGCAAACTTAAAGGACCAAAATTGTCCAGTTTATATTAAAAGACTATTTTGAACCTACATTCAAACATAAGGGATCATTTTTCCCATATGTTGTCACTTGTACCCTTGTAATTTTTATAAGTGTGGGTCAATACTTCTACGATGAAGCAAACTCTCCTGGCTCGAAAGAATAGAAACTTCCTTTCATCACATTAATCTCATAATCGTTAGACAAATAATTTATTTTTTCATGAGATGAAAAAATCTATTTTGGAAACTAAAGTTTTCGGCCTACAAAATATTTTGGAAATCAACTCTAATAGTTAGTTCAACTGAAAAACTAACCATCAAAACATATAATTGGCATCGTTGATAGCAATTGTTTGCAACTACTAATAATTATACATTTCTTTGAATAACCTCATAACATTGTCAAAATATAAGAGGACCTTTCCTCCTATCATCTCAAAATTTTTGAAATAAACTCAACTAAAATATTTATTGAACAAACAACTTTTATATTCAGTGGCCTGAATTTACCTAAGCAAAAATAAAATTCAAAGAGCAAAAAATATAACAAGAGCACAACATAGCCAAAAAAGAAAAGAAAGAGATAGAACCATAGCCCAAATGCAATGGCCCAAACTCCTACACCTAACTTGGGCCCTTTAGCCCATATTCTTACAATTAACATTAGATTTCAAAGATTCAATGGATCAGCCCATTACCATTTTGGTAAATTGGACTAGCATGCCCATTAGAAAGCCCAGCCCTTTTCCTCACATTGACCTTTATGTCTTCCATGAATTGATGAAAATTCTTCTCTGATGATCCATCTTGTCCTAATGCATTTTCTAATGTCTTTCTCACTTCCTTCACTGCCTTTCTCAATGCTTGAGTACTATTTCCACACATAAAATTCCTAACCTTTTTGGAGACTTCCTCGTGTGTGACACGTTCTTTGTCACACAGATTAATTCCGATCTTCCAATCATTTACAACTAGTTTTCGGTTAGTGAATTGATCGGTCAACAAAGGAAAACAAATTAACGGTATACCACACCATATACTTTCCAATGTCGAGTTCCAACCACAGTGAGTCAGGAATCCACCTATAGCAGGGTGCGAGATAACCTCAATTTGTCTACACCATGGCACGATCAAGCCACGGTCTTTTATACTCTCCTCGAACCCAACGGGCAGGAAATCTGTCTCGTCCGAACTCACAATATCGGGCCTTAGAACCCAAATGAAGTTCACCCCACTAAGTTGAAGCCCATGGGCTATTTCCAAAAGATCTTCTTTACTAGTGTGAGCATAGCTACCAAATGAGACATACAAAACTGAAGTATTGGGCTTGCTATTGAGCCATTGAGAGCAATCAGACTCAGACCATAGGCTAATACTGAATGGGGCCTTAGTGATCCCAGATGGAAAAATGGGCCCAATAGCATATGTGGGCTGGTTCTTGTTTAGGGCTGAGAGAGTGTCATATTCAAGTTCTTGGACTGTATTACAAATGATGATATCAGCCTTTTTAATATCTGCAAAGGCCTTGTAGAGTACCCTGTGGACACAAGTCCAAATATCAGTTGCTTGGAGATATGACATCAAGTCCCTTGGTTCAATAGCTTTAACTCCTGGTATGTAATCTATAGTGTCCTTGCGATTATCTGACAAATAAGAATATAATTTATTCAGATCATAAAAATAAATAATTTATTCAGATCATAAAAATAACACGAGTAAGTTGAGTTGGTTTGATGTTAACACCCACAAATATAAAGTATTCAATCAAAAGAAAAGAAAAAATTCCAAAATATAGTGGGTTGGTGTGGTACTTGTAGCACATATTGAGACAAAGAGGCCTACTCATAAGCTGAAATGTCACATCATTAACATCAAATAATTTCAAGTAGACTCACCAATCCCACTATGCACCAATAATTAGTTAGTAAAGGATTCTCAATATAAGAATGATTAGCTAACTTTCTTAAAATTAAACAATTATGTTCCAACTCTATGGTCCAAATTTAAACATATAAAATGAACAAACGTTTTAATAACTCCTTTCTAGTAAATGAAATACAAATGTGACAATCCACTGGGTCAAGGCCATGCTAGGAGGCTTAAAAAGACAGCTATTGAAATACTATAGTAAAATGAAATCCTAAGCCCACCAAACATGCACAGACTTGGCAAAGTTTAGGCATCTTTAATATTTTTAGTTAGCCAGCTAAAAAGTTTCAACCACCTAGTTGTTATTGGTGTATATTCAGTGTATAACAAGAGTATAATTAATGTAAAATCGTGTAAACACATAATTATACATTTATTGTTGACTTTGTTGGGTTATTATGTGGTGTAAAAATTTCTAATTTTTTATTCTAAGATATCTCCAAGTGTGATTTCTAATTTTTTATTCTAAGATATCTCCAAGTGTGAACACCTATCCTATTATGATGTCCACATGCGAAAATAGACGAGAAAAAGAAAAAACCAACTAAACAATTACATTAAAGACACCATTAGACCAATTTAACTAATTTATCTGATCATGTGAAAATCTGTTTCATACAAAAACCTTTTTGTTGGTATATCTCAACCAACAACCATTAATGTTTTCTGAAAACAAAACAAAAACATTTCTAGTTAAGACATAAACTATTTTTAGAAAACAAGTTGTTTGTTCTGAAAATCAGAAAACTAGTACTGTAGTAAATTGGTATCTCAACTAACCACCGTTACCACCATCAAACTTTCTTGGGATCCCACAACCAAAAACAGGACAAAAACAAAAAGAAAGAAGAGAGACCCACATGGCCACTCCACTGGTCTACCCTGCATTTTACACCAGTTATGTAGGTCCATTGTCACAATCCAATTTACAATTGAAATTATAATTTGACTATATTAGTCGGTGGCATTTAAGGGTATCACCTGGTGACTAATGAAATTGATTAAGAATAATGAGGCTTTATATTCAAATGAGGCAAAAATATTACTATGTAATTTTTCTCCAACTGTTTAAGTCTTGATGGACAGTGTTATGTGATACATGTTGATGGGGAATAGCATGTACCTGTAAAATTAGTTTAGTCAAAGTACGCCCAAACTAGCCTGAACATTATGATTATTAAAAAAAAAAATATATGTTGCTTGGTTCTCAGACTTCACATGTTGGCTGGTTTTGAGACTTCACTTTCTGATTGACATTTATTCCATGTTAATTTAAAGCAGGGCGTCGGTCGCCTACTGTATATATACATTATTATATTTTTACAAAAAATACTTATACACATTTATTTACTTATTATTAATAATTTTTTTGGCAAAATGACAGAAAAGGAATTACACTTTTTTTCTATAAGGTGATCAGACATGCAAGGTAAAACAAGATTTCGGAACGGATTGCGAAAGAAGTATCAAATCGATCCAAACTCCGAATAGTAGATATGCTCTCAAAATATCAGAAATTACTCGAAGTGCGCGCAAGTGGAGTACATTAAAGTTAACAAAAAAAAACAAGGTTGGTTGGTGAAATGAGGGAAGATAAATATCATTATCGAGAGAGAAAGAGCCCGAATCACGAAGCTAGGATCCTAAACATAACTCAGTGATAAAAGAGGAATTGTAAAACAGCTACCATGCATGATTTTCCAATTCCACTAATGAAACTCCGTGACATTGATAATTTATCAGAAATGACTCAAAAATATCATCTTTTTATCTATTCGATTAATTTTTTCCTAAAGTTATTTTCAGACTTAAAATTACATGACAGAGTCCATTTTTCTTGAGGAGAAAAAAAAAAAAAAAAAAAAAAAAGGTGAAAGCAAAGTGGCACTAACCTTGACAAGCAAAATGTCCATTTTTCTTGAGGAGTTCCATATGATAATAGAGATTAAAAACCAAAGCAGGTTCTGTCCAAAACGAAACATAACACAAATTATACTTCTCAGCAATCATGGCTGGCCACACATAAAATGTATCAGCAATCAAGCACGTCACAGGTGGGTCCCCTTTAACCAAATCTTCAACCAATTCATCAAAATGTGCCGAAAAAACATGCAATAATCCTTCAACAAATTGATCATGATTTAATGACCTATCAAACCTTAATGGAAATCCATCATTAACTGTCTTGTAACGAATGTCTAGTCCAGATTCACGTGCTCTAGCAAATAAATCATCTTTGTTTATAATTTGGCAATTTTGTTGAGATGATTGTTGTGAGTTTGAAATCTTGGAATGTATGTAATGTGTGTTAACAAATGTTATTGTGAAACCATGTGAAGCTAGTTTAATGGCTAGATAGACAAAGGGTGTGATGTGACCTTGATATGGATATGGAATCATTATAGCATGAGGTTTTTGGCTATGATTTGTTGCCATTGATGATGGTGATGATGAGTGTTTTTTTTTTTGTTTGTTTTTTTTTTTTTTTTTTTGAAGATGTTTTTTCGAGATTTGGAGAAGATGAAGATGATTGATTGACTAGTTTTGTGGAGTGTTTTGGGGTCTTATGAGTATCAAGTGGCATTTATTTGTGTTCCATAATTGAAGGGAAAAGGAAGGGAAATGAATTAAAGGAGGGCAAGAATTTCTAGGAAGGGAATTAAGTTTTGTAAAATTATAATTTGAGTAACCAAACAAACTTAATTTATTTATTTTTATTTTGTTTTTGTATAGGTAAGGCATTAATTGGGCCATGGTTTAGTCAATAGATATTGGAAAAAAAGGAGTCAATTGATATTGACTACTCTAATGTCCCCTTTAACTCTCAGGCACCAAACATGCTCATAAAGATTTATTTGATTTTCCTCATACTTTAGATGTGATTGCATCTTTTTCTTATTTTCATTCTTTTCGGCTCGTCTGGTTCCGGACTAAGTTATCCGAAATTATGGTCTTGAAATCATAATTTTTTGATTAATTTATCTCTTCTGAGGCGAGATAAAATAACACCAAATTTGATGAGATAAGATTGGATATTCAGTACTAAGTTTTAGATTAAATTTATTCGTTATTTGATTGAATTTATTCTAGAATAATTTATACCTTCAATCAAACAAAATATAAATTTAATCTCAAACTTAATTCTGGAATATCTCATCTTATTTTATGAACCAAACGACCCCTCATCGGAGTCCCAAATAATTGGTTAAAGATATGTATTGTTATCTGCTTATACGGTCTTTAAATAAAGATTTTGGTAAGACCAAGGTTCATTCTTTTCGCATTATATCATAGTCAGGTCCATTTCAATTGTTGATCTATCAATGTTGCAGCTCATGTTATATTGCAAGTCCCATGTTATATTGCATGTCCAAATGTCCAGTCCTACGCATGCATATGAGTGTTAGAGTCTCTCAATGATTTAGAGTATAGATTGTTTTCTCCTTATATAATTTTGGTTAAGTTTTCACCTTATGAAAGGTTGAGCTAGATTGCATCTCTATTTTCCTTGCTCAATAATCATCTATTTTCTGATTTATCTTAATCTTTTAACATAGCAAATAATCATCTATATTGAAGGGGGAATATGATTAGTTGGAAGTCATGATGGCCAAAAGTAGAACCCATAGGTATCTGCAATTTTTGCTTTGCTTAAAACTGTACAATTAGGTATCCCATGTTAGAATTTTAAGAACTCTGATACCCTTTTTGAAATTCTACAAAAAACAAATTAAAGGTTGTTGCACTTTAGATTCAGTGTGTGTTAATAAATTTATTGGATCTTAGTGGCTTAGAATTGGCATCTCAGAATATGCATATAAAGTAAGAGTAGAAAGTAATTAAATTAAAAATTTGAAGTGACTTAAGAAACGAAGGGATTGGTGGCTCAGAGGAAGTGGACCATATGAGGTTTGGTGAGACGGGGAACATAAGTTAATGATTTTTTTTAAAAAAAAAAGTAATCTCTACAAATAAAATATTGCAGGATCTTAGAGTTAAACAATAAAAAAAAAATTGACTCTATTTGGGTTGAACAAGTCTAAAGTTGTCGTCTGTCAAACGTTTAGTATTTTTTTATGCCAATTGTGTTTTTTTCCTCTGCTGATAAGCACGAAAATAAAAGCTTCAATCGTATAGATACACTCAATTTGTCGAAACTTATTGTCCATGAATAAAGAAAAACCCTTCAATATTGAAAACAATAAAAATTAGAGTAAACATATAACAGTGCGATGAAGAATAGATCTGAAAAAAGACTTTCATTTCCAGTTCCTATTTTATTTTTAATTGAATTTTACTTTTTCTAAAAAAAGAAATAATAAATTGAAAGTGTATGCCAATTAAATTGTTACCGCTACTTCTTCACTATCCACATTTGATGTTTACACTTGTTCAATGAATGTAAGACATATGTTTTGCATATACAGTTTTAACACTTAAACATGGTTAATGGTACTTATTTTTACTTTGATTTTGTAATTATTGCATGATCTTAGAGTTAACAATAAAAAATATTGACTATATCTGGGTTGAAGTTTATGTCAATTGTTTTCTTTCTTCTGCTGATAAGCACAAAAATAAAAGCTTGTACTATTATATAGATACTTTCAATTCGTCGAGACATATTGCCCATGAGTAAAGAAAACTGTTCAATATCAATAACAATAAAAATTAGAGCAAACATATAACAATGTGATGAAGAATAGATTCGAGAAAGAAACTTTCATTACCAGTCTGCTACTTTTATCTTTATTTTTTGTTTTTATTGAATTTTGAATCTTTTAAAAGGAAAAATAGTAAATTGAAGAGTTTATGCCAGTTAAATTGTTGTTTTTTCTTTTTGCTGAGAGCCAATTAAATTGTTGCGGCTACTGTAAAACTACTACTTTTCACTGTTTAACTTTATTGCTTGACCTTATCATCATTGTCCCATTTAAATTAGGGGGGAAAGGTGAGTCGTTTTTGTTTTTCTGGAGTGTAGCAAAACTTTCTATAGTGCCAACTTTATTTGAAAATTTCACGGCTATTATATTGAAATATTGTTATATATATATACTGACATTTAATGTTTAGATCTCATTTAGTTGTTATATATAAAAGTACGCAAAAAAAAACTTATATTTTTTATATTATAAACGAACAAAATACTTGTTAATTTTAAAATTTCAATTGATTTTCATATTTTATTATTATTAATTAAATTGACTAACAAATCCATAACTAAATTGTACCGTACTGATAAAAGAATTAAATCTAAGGAACATATGCTTTTAAAATTTAAATATTTCAAGTTTGACATAAGAATTCTGCAGTTATGGGTTGTTTCGTAAATTTCAGTCTCTTAGTGATCATATAATGTTTGAATTGACGAAATATTTTGTCCAAACTTTCTTTAAAAAGGAATTTAATAACTTTCTCTTGATGATTACCATACATATTTTAATATTTTATATATAATATATTTCTTACAAAATATTATTACACAATGTTTGAGTATGGCTGCTATAGAAAGACAATTTTACAAAGAGTGTGCCGCTATAATGAATGTTACTGCTGTTATAGATAGAATGTTGTTATAGAGAAGTAAAATATAACATGAAAAATCGGTGCCGTTATAATAAAATGTTGTTATAACGAATGACAATTATAGAGAGATTTGGTCCTAGTATATAAAGACAATTAAATGACAAAGGAAAAAGAAAGGACAATTAAATTGAGTAGTCAGCCTTAAAAATGGAGGATTAAAACTCTGAAAATTGTGCTTTTCTTTTTAAATTTTTTTACATCAAGCAGGGAAAAGAAATTCACCGAGCCCTCAACACATAAAAATGAGCAACTTCTTATTTTTGGAAAGAATAGCAACAATTATTTAAAGTTTTCTTTTCTCTTTTTAAATTTGTGCAAGTGAGCCTACTGATATTGGCATTGGATGTTTACACTTGCTCAGTGAATGTAAGACATATGTTTTGCATATACTAACACTTAACCATGGTTAAGTGGTACTTATTTTTATTTTTATTTTGTTAATTCTTAAAGTTAATTATTGCATGATCATAGAGTTAACAATAAAAAATATTGACTAACAAGAAGTCCAAAGTTGTCGTCTGTCAAACGTTTAGTATTTATGCAAATTGTTTTTTTTTTCTTTTTTCTTTTTTTGCGCTGAAGAGTTTACGCCAATTAAATTGTTACTACTAGTTCTTTTCACTACTATTATTTTTATTGCTTGCCCTTATCATCATTGTCACTAATAAATATGTGTGCTATTTTATATATTCGTGTGGGTGAGCCTATGGATAATGAGGAACTGTAAGATCACTAATCTGTAATTTAAATCTCTTTTTATCTTTTTGGATGTTGCATTTGATTTTTTTTTTTTAAAGGTTAGTTAGGGGGCTCAAGCTAATAAAACAAAAGCCTAATATTTGAAATTCGAATCTTACACCTATAAAACATCATAAAATTTAAAATACCAACTTCCGTAAATCTTGAAATTCACAACGACATGTTACAAAACATTCTTATCGTTAGCATATATATGTGAATATCTTTACCTTATTAGCTTGGGGGATTATGTTATCTGATTATCCCTTACAAAATCTTTTCACATATGTTGCGGACAAGGATCAGACTTAGGAACTTATGAGTTTGAATTCTAACTCGGTTGAATTATTGGGTTCTAAATTTATAATTTATATATATATTGTGTGTGTGTTTAATAAATCTCGTAATACAAATACATAAACACAGGTCAAAGCTATTGGGTTTGACGTAACGGTACATTTGCCCCGGAGAACATGAATAATATGTTGTCAGTTATCACAGCGCAACATGTACTCCAATTTCTGATACTAAAATAATGCACCACCATTTGACACTTATAAATAATTTGTTGATTAGCATATACCCACAGATCCTAAAATTATGAAATAGCAATTGCACATGTCTTAGGTAGAAATGATTGGTCTGCCAAAAAAAAAAAAATGAGAGAGCAGTGATGATATGGCGGCTTCTTCAAGAAAAATGATTTTTTTTTTAAAAAAAATGGTAATAGAATGGAAATAATATACTGTTAGGTAGTTTAATTTGTAATATATAGAGGGCTTAAAATTGAACAGGCACATTTGTTCATGAAAGAACATGACGATTCTGAAAAGTCATTTCTCAAATTCTATAAATATAAAGACACTCGTGAAACAACATATAGAAAAATCGACTGGCATAACCACAAACTTTGTTGTATCCTAAAGGGAATTGCTTATATTTTCACCAATCTTTATACGGGCAATATTTCTTTAAGAAAGGTCGATTCTTCGCACCTCAAAGCTATTTCTTCTTTAATCATATTTACCTATTTTTCTAACATATACTACTGGTATTTTTTTTTTTTTTGGTAATTGAATATTAAAAACACGAATTTGGTAAGCCAACAGGACAAGCAAATCTATGACTATCCTAAGAGACCAAGAGAGGTCATAATCTAATTGATCTATAACCACTACATCACTACTGTTTATTAGACCATTTTTGTTCTCTTGTTAATTAAATTTGTTATGAAATAAAAACACCTATTTTTTTCTCAGGAAATACCTATTTAAATATTTCCAAGGACAACATTTACAGTAGTAGGATTAACGTGGGCAAAGTTTCAGTCTTGCCTCATAATGGTGAAGTAAATGATTTACTTAGATTAAAGGCGGCTTGAGGATTATAAATTTACAAATTTTGAATTTTAGGACAGGCATGTGGCATTCCATGATCATATTGCCACTAAGATAAAGGAGAATCGAGGACGGTTGTCATAAGCTGACAGCCAACGTAAAACATGTCAGCTCAATAATCCTCATTGGAGTTCAAAATTGCACCTAAATGTGACCTCTCCTTACAAGTTTAGATTAGTGAGGTTAGTCAATCCTGCATACTCGATGATTGAAAGAACAAGTTGAAATACTTACAAGTTGAAGGATGTAAAAATCTATTTCTTAACCTTTCCCAATGGGCTTCAGAGTTTCAGAATGTTGAGGCTTGGATTGTGTGACCAATTATAATAGGAGTATGGGTTTTCTTTAATCAGTGTTTTCCACTTGCAAATTTTAAGGCCCCCCATGTTTCTAGTTTACAGACCATGTATCTATTTGTTTTTTAAGTTCCAAGACATCATCGAACCAGCTGCCTCTGTGGCAGAATATTCATCTATATATGATCAAAATCTTCATGAGCATATTCCATGAATAAAACTAACAAGTGTTTAACGGTTAGGAAGCGTTTTTATTCGAACTATGTAACTTTTTTTAATTACATGTATACATATAATAAGATCATAATTATTTTAACACTACTAATTTTATTAATTCTAAATGCTGAATTTAACTGAATGCATTATTTTTTCAATCGAAATATATATGCATATGTACACGAATTTTTCTTATAAAAATGTACGTAGACATAATCTCCAGTTGGAATCAGTCAATTACATTGAACGTGTAAATATGTTTTACGCCATTAGTAGATTAATTACAAATTTTTTTCTTATTTTAATTCACGCTCTGCCTTACCAAATGATGTTATGCTGGTCCACTTACTAGATATCTAAGTGAATTATTTTATGGAATATTCTAAATATAAATACCAACTGGACTTACTGATTTTTTTTTAACTTAGTATACATAAATTACATTGAATATATACAATTATACATATAATATATATTCATCGGATATTTTTAACTTAGGCAATTGATAAACGTCTATTTAGATTAATCCTTCTCTCAAATAAAACAATAATGCATAATCTAGTCTAGGATAGAAGGAAAAGATAAGTTCAAAGAACAACATACTTAATAGGGAAAAGGGCCTGATTTACCCCTCTACTATTGGAAATAGTCCATAAATACCCCCCGTTATACTATCAGCACAGATTTGCCCCTGTCGTTACATTACTTGCAATATTTGCCCCTATTTCTAACTGTGCTCCAGCATGGCTATTAAAATTCCACGTGGCTGACATTTGGATAAGGTGGGTGTCACATGGCATGCCACCTCACCGCCCTCTCCCCTCTCCATTTCTTTCTTCCATCTCCAACCACCATTAAAGCCACACAACCCCAAATCAGATTCAAGTAACTTAAAATTTTGTGATTTTGATTTTAAGCCACACAACCACCATTGAAGCCACATCAAGAAAGTTGTAATATAGCTCTTTTTTCTAGGGACATTTCGACAATAAAATAAAACCCAGAATACTACTCCATAAGTTTTCTCCAATATTTTATTTTCAGCAATCAGCATCAGTCATAGCAAGAGAGATTCAGTATATTCAGTATACAATCATTAACCAGCAAAATCACTTTTTTTTTTATAAAAAATTAAACAGCAAAATAACTAAATATTGGGGTTCCTTGGTACATTACTTACATCATAGACCGAAACCTAATATCATACCAACATTTTCAGAGAGAAAAATAAAAGGATAAATTAAACCCACTACCCCATTTTTTCAGAATTGAAAAATAATCGCCACTAAAATCCAATTAGATTTGTAGATTACCATATTCCAGATTTTTTATCTTTACTGTTGACATCTTCAACATTGAGGGAGGTCTCTTTTTCTGTGGACTCAGTCAAGCTAGTCTCCGTTTGAGGGTTAGTTCAGGGGTGTTTTGATTGGATGAAGAATCATTTTCTGATGAAGAGAAAAATCTAATCTTTGAAGGAAAATTAGAAACAACTGGGCCATGAATGATTTTACTACTGTTGAAATAATTGGGATTAGATTTGAAGTTTTGAGAGGGATGGAAATTGCGCGAGCAAAGAGAAAGAGCTCGTCTCATGGTTTTAGGGTGGAAGATAGAAATGGAGAGGGGAGAGGATGGTGAGGTGGCATGCCATGTATCCAAATGTCAGGCCACGTGAAATTTTAATAGCCATGCTGGAGCACAGTTAGAAATAGGGGGCAAATATTGCAAGTAATGTAACGCCAAGGACAAATCTGTGCTGATAGTATAACGGGGGGTAAATATGGACTATTTTCAATAGTAGAGGGGTAAATCAGGCCCTTTTCCCTACTTAATATAATTGCACGGTTTCTCTTCAAATGGGTTGGTCTTTAATTTTTCCCTTCAAATGGTCTGGTCTTTAATTTTTGTGCTTCAAAATCAAACTTCTACCTAGTGTGTATAAGTTTTTTAAGGCACCGGCCATAAGTTATGGGATGTTATGATCCGAAAATATAAATTTAATGCCCTGAGAAAAAGTTGTTTGCATTGAGGGGCAAAATTAAAGACCAGCACAAAATAGAGACAAAAGTGCAAATGACCCACATACTTTGGTTTGGGCCATTCGGGATCGTCACCTTAGAAAATGGCCCAGCCCGACTCAATGGCCTAAACAAAAGCTGAAAGTTCCAAGTATAAGTTGGGCAATTCGCAGAATTGCCCTTCTTTTGGGGTGGTCTTTAAATTTTGCCCCTCATATTTGAAATCTTTAAGTTTTGCCCTTCGGCTAAACCCCATGGGTTTCAGGTTCGAACCTCCACACAATCAAAATTTTAAAAAAAAATCGCAAGGCAGAGTTTAAATTCGCTATGCCCCCACCGGCATACACTTATGAAGAAATTACCAAAGTTATGCTGGACCCGGCATACTTATGCCTTATGGGCACACTTGGCATAAGTATGTCGGGTCCGGCATAACTTTGGTAATTCCTTCATAAGTTTATGCCGGATCCGGCATAAAAGTTTGCCCATTAAAAGTATGTCTCCAACGGCATAAACTTGTTAAGGAATTACCAAACTTATGCCGGTCCCGGCATACTTATGCCTTATGGGCAGACTTGGCGTAAGTATGCCGGGTCCGACATAACTTTGGTAATTCCTTCACAAGTTTATGTCGGGTCCGACATCAAAGTTTGCCCATTAAAAGTATGCCCCCACCGGATGAGGGTAC
The DNA here is from genome assembly GCF_019175385.1 of Lycium barbarum. Classification (NCBI taxonomy): domain Eukaryota; kingdom Viridiplantae; phylum Streptophyta; class Magnoliopsida; order Solanales; family Solanaceae; genus Lycium; species Lycium barbarum. Next base: position 5,466,049 of record NC_083339.1, on the reverse strand, counting down.
CTAGGAAGAATTTCATTGTCCTCCTTCCAATATTATTACAGAACTAAAAGGCTTCATGGTAAAAACTTTGTGCGTGACCTCTTCCACTCATCGTCATGCAAATGCTGTCAACAATTATCATAGTGTTAATACTCATGAAAAACTAAGCTTAGATATAATGGAACAAAATCACGACAACTACTCTTTTCTAACACTACCCCATAATATATTAACAAGAGCAGTTATAATATATCCAATACAGGAAATGTAGCAAAGAAAATCTTTAGGCCACATTGACACAAAAACCACTTGAATTTTAATAGAGCATTTTGATGTCACTAAAAATCTGTAAAAAGTTGACATGAGATCTCAAAGTTATGCCGGACCCGACATAAACTTATGAAGGAATTACCAAAGTTATGTCGGACCCGGCATACTTATGCCAAGTCTGCCCATAAGGCATGAGTATGCCGGATCCGGCATACACGCGACCCAAACCTTGCCTTTCAGTTTTCTTTTTTAATTTATGTTTGAGCGAGGGTTCGAACTCAGAACCTCATGATTTCTGCGTGAACGCTCAGTGTTGTAATGCGAAGGGCAAAAATTAAAGACCAACAATATGAGGGACATAATTTAAAGACCACAAATATGAGGGGCAAAATTTAAAGACCACCCCAAAAGAAGGGCAATCCGCGCAAAAAAATGGTATAAGTTCCTCCAAATCCAAAAATACGTCCTTTCCACGAGAAACATTTATTAACTTGAACAGAAGAAGACAGGAAACAAAGAAAGAAAATTTTCTTTCTTAAATGTCTCTTTTTAAAAAACATCTCTCAAGCTAAACTAGTCTTCATCTTCAGTTCTTCAACTAACTTGTTAAAATTAACATTTGATGATCCATTCATGGCCAATGCGTTATGAAATGTCTCTTTCACTTGCGCAGTATTCTTCCTTAAACTGCTCGAAGTCTCTCTGTTCATCAAATATTTAATCTTGTCATGTACTTCCTCCCTCTTGATCAACTCCCCATCACGAAGATTGATTCCAACTTTCCAATCGTAAACCACTAATTTTCGGTTAGCAAGTTGATCGGTGACCAAAGGATAACAAATTAATGGCACCCCGCACCAAATGCTTTCCACTACAGAATTCCATCCACAATGACTCAAGAAACCTCCGATTGCTGAATGTGAAATCACTCTCTTTTGATTGCACCATGGCACGATCAATCCTCGATCCTTCACCTTCTCTTTATACTCAAGGGGCAAAATACTTTTTTCATCTTGACCTAACTTAAGTATCCAAATGAAATTAACTTCACTAAGCATAAGGCCATGAGCTAGTTCAAGAATATCTCCTTTATTAACAAGGGCTATACTCCCAAATGAGACGTACAAGACCGAAACACGGGGCTTGGTATCGAGCCATTGGGTGCAATCAATCTCAGACCATAGGCTACTCGGGATAGTCAATTCAGTGAAATTCGCGGACACAATTGGACCGATTGAGTAGAAATTGAGATTTTCTTGAATTGTTGTGACAGTTTCCAATTCAAGTTCTTCAATTGTGTTAGCAATTATGATATCTGTTTTCCTAACATCTTGAAATGCATTGTAGATACTTTGGTCCACCATTGGATTCTGGAACAAGAAGGGCAAGTCACTTGCTTCAATAGACTTAACTCCAGGAATATAATCAACAGGGTCTTTGCGATTTTCTGTTCAACAATAATGGAAATATCAATTTGTTGACAGTGCTATATTATACTATAAGGTTAAAAAATGGAGAAGCATCGTATTTTTCATGAAAGAGAAGTCTTGTTCGTTTATTTCGTTGTTACGAGTATTAGCCTTGATAAATGTTTTAATTAAAATTAAAACGTCTGAATTTGAATATATATTTGAACATTAAGATTAAAAAATTTGAATAAGATTATGTATCTGAATATTAATATGTCATATTAAGTTATTATAATTAAGATTGATTATTTTCTCTCTATCCGGATGTATAAACATTGTCTTTATTTAGAATTAATAAATATTAAATTTAATAATCACTAATAATATATCAACAAAATATTTTGAAAAAAATATATGATGGTTGGTGGCAGTGATGACTAACAATTGCAGTTGTGGGTGCCCGCGAGAGGTGATGATTGGTGATGATGGTGGTTGATAGTGGTGGTTAACGATAGTGGATAATGGTGAGTGATGTCGACATCAACGGTGGTTAGCATCGAAAGTTGATAAAGTAGCTGTGAAATGTCACCTTTGAATAAATTCTTCAACGAATAACATCTTAATATAAGATACTTAATGATTGAAATATGAATAATTAAGATTCAAACCTCAAAAACAAACATTCTTAATGATGAAAATCTGAATAATTAAGATTTATACCTTCATCAAGTGAAAACATGCCTTAATTATTACTCCCTCCGTCTCAAAATATTTGTCGCATTTTTTATTTACACGCCCATTAAGAAAGCATTTATAAGGGTGACATTTTGATTATTTTACCCTCTTAATATATTTCATTATGTTCTCTCTCCGCAATAAATATTTACTCTATTAATGATGAAACCTCTTAGGTGTTGGTATATGAACTCACAAAATCAGCTCATTGGTAATTAATACAAGGTAAAATGGGAAAAAGCTACTTAATTTTGTTTTGGGTAAATAAAACGACAAATATCGTGAGATAAACATTTTTAGTAAGGACAATAAATATTTTGAGACTGATGGAGTACTACTATTTACTTCCCTTTTGGAAAGATCAACTAATTATTACTCTTTTTATCATATTATTAATTACTATTTATCATAAAAATTTACTTATAATTACTTTATACCAAACCAAATTGTGTAAATAGTTTTCAGGTCAATCCATAGAACTTCGAGAAAACAACAGCTTTGTAAGGACCACAAAAAGAGATGTGGATATGCTACAAGCATGTGGAAATCCCACAGGATAACTGATAACATACTTTAAGAAGCAATGACCATATAAGATCAATCGCATACGAATATCTTTACCTAAAATAATTTATTAGTACTAGTAGTTTGCTTGTATTTACTTCCTGCGCATTAATCTACACTAAATAATTAACTTGGCATCAATCGAAATTTAACCAACTTATCTACATGTGATTTCTTGTATGATTCTTATTTACGAAATATAATTAACTAAATAAAGTGTGTGTTTTCTAACTACTTGAATTTTTAGATGATATGATCATACATTTCAACATTTGAGTTTCAACGACACATATTATATAAAAGAATACCCACTTGCTTGGGGCATAGAAAAATCAGCTACACGGGTGTGTTGAAGACATAATATAATTAAGTAAATAAAATGTGTTCTCTCAAACAACTTAAACGTAAATGAGATTATCATAGTCACAATCTTGCGGTCACTCATTTCAAACTTTTTTTCTTTTTATGATGGTATTTGTCTTGGTATGAAATTCTAACAAATATCATTAAAACTTATGATCTTAAACATGTTAGTTTAAAGACGTACCGTCAGAGTATGGCCATTTTGTGTAAGCAAATCCGAGTGATAATACAAGGCAAAAACCAAAGCTGGTTCAGAGAAGAAAGAGACATGAACAATCTCATATTTCTTGGCAATAATTGATGGCCAAGAAAAGAAAGTATCAGCAACCAAACAATTGATTGGATCAACACGATTATCCTTCACTGATTTCCCAACAAGTTCATCAACATGACCTGAAAAATTATTTGCAAAACCTTCCCAAAATTGCAATGAACTTAGGCTTCGATCAAAATCTAATGGAAAACCATCAGAAATAGTTACATAACGTATGTCAAGCCCAGATTCACGGGCTTTAGAGAAAATATCATCATTGTTAGGCCCTGATGATGTTAATTGGGCTTTTGTTATTTGAGAGTGAATGAATTGAGTGTTGACAAAAGTGACGATGAAACCTTTCGAAGCAAGTTTTAAAGATAGATGAATTGTTGGGTTTATATGGCCTTGAAAAGTGTTTGGAATTACTAAGGCATGAGGCAATTTTTGGTCTCTAATTTCTGCCATTTTTTTTTTGTTGGTGTGTGGTGCTTAATTTGGTGAACTTCAACTCTATTTATCTTGAAGAGTTGATAGCTCTTCAAGATAACTCTATTGATAACTCTATTGCTTGATTTGACTATAAACCCAAGTGTCTTTCATTTTATTCCAAGTGCGTCCACTGCATAGAATCTTGGGTCCCCTTCTACAGCTACGTATGATTTGGGCTAAATATTTTATGGCATATATCTCATGATTACATCTATATGATCTCTTTTCAATGTAACTTTTCAACCACTAAACAAGGGAAACGGGTTTTTACAATAAATGCTTTGATGAGAAATGGAAAAGACACTTGCTTTTATTCCCTATAATTGAATTCCTTTCATTTTCAGCCTTGTTAATAAAAATAAAAGAAAGATTTTGAACACTCCTTCAAAACACTCCTTGAGTTCTAAAAGTACCAACTTCCACATCCCAAATGGCATTCTAAATGGCTATGCTAACCCCCATCCCCCGCACCGCCTGCACAAGCTCCTGACCCTCGTGTTGGCGGACTACTATGGGAAGTACCAGCTACCAACGACAGCATTAACACGTTACAAGACTCTGTGTGTCGTCTTGAGAAGGAAATGTGGTATGTCCGTTACCTTGTTTTGAACACGAGAGTTGAGAACGAGCAGCATCGTAGAATCAATAAGATTCTCGGTGAGCTCCTCGGTGAAAGACACTCAATGACTACAAAACATGACTTGGTCATCAGTATGCTTTAGGGTGGAGCTGATAAAGAAAAGGTCTTAGGCCCAAAATTTTTGAGGCTCCATTTTTCACTATTATAGGTTTATAAATTAGTTTTTGAAAAAAAAAGAAGAGTATTTTAAAGTAAAAAGTATAATTATTTAATCTTTTTATTCTAATACGAAATTATTTATCACAGGACCATCTCATGTTGTACAGATACATTTAAAATTTTAAAACTTTATTATTTCCTTTGTTCGTTATTTGACCTGTATGTTGACTTTAATAATACAATAACTCTCCAATCCAAGTTTTGTTTCCTACGTTTTTATATAACATTAGATGGCCTATGCCCGTGTTGCGCACGGGCCCAACACTTCGGATTATAGTGTATCTATGTATATATAGTTGTGTTTAGATAATATATATATATATATATATATAGATTATGTTCAAAATATGATTAATATAGCATTGTAGTTTGTGCTCCGTATCTAGAACTTTATTTTATTCGTATTTGCTACGAAAATTTATTAATACTTTTTAAAAGAGAAGACTTGTATAAAAAGAAACTATTTTCCTCTCTTTGAGATAAAACAATAGCAATATTTAAGCATCAGTTGATACTTTCAATTTTAATTCGATTAATTTAACGGTGTAAAATACTTATTATTTTTTATCAAATTTTGATTTAGATAATTCTAATTCAAATTATTAAATTAATTTTACATGTTTAAAACGAAACAAAGTAGAAATTGATTTTTTCCTTATTCTAAAGAGTCCATCATTATTGATTTAATTGTTTGATTTTCTAAGCATTTGTTTTTTAACATTGTTTGTTTTATTAATATGCGATTCACATTTTTTTTAATATTGCTTGATTATGTTAATATGGGGTCCACTTTTTTTTCCCGTGAGTTTGGATGTGGTCAGTTCCACTTTTTTTCTTCCTTTTTTTTTAAAGGGACAACGGACGATGAAGCATGGGTCTAAACCCATGCTTTATATAGCTTCTTCTTCTTCTTTTTTTTTTTTTTTTATATTGCTTGGTGTCGTTTAGTATGGGACCCACCCTTTTGGACATTATTAGTTTGCATTATTTTTATGTATAATATATATATATATTGTAATTTGTGCTCCGTATCTAAAACTTTATTATATTAGTGTTTGCTAAGAATACAAAGTCTGCACTTTTTTTTTTGACATTGTTTATTTTTTTAATATGGGATTCACTTTTTTTATATATATATATATATTGCTTGATTTTGTCAATATGGGATACTATGTTCAAAACACGATTAATATAACATTGTAGTTTGTGCTCCGTATTTAAAATTTTATTATATTAGTGTTTGCTACAAATACGCATGGTGTTTAATATGGGAACCACAATTATTTTCACATTTATTAGAGTAAGGAAAAAATGAAAAAGTAACTAAATTCTATCTTATTTTAATATATAAGTATTTTAAGTATGTTACTGTACAATAATTTCATTTGCTCCCACTAATGTATTGATACACACGCGGTAATGAATCCATCATTATTGACTTAATGAGATACTTTAGAAATTACATGAATATTGTTTGATTTTTTAATATGGGGTGCATTTTTTTTTTTTTTTGACATTATTAATTTGCATTATTTTTATGCATATATATATACTATGTTCAAAACACGATTAATATAACATTGTAGTTTGTGCTCCGTATCTAAAACTTTATTATATTAGTGTTTACTACGAATACGAAGTCTTTTTTGACATTATTTTTTTTTAGTATGGGGTTCAATTTTTATTTTTTTGATATTGCTTGATTTTGTTAATACGGGGTCCACTTTTTTTACCGTGAGTTTGGAGATGATGGGTTCCACTCTTTTTTTTTTATATATATATTGCTTGATGTTGTTTAGTATGGGGTCAATATATATGGGGCCCACAATTTGTTTTTTACAATTTTGTTTTTTTTATGGGTCTGTTTAATATGAGGCCCAATTTTATTTTATTTTTTTATATATACTATGTTCAAAATATGATTGATATAACATTGTAATTTGTGCTCCGTATCTAAAACTTTATTATATTAGTGTTTGCTAAGAATACAAAGTCTGCACTTTTTTTTTGACATTGTTTACTTTTTTAATATGGGATTCATTTTTTTATATATATTGTTTGATTTTGTCAATATGGGATACTATGTTGAAAACACGATTAATATAACATTGTAGTTTGTGCTCCGTATTTAAAATTTTATTATATTAGTGTTTGCTATGAATACGCATTGTGTTTAATATGGGGCCCACATTTTTTTAAAAATTGTTTGTTTTTTAAATATGGGATTCACTTTTTTTTTCAATATTGCTTGATTTTGTTAATATGGGGTCCACTTTTTTTTTCCCGTGAGTTTGGATGTGGTGGGTTCCACTTTTTTTTTAATACTGAATGTTGTTTAATATGGGGCCCACAATTGTTTTTAATACTGGATTGTTGAATATGGGGCCCCCATTTTTTTTTTTAATTTTTTTTAGAGCCTGTTTAATATGGGGTTTACTTGTTTTTTTAATATTGCTTGATTTTGTTAATATGGGGTCCATTTTTTTTTCCCGTGAGTTTGGATGTGGTGGGTCCACTTTTTTTTTAATACTGGATGCTGTTTAATATGGGGCTCACAATTTTTTTAATACTGGATGTTGTTGAATATGGGGCCCACAATTTTTTTAGGGCCTTTTTTTTATTATTATGTTGGTGGGGGGGGGGGGGGGGTCCACACACGGACGACGAAAGAAGCACCAACCGGTGCTTCTAATATAGTAGAAAATAAAAGAAAATAGTAAGTGATATATGAATGCCTTAAATCTTCTTTTCAAAATTTAAAAAAAAAATTAAGTATGTAATTTAATATCTCTAAGTTACAATTACTTTTAGATTCTCCGGTGAAATTAACAACAAATTTTGTCTTATAACCAAAACGAAAAGGACTAAAAATGCCCCTGAACTATCAAAAAAGGTCTAAAGATATCCTTTGCTCATCTATTTTGCTAAAAATACCCCTCTAGTTACATTTTTGGCTCACTTAAGCCTTTTCACTAACGGTCAACACTGAGTTACAAAAGCTGTTTATTTAAACTCCACGTGCCAAATTTTTTTGGGTGAAATAAAACACCCGACCCATTAAAAAAAAATCCACCCATATGTACCCATTTTTTGGACTAACCCGACCCACCAAAAAATCTAAGTAAAAAAAAAAAAAAAGACCTCACTTGATCCAATTGCCAGCTGCAACAGAACAGCAGATGAGCAGCTTGGCCATACCCCCTTGAGCATCAATATCATCAGCTTCACTACTATGCCTTCACCGATGAAGAAATTAAGTGAATAGTGGTTTTTGAAGCAAAGAGTTCAAAAGAAAGATAAAATATTTACAAAATTTAGAATAGCTGATCTTCAAATATACTCTATCTCCACTTATGTTAAATCTAGTATGGATTAATTACACTCAGCACAAAATAATCTAATAGTTTTCCTTTCCCGAACTAATGGAAGAGCAGATTAAGTTTTCTTTTCCTTTAAATAATTTTCATGGGGCTTTTGCTTCTATGGAGTTTAATTGAAACGAGGTTCTATTTTTAGAGTCCGGAATCAAAATGTCCAAAAAAAAATCACTTTGAATCAAAATATTCCAATAAAAAAAAAAGTTATCAAAGTACCTTTAGCGCAGTAAAATACTGCGCTATAGCACTTCACGGAGACGGAGCCGTTAAGTGCTATAGCGCAGTATTTTACTGCGTTATAGGAAAAAAAAAATTCTATAACGCAGTAAAATACTGCGTTATAGAAAAGAGTACCAAATTTTTTTTTCTATAACGCAGTAAAATACTGCGTTATAGAAACAGTACCAAAACAAAATAAAAAATTGGCCAACTTTATTTTTTGCAACACTTAGTGTTATTTTCCATACTTTGACCAATGATTAGTCGTGTGTCAAGACTCCAAAACGTCAATATTTTATATAGAACCTGATATTTTTTTCTGCATACAATAATGTAGGCTCAATACATCAAGGATACGTAAACGTTCAGATAGTCATTTTAGGGGTTGAAAAGGTGCTCGAAGTAAGTTTTATTTGTAAATTTTAGGTTTAAGTGTTCTATATACATAGACGTCCATTTTTGTTTGAAGACTCTGAAACGTCAATATTTTATAAAGAACCTGATATTTTTTTTGCGTACAATAATGTAGGCTCAATACATCAAGGATACGTATACATTCGGATCGTCATTTTAGGGGTTGAAAAGATGCCCGAAGTAAGTTTTGTTTGAAAAAACTTAGTGTTTAACTGTGAGGTTATTTTAGTCAACTTTATATGTCGAGAAAATTAGTCAACTTTATTTTCAAAAATTGAAACCGCAGAAGTGAAATTGATATTCACAACTACATTACCCCGGGATTTTTACGTTGAAATCTATTGCGTATCATCATCTTATAAGTAAATAAAACTGAAAATTTCAGACCAATTTGGGGGGAAATTGAAATTGAATGGGATAAAAGGTGTTTTTTTAAAAATCGGCTCGGTCAAACCGCCTTATAGTAGTTTGTCCGCGTAGATCTCGAAAAAATTGGCAAGTTAAAAAAAAAAACGCGTAAAACGGACGTCCGAGCGCAAAGTTATGACCATCTAAAGTTTAACGACTTTACAACTAGTTTTTCTCCCTATATTTTTTAGAATTATATTTATATACAAAATAAAGTTATGTCTTGATTAAAAAATAACACGCTTAAATCAAAATCTTAAAAAATAAAACATCCTAATTTTTTCAAACAAAACTTACTTCGGACACCTTTTCAACCCCTAAAATGACGATCCGAACGTCTACGTATCGTTGATGTATTGGGCCTACATTATTGTACGCAGAAAAAAATATCATGTTCTATATAAAATATTGACGTTTCGGAGTCTTGACACACGACTAATCGTTGGTCAAAGTATGGAAAAAACACTAAGTTTTTTCAAACAAAACTTACTTCGGACACCTTTTCAACCCCTAAAATGACGATCCGAACGTCTACGTATCCTTGATGTATTGGGCCTACATTATTGTACGCAGAAAAAAATATCAGGTTCTATATAAAATACTGACGTTTCGGAGTCTTGACACACGACTAATCGTTGGTCAAAGTATAGAAAAAACACAAAGGTTTTTCAAACAAAACTTACTTCGGGCACCTTTTCAACCCCTAAAATGATGATCCGAACGTCTACGTATCCTTGATGTATTGGGCCTACATTATTGTACGCAGAAAAAAAATCAGGTTCTATATAAAATATTGACCTTTCGGAGTCTTGACACACGACTAATTATTGGTTAAAGTATGGAAAAAAATACTTAGTATTGCAAAAATAAAGTTGGCCAACTTTTTTTTTTTTGGTACTGTTTCTATAACGCAGTATTTTACTGCAAATACTGCGTTATAGAAAAAAAAATTTGGTACTCTTTTCTATAACTCAGTACTTTACTGCGTTATAGAAAAAATATATTTTTTTTGGTACTGTTTCTATACTGCGTTATAGAATTTTTTTTTTCCTATAACGCAGTAAAATACTGCGCTATAGCACTTAACGGCTCTGTCTCCGTGAAGTGCTATAGCGCAGTATTTTACTGCGCTAAAGGTACTTTGATAACTTTTTTTTTTGTTGGAGTATTTTGGTTCAAAGTGATTTTTTTGGGGGCATTTTGGTTCCGGACTCCTTTTTTTTCGGTTAGACTTTTTGTTCGGGTCGGGTTGGTGTTTGGGGACGGTTGGTCTGAAAGATGGGTATATATAGGTAGGTCTTTTTAATGAGTTAGATGTTTTAATTTCGGCTAGTAAGAAGTTGCCACGTGCAATTTAAATAATTTTTTTTAATTCAGTGTTGAACGTTAGTCAAAGGACATAAGTGAGCCAAAAACATAAACATATGAGTATTTAAACATATGCAAAAGGGTATATTTAGACCTTTCCCGATAGTTCAGAGGAATATTTAATCATTTTCCGTAAGCAAAGATTAGAACTAATGCATGATGGGCAACGGGGGCAAAGCTTACCTATATTGCAGAAATTCAGGATATTTCAAGACTGTGAACCTGCTCAATTGACCACAAATTCTGCCTTACAGGTAAAAGCTAGAGCTTATGCCTGATGGGCAATAAAAAAAATTCCCAACGAATTTTTTCAAGTTAAAGTCATTTTAAAGATTTTATTAAGCGGACACAAAAATTCTAGACTAAAAACTTTTCTAAACCGCACTTCATTTACTGCCCAAAGACAAGTAATATTTAGAAACTTCTTTGATAAGACTGATTATCCAAGAGAGTCATAGTATGAGAATATTGGACTTTTATTCATAGCTTAGCTTTACCTAATCAGTAATTGTGTTACTTCTTCATTTTTTTTTTTAAAGACATGAAGAACTACTTAAAACTCCTTGGATACTGACAAGTACAATTCTAGCCATGTCTATCAACAACAAAATCAGTTTCAAACATAAAGCAACAGTGGTGAAGTATGTTGCGATCAATACAAATGATAGGGTCAAAGACTATCAATAAGAAAAGACAACTGAAGCGTGCCGAGAGAATCTGGGAAAGCTTTGAAACTCTTTTTCCATTTTAACATAATCGTGAGATGCATTACTCCCTTTAGACTAGGCAACAACAATGACAAAATTTTCTATTACTGGTGCATTTTTGAGCAAAAATTTCACTGATGGCAGTACAGACTTATTTCCAACAATTTAATGACCTTGATGGTCTTCAGATGTGGCAAAGAGCCGTAAAATTATGTGTCTTGTGGTCTGGCCTTTCCACGGACCCCACGTATACCGGGGTGTACCTTGTCGGCTCTCTTGGTTCGTGATTGTAACAGTCAATGACTAAAGTCTCAAGATTAGATGAACTCCGTAGAAGGTGGCAAATTCCAGGAAAGTCAAACTGTTTCAAGGCTGTGTCAAGTTTTAAGAACTTTCGGTTTCATGGTGGAGACTGTCAGCCTTCCGACTCCAGTATATGCACCAGGGACCTAATTCAAGATTTCATAGGCAACACTTTGAAGAAGTTGCTTCAAACAACTAAACTCCTCCTGAAATTTGTCTCAAACTCCAAAATCAAAATCTAGAAAAAGGACTGCAGTGACAAGTGAAGCCACATTTCTCAAGCGTATCCCACAGCACGAGCCCAGAAGTTGCAATTTTTGAACATGGGGGCCTAAGATTTCGAACCAAATGTCATGTTTCACTAATTCGTAGTTTTGTATGGTGAATTCTCTCACCTTCTCAGAACCAATTTCCAGACGTTGTATGTACGTAACAATATCCAATTCCAAGCACTCCAAGTAACCTTCTCCATGACAACTTCTAACAACCTCATGGGGCTAAGTGAAAGAGAAACAAGACCACTCCAGTTCACATTAGTGGTAGGGTAGAACATGCAGTTTCTTACAACCAAATTCCTCAGGGACGGATTCTTAAATGCAAACTCTGGAAAATCATATGTGTCAGTGTTACTGACAATGAGAAATTCTAGAGCAAAATGTTCAACATCAGCAAATTTTGTTGCAAAATACAAATTTTCCAAGTACGTTGTTAGACAAACCCTTAATTTTCAGATTTTCTAGAAAGCCCTCCAATAATAAAGCTCTCTATGGCTGGAAGTTAGGAAATGAATAATCTCCTCTTTTTCGCCGACAATATGCTTGTCCGCACCGCTTATTTTCCGTCTAGCAACATAGATAGTATATGAATTAGAATCGGCACTGGCAAATCACTGAGCTGGTCTCCTCTTGCCTTCATTTGCTTCTTCATTTCCAGTTGAGGGAGCTCCCTATTGAATGTGAAGAGCAAAGTTTTTTGCAAGGGCAAAGGAAGAGGCCTGACAAGCCGTTTTGGCTTTTGCTTTTTGGTCTTTAGATGGAGAGATATGTCAAGTAAAAACTAAAGCTGGGGATAGTTTATTCATAGGTTCTTTTCATTCTATTAGATTCTATTCATAGGTTCTTTTCATTCTGTTAGTTAAATTTTTCGTCTTTTTAGAACTTTGTCAATTATTTTAGAATGTTCAATTAATTATCCTTTTTTTTTTTTTGTTATCTGGCAGGGAAGTAGGCAAAGCAATGTATGTTTTGAACAAAGCTGGTCTGTTTAGCAAAAATATTATGTTTATCAATAATATCATTCATAATGCTGAAAACAACTATCTAGGCATTTGGTTTGGGAGTGACCTAAGACCTAGGCTCTCCAGTTTCAAGTTTGGAGATAACAATTTCAAGGACTCGATGAAAAATGAAGATGATCTAACAAAGGAAAAACTCTAAGAGTTTTACAAAGTCGAGAAAAAACATTGGACCAACAATGACTTGAGAGAAGATCTTCTTCAATACAAAAAATTAATTTCAGTATGTGGTGAATAACAATAAATCAAAATTTGTTTTCCGACCTCTGCCTACATTCAAGGACAACACCACCACATTTCCGGACACAAGTACGCTCATAGATATATTTTCAACTCATCCTGGTAATGACAAGCATATTTAAATTATTGGATGAGTCTGTAGATTACAACTTTGAAATACTTTCTTAGAAATTACTGTTTCAATTCTCTGATTGACATGAATTTTTTAAACACCACGATGCAACAATGGAAAAAGGTTATAACACACAAGATGATCAATTACAATATTCACCTCAAGAAAAAAAGTGATGAATCAAAGCATTATTCAGAAAGGGGTATGGCTTTGTGAGATTTGTCACAAACTACGCAGAACACTTTAATCACGGAGATTACGAAGATACGATCCGGAAAGGCAAAAAACGCAATTAGAAACCTTCGAGGAAGTCTTCAACATATTTCCATACATAACTGTATTGATTCATCAAGATGTTTGCCTAGATATGTATTCGCAAACAACTGCAAACTCCGATAATGTTCAATTCCATCACCGATTCTTGTCATTGGGTGAGCCATTTGTTCACCCAAGTCTTTGACGGTGAGATTGATCCTTACATATAAACTAAAATGGTAAGATTATTAAGAAACAAAATAATGACAAAAGAGTTAGGCTAACGGTAATCGTTTCTATCCTAACGCGCATGTTACTTTATGGGGTGTTGAAGAGTTCCACATCGGACGAAAATGGAATGAGTGGTCTCTTTATATGGATTTGAGCGAGCTAGCTTTTAGAGATTGAGTTAGGCTCAAAAATTATTATTTTTACACATCTCTGCATAAATGTTTGCTTAATCAACATACAAGAAGATTGTATCATAAGTTCGAATTCCATTCCCTCCGAAACTAAATAGGTGCACAAAATTATGTGAGAAAAAAAAAAAACCTTTTTGAAGCGATCAATTAGTTGGCAAGTCAAAGTTGCGGATCGAATGGCCTCCTTGAGCCACAACCTGGCCAACTTATACATTTGCACAGACTTCAACTTGCTCCCTAGACAAGTGAAAGGGCTCCTCAACACTGACAGATGACAACTCCCATCTTTTCGAGTCGAGAAAAGAAAATCAAGCTTGCTCACTTTTGAGCCACCTTGAATCATTAGCTTTATTACTACCTTAGTTCTCTCAAAGTACTTCTCTCTACTTCACTTTTAGCCTGGAAACAGGCTCTTTTGTTAAAGAAGGTTAGGCCTAGTCCCCTTCTTCTTTTGTACTTTTGACAAATGTTAGCAATAAAAAAAAAAGAAAAAAAAGAATTTGCTGATGAAAAAAAAAAAAATAGTTGGCAAGTCAGGAAAAATGGATGAAGTTAAGCATTCTTTTCGAATTGATTCCAAATTAAAAAAAGTGTCATCTAAGAGGAAAAACGGATGAAGTTGAGAATTCTTTTCGAATTGATTATAAATAAATAAAAAAGTATCATCTAAGATGAAATTTGAGTACAATTTTCATTTCCACTATATCGTGGTCAAAAAGAGAAGAACCCAAAAACAATTGTGACATTCAAGGCTATCTAACAAAAGTAGCCATGTAATGTCATTCATTACTTAAAAGGTGCTATTTTTGTTTTGGCCATTACATCTTCTACAAACAAGTCAAAAAAATTCTCTGACAGCCTTCCTCAACCCCATTGAATTTTCTTCAGTCATATTTTTTTTTTTTTAAATCTTTTTTGCCACTTCCTCCTTTGTGATTGATTTACTATAATTATCACAAAGATTTATCCCGACTTTCCACTCATCAACCACCAACTTTCTATTAGTTGTTTGATCAACAGCTATAGGATGACATATCATTGGAACGCTTGCCCATAAACTCTCCAGAATCGAATTCCATCCACAGTGCGTCAGAAATCCTCCAATAGCCGAATGTGAAAATACTACCCGTTGATCGCACCACGGTACAACCAACCCTCGATCTACGTTTTTTTGGAATCCAACTGACAAAAAGTTTGTTTCGTCCGTAACCGCCAAATTAGGCCTAAGTACCCAAATAAAACTCACTTTGCTAAGCATTAAGCCTTGAGCAAATTCCATAACATCTTCTTTACTTAGACTAAATAAGCTACCAAGTGAGAAGTACAACACTGAGGATTTGGGCTTAGTGTTTAGGCATTCCAAACAGTTTGATTCTGGGCACAAACTTTTGGAAAATGTGACACTAGTTGATAAAACTGGACCAATAGCATAAAAGGGTTTTTTTTTATTTTTTCTAGGAGTGTTAAAATTACTTTGGATTCAAGCTCTTGTACTGTGTTACAAATTATAATGTCTGATTTCTTGGCATCTTCAAGACCTTTGTAGATAGTTTGATGAATGATAGTGGATGTCTCTTTTGTTTGGAAGAATGAAGGTAAGTCACTTGGCTCAATTGCTGAAATTCCTGGTATATAATCTATAGTATCCTTGCGATTATCTACGAAAATATAGTAGAAAAAGTTAGCCAATTCAATATCATGATGAAGTTAATTAAATGCAAATAGGCAAAACATGAGTGACTTATTGTTACAAAAGAAACAAAAGTGACTTTACTAGGTAATTTTCACAACTTAAATGACCATGCAAGTAATGAACTTTGCAGTGTGCTATGTTTCTCGGGGCCCTCCAAAATGTCCGTGGGTGCGTGTCAAATCATCCAAAAGTAGTGCTATATTTTGGAGGATTAGACACGAATATCAGCAACATTTTTAGAGAATTCGTGCAACGCAGATTGCAGTGCGTATAAAGCTTAATCTTTTTTTCCAAAGAGAGGCAGAGGGGCAAAATGAACATACCTTTTGAACCAAAATGACTATTTTTCAGAAGAAGGTCAAGATGATAGTCTATAGTAAACATCAAAACAGATTGAGTGAAAAATGAAACACTAACAAGTTCATACTTGTTAGCAATTGCAGTCCCCCAAGCCAAGAAAGTGTCAACAACCAAACATGTTGGCCTAGGATTTTCCAACACTACTAACTTCCCAACAATTTCATCAACATGAACAGAATAATTCAGCAAAAAACCTTCCAAAAAGTCATCATGATTCGACCAGGAAAATCTATCGAATTCTAAAGGAAAACCATCACTAACTGTTTGATAATGTATGTCAAGGCCAGATTCTTGAAATTTTGCAAATATGTCATGAATTGTTATTGTTGTTGAGTTTTGGTCTAGTTGTTGTGATTTGGTTATTTGGGCATGAGTGTACTCAGTGTTGATAAATGTTACGGAAAAGCCTTTTGTTGCAAGTTTGAGTGAAAGGAGAATACTAGGATTTATGTGGCCTTGAAATGGGCATGGAATTACTACTGCATGAGGCTTTTGGTTGCCATTTGCCGTTGTTATTTTTTTTGCTTGTTGTTGATAAGGGGACTCTTATATTTAGGCGTATGTAGCCTATAAGGTTGGGGTTCAATTGAACTCCAAATTTTTGATGCGGAGCCTAAATTTATGTGTAAAAAATTATTAAAATTGCAATAAATAGTAGATATGAACCTTAACTTTAAAAATATAATAGGTTCAATGCTAAAAATCTATAAATTGAACCCATAAAATTTAAATCCTGAATCTGTTTCTGCTTATATATATATATAAGAAAATGGGTGGATATATCTCTCTGATTCATTTTATTCCACAAATGATGGTGCAAGGGGATGCCACAAAATATTGTTGGGCTTTTTGAACATATGTTTTACTTTCTTACCAAAAATAATAAAATAAGTAAGAAAATCATCTATTTTTCAAAAAAAAAAAAAAAAACATTTTCGATAAAAAATATTTTCCTCGGTACCAAATAAACCTTAATCATATTTTTTAAATCATACATACATAGAGTAAGAAGTGAATCTAAGAAGTCAGAAATGAAGGGTCTTGGCTTTTAGAACAATTGCACAAAATAAATTCTTTTCCACTCTCCGGCGCAACCAAACATCAAAAAATAAATAATAAAATTTATTTTTCATTATAAATTTTTCCTATCATACAAACACGCCCCAAAAGAAAAAGAAGCACGAGTAAAAAACTTCAACTTGTGTCGAGCTTCTTCGGCATCACAGTGCATATATTTGAGAATGAACGAAAAGTTATTACAATGTTTTCAAGTGCATATATTTGAGAATGAAGGAAAAACATATAACAGATCGTATATTTCAACTCCAAGCACCCATCACCAGTGGCGGAATCAGGATTTTCACCTCGAGGGTTCAAAAATATGAAGAAATTAATATACGAAGGAGCCAAGTGGGTTCAACATCTACTATATGTACATAAAAAATAATTTTAACCTTGTATATACAGTGTAATTTTTCATCGAGGGGGTTCGGATGAATCCCGTGGAGCCTACCTAGCTCCGCCTTTGCCCATCAATACTCTGGAGTTTTAAACTACGAAGAGTAACAGAAATTAAATTATAGGGGAAAAACTGTTAAAAGTTGCCAGCGTTAACAAGAAGATATTTAATCAATATAACCGTATGTGTAAAAACAAATGTGGGAAAAGCATAATCGTGTTATATATCGTGGTTAAGTATGGAATATTGTAGTTCAAATGGTCAAGCTATATTACATTTTAATGGAACTGGAGATGATCGAGGATTCGAACTAATCCTTTCTAATTATTTTAATTAGTATGAATCAACTCCGCCTTAACTTGTCGTATAATATTTTCAATAAGGCCTCCCAAATCATCATTCCCTTGACAATTGTTAACAAAGCCTAGGGCAGCAGTAGCTGAGGAAATAACATAATTGTACTGTCTTTCGTTGTATCCCTGGATTGCAGCTTCAAGGTTGCTTTGTGCATTCAAGAATTGCTCGATACAATATTCGTCCTCCACTTGGCCAGCTTGATTTGCTTTCAAGTTAGCAAGTGCTTTTGCTGAATCAAGATCGCTTTCTATACAATTTTGAGCCACAGTATATTGGGAAATATTGAATAAGAACAGTGCTAGGGAAAATATGGATAAAGCCATGAAGGTGGTGCCAAATAGAGAAGTCATTATATATATGTTATATTCTCTCAAAGCTCCTCTTATAAATTATTAGAGCCAATGTTTCTTTAATTTTAGAAGGGCAAACACGAATCTGAAATTCGGTCATTTCAATTATCGTAGGACTGAAAAATCAACTATCATACTTGCAATGCATTTTATGATTTCAACTAAGTCCAAGTAAAGAAAAACAAGTCAAAGGTCACTGCTAACTATACTTCTGATTCCAAATCCTCGGTGGTGTTGTTTCCAATAAACGTTTGTTCTTGGATTCGGAAAACCTTTAATTTTATAGGTTTGTTTATGTCTACAGATTAGAGCCTGTTTGGATAGGCTTATGCCTATAAGCTGAAAACAGCTTATAAGCTAAAAAAAATAAGTTGGGGTAGTCTAACTTATTTTTTTTGGCTTATAAGCTGTTTTTAGCTTATAAGCTGCTTTAGATAAGCTAAGTCAAATGGGCCAAATTATTTTTTGGAGCTTATTTTAAGCACAAAATGACTTTAAGCTGGCCAGTCAAACACTCAAAAAAGCTGAAAACAGCTTATAAGCAACTTATAAGCCAATCCAAACGGGCTCTATATAAGGTGGAATTTTAATAGGATTAAACAAATTCTACAAAAAAAACTAATGCATTAGTGGTGTGAAGAGCAAATCCAGTGTTATCTGTGGCCGTGCTTAAAGTTGTCCGCCGACCTTCAGTGAACTATTTAAATAAATTTTGAATATTATTCAATGAGTACAGTTTAAGTAGAGATGGAGTCAGGATTTGAAATTTATAGTTGCTGAATTGTAAATTAATAATATGTACATACTTAACGGATTCTCAAGATAAATATAGAGTTTGAATCAAAGTTTAAGCCAAACCCATAACCAGAGGCAGTGCCGGAATTTGAGGCATACGGGTTCAAAATTCTACTCATTTTAAGCTACTAGCTTTAAATTAATAATTTGTACATGTATAATCAATTTTTAAAGATAAATATAATATTTGAATCAAAATTACTGAGTTTGGCTGAGCATGTAACTTGTACTCTTGCTTCGCTCCTGCCCATAGCTCACACTAGCTCCGCCCCTAAATTTATGTCATTATCAAACTTACATAAATAACTATCTTTTAGGAGCAATTAACCATCCATAACTACCATTTGCATATTTACAATTCATAGCTACATTAGGCATTTTCGCTGTATTTGATGTATTTGAATACACTGTTCAGTTGTATCCAATATTATCTGATGTTAAATGTATTTGACTGTATTTGAATGTATTCGAGCTGCTGCGAAATTGAATATATTCACTCTATTTGAATGTATCTCATATGTATTTGGCTCATATGTATTCACTCTATTTGAATGTATCTCAAATGTATTTGGCTCATATGTCTTGTATCTCATATGTATTTGGCTTCTTGTCTTGTATCTGAATGTATTTGAGCTTCTTGTCTTGTATCTGAATGTATTTGGCTTCATATACATCCAGATACAAGACAAGAAGCCAAATACATATGAGATACAACATAAGCTAAATACATATGACAAAATAAACTCAGGCCAAATATATATGAGATACAATATGAGCCACGACCGCTTGATGTATTTTGATATAGCTATGAATAGTAATTTATAAAATCATTATAGTTACTAAATATAAATAAATTAAAATTAGCAATAACTACCTCTTAGAGGTAGCTATGCAAAGTAATTATTTCTTATTATTAAGCTGGCATATAATGTAATATTTCTTCTTTATAAATAAATAAGAAAGCATGACTCAGTCAGTCACTAACGGAATAAAATAGTTATATCCCAACATATCATGAATAAATTAATAAACTAACACCTTTAGAGAGTGTTTGGCTAAGCTTATAAGCTGGTCAAACTAGTTTATAAGCACTTTTTAACTTATCTGCGTGTTTGGTAAAACATAACAGTGCTTATAAGCCAAAATAAGCAATAAGCCATAAGTTGGTCTTTCCCAACTTATTATTTTTTTAGCTTATAAGCACTTTTAGTTTGACTAAGACTTTTACTATTCTATCCCTAATATTATTTGTAATCTCTGAAATACCCTTAGCTTGTAAGCACTTTTAGTTTGACCAAAACTTTTACTAATCTGTCCCTAATATTATTTTGTAATCTCTGAAATACCCTTAGCTTATAAGCACTTTTTGTTTGACCAAGACTTTTACTATTGTATCCCCAATATTATTTTGTAATCCCTGAAATACCTATACTATAAGAAAACCCCTAACCTTCTCCATCACGTCATTTCCTCACCCTACATCTTTAAAAATTAAAACCCAGCAACTCGTGATTTGATTGCTCAGAATTTTTATCACAGTTGAATATTTTAATTTTAGTAGCATCAAACAAAATTTCATTAATTGCATATGCGTTTCTTCTATTCAAATATTTTGTGTACTATTAAAGTATGTTATCCTAACAAATTTTAGTATAATTATTAAGTATTTTATTAAAGCTTATGATTGTAGTTTTGCTTATCATAAAATAATTTATATGCATAAGAAATAATTTTATCTAATCAAGTTTATATTAAAAATAAATGAGGCATAAATTATTTTGTATTTGAATTTATTTGGAATTTACATTCTTATTAGTATAAACAACTTTAAGGGTATTTAAGTCATTCTAACAGAAAAAAATGCTTATCAGCACATTTTTGCCAAACACTTCAGCAACTTATTATCAGTTTCAGCAATTTTATCCAAACGCGTAACTGCTTATTTATTAAATCAGCTTCAGCGCTTAAAAATACTTATTAGCACTTAATGCTTATCAGCTACTTTAAATCAGCTAAGCCAAACGGGCTCTTAATCCTTGCTACGTGTCTCTCTAATTAACCTGTGATAGAAAGAAAGACCTTGATACATATAAAAAGTATCTTTTAAATTTATGATCTTAAATATATCATGACATTTATATAGTTTCAAGAACAATTCATTAACACTAAGAGTAAAATGATAAATTTAAATTTAAAGAGTTCCCAAATAAAAATTTTGGAATTATTCTTTTCAAATGTACTATAAATGCAAGAGTGACATTTAAAATGAAATAGGAGTACAATTTTCATTTTCCACTCAAGAGAAGAATCCCCAAAAACAATTGTGACCTTGGAGACCATAACAAGAAGAGGTCCATTACATCCTCAACAAACAAGTCAAAAAATTTCTCTGAACTTCCATTGGCTAATAATGCAATTTCCCCAGTCTTTGTCACTTCCTTGACAGCCTCCCTCAACCCCTTTGAATTTTTTTCACTCATAAGAAAATTAATCTTTTTTGCTACTTCCTCCTTTGTGATTGATTATTATAATTATCACAAAGATTTATCCCAACTTTCCACTCATCAACCACCAATTTTCTATTAGTTGTTTGATCAACAACTATAGGATGACATATCATTGGAACACTTGCCCATAAACTCTCCAGAATCGAATTCCATCAACAGTGCGTCAGAAATCCTCCAATAGCGGATGTGAAAGTACTACCTGTTGATCGCACCACGGTACAATTAACCCTCGATCTACGTTTTCTTGGAATCCAACTGACAAAAAGTTTGTTTCGTCCGTAACCGTCAAATTAGGCCTAAGTACCCAAATAAAACTCACTTCGCTAAGCATTAAGCCTTGAGCAAATTCCATAACATCTTCTTTACTTAAGACTAATTAAGCTACCAAGTGAGAAGTACAAAACTGAGGATTTGGGCTTAGTGTTTAGACCATTCCACACAGTTTGACTCTGGCCACCAACTTTTGGAAAATGTGACACTAGTTGATAAAACTGGACCAATAGCATAAAAGGGTTTTTTTATTGTTTTCTAGGACTGTTAAAATTACTTTGGATTCAATCTCTTGTATGTGTTACAAATTATAATGTCTGATTTCTTGGCATCTTCAAGACCTTTGTAGATAGTTTGATGAATGATAGTGGATGTCTCTTTTGTTTGGAAGAATGAAGGTAAGTCACTTGGCTCAATTGCTGAAATTCCTGGTATATAATTTATAGTATCCTTGCGATTATCTACGAAAATATAGTAGAAAAAGTTAGCCAATTCAATATCATAATGAAGTTAATTAAATGCAAATAGGCAAAACATGAGTGACTTATTGTTACAAAAGAAACAAAAGTGGCTTTACTAGGTAATTTTCACAACTTAAATGACCATACAAGTAATGAACTTTGCAGTGTGCTATGTTTCTCGGGCCCTCCAAAATGTCCCTGGGTGCGTGTCAAATCATCTAAAAGTAGTGCAGTATTTTGGAGGATTAGACACGAATATCAGCAGCATTTTTAGAGAATTCGTGCAACGTAGATTGCAGTGCGTATAAAGCTTAATCTTTTTTTCCAAAGAGAGACAGAGGAGCAAAATGAACATACCTTTTGAACCAAAATGACCATTTTTCAGAAGAAGGTCAAGATGATAGTCTATAGTAAACATCAAAGCAGATTGAGTGAAAAATGAAACACTAACAAGTTCATACTTGTTAGCAATTGCAGTCCCCCAAGCCAAGAAAGTGTCAACAACCAAACATGTTGGCCTAGGACTTTCCAACACTACTAACTTCCCAACAATTTCATCAACATGAACAGAATAATTCGGCAAAAAACCTTCCAAAAAGTCATCATGATTCGACCAGGAAAATCTATCGAATTCTAAAGGAAAACCATCACTAACTGTTTGATAATGTATGTCAAGCCCAGATTCTTGAAATTTTGCAAATATGTCATGAATTGTTATTGTTGTTGAGTTTTGGTATAGTTGTTGTGATTTGGTTATTTGGGCATGAGTTACGGCAAAGCCTTTTGTTGCAAGTTTGAGTGAAAGGTGAATACTAGGATTTATGTGGCCTTGAAATGGGCATGGAATTACTATTGCATGAGGCTTTTGGTTGCCATTTGCCATTTTTTTTTTGCTTGTTGTTGATAAGGGGACTCTTATATATATAAGAAAATGGGTGGATATATCTCTCTGCTTCATTTTATTCCACAAATGATGGTGCAAGGGGGTGTAGCATATTAGCTACGAGTTCAATCACACCCAGTATTTTCAATATAGAATATGAATGAAGTGTGTGTGAAAAGTACTAACATATACCTCTAAGGAATATAGTGGGATGGATGGAATCCCCCCTCACGTACGCTCTTAACCAGAGATCTACAGTTCGATCCTAAAATGGATCCCAAACATGATTTTCCTATTCTGAAAGGGAAAGGTAGTTCCCTTTTGGACGGGTAATTTTGTGCGGGCAGGGATTCAAACCCTTGACAACATTGGTTTGTAACCACATGTAGTTATCCTTTGTGCTACAGGTCAACCCCGTCTCCACGGGTATTCTCGAGGTATCCTAAAAAAATAATATGGTAAGGAGCGGTTTCTCTTAAAATAGGTTTTGTGTAGCAAATTCAAATAAATTAGGTTATTAGGTTTCAGGTACCAGATAATTAAATGAAAAAAATACTAAACTTCTATTAAATATTATATTCTGAACGCATAATTTTAAAAATATAATAGATTCAGTATTATGAATGGTAAAGGCTAAACCCAATCAAGTCCAAGTTTTGAATCGGTCTTTGATGGTGCACAACTAGTATTAGTTGGTTGAGTTAGAGGGACTATGCAATGAGACAATGAAATGTAACTATCTAGCAGAACATTAAATTGACCCCTTCCGCCTCATTTTAATCTTCTATAATTTAATATAAATTCAATTTAGCCGGTAGAACATATATATTTCAATATTAAATTTATTAAGAAAAGGAGTAAAAAAAATCATGCACATGAAAAAAATAATCAGGTTCGCATATGAGGAGGTATGTTGAAGATACTAAATAAGTAAAGTGTGTGCTTTCTTGAACAGTTAAGCTTTTAGATAAAATGATCACATATTTTAACATGAATTTGTGGTAGAAATTCTTCATGATTTTACATAGCCAAATGAAATCCAAGTCCAGCAAAATTTGAATTTTCCCAAGAACACATCGTGAATCTTTTGTGTTTGTATTGGAGATAAAACACATATGTTCATATATACTTTAACCGTTGAGAAAAAGGCAATAACAAACACACTTCCAAGTTAAAATTCAAACTTGACTTCTCTTCTCCAACTCATTAGAATTTGGGTCTAAAATTTTTGATGTAATGGGTCTCATTTTCACCATACTTTGGCCGTATTAAGTCGAGTTTTGTACCCTTCTAAATTATATTAGAGGATTACAATTACCATATGTTAGGATCATTTTAAAGTGCCTTTACTTAAAATTAATTAAGCGCATCTGGTGAAGGGGAGTCTTGGAGTAGTGGTAAAATTGGGAGATTTGGAGTAATGATAAAATTATTTCCGGCTGGGTTATAAATTACGGGTTCGAGCCGTGAAATCAACCATTGATAGTTGTGTTAAGATAGACGGTTTGTATTACACCCTCTCGAGGCAACCCTCCCCCAAATCATGCCTGAACAAGGAATACTCTATGCTTATACACATGGTAAATTAATTAAGGGACAATCACAAGTAAAGTGACTTCAAAGTGGTCTGGCTATTGTGGCATTATTTGACAAGAAAAATGTCATTGTAAGGGTTGGACGAAGGATAGCTCATCTTTATAACTTTTGTAGGTTTCTTACTAACCCTATCCTGCTAAAAGGACATTCTAAAGTCTGACTATTTATCGGGACAAGGCCCCCGGCATACCTGACTGACTAGAAATACTGAAAGGACTATAAAGTGTGATAACGCCCCAAGGGAACTGGGGCTCACCAAATAGCTGGTACGATAATCCTCGACCTGTAAATCGTGAAATGCAAGCCCCTGGGCAATAAAAGGGGATGTCAGTACATTTGAATTGCACTGGTATGTAAAGCAACTGAAAGAAAGAACTTGTCACGACCTATTTTGCCTAAGTCGTGCGGGCACTTACCTTCCCACCTCGGTAAGCGAACCCTCAACCCAATAATGAATAAATACATAAACGGATGAAATTAAGCAACGGAATCGAATAAATACGTAAGTCTCACGATATATATATATATATATATATATATATATATATATATATATATATATATATATATATATATATATATATATATATATATATATATATAAGTAGTAGAATAGTGCGGAATGACGATAACACCCCCAGGATCTAGTCTGAATAACACAAGAGTAGCTAAAAGGGAAATAATACAATCTGGAATACTAATACATAAAGTATCTATGTCTCTGAATAGAATAGGACATAAAAATAGAAAAGTCTTCAAGGCAGCGGACGGCCATGCTCACCCTGGAAACTCAAAGAGAAAGCTGAAGCCAGTATCAGCCACGCGTAACAAAAGTGGATCCAACCTGATACTCTGCATTCATAAAAGAATGCAGCAAGTGCAGGTCAGTACAAAACAACAGTACTGGTAGGCATCATCAGCCGACTAAGCATAGCTAATACAACTCAGATAATAAAGCAGATAAGCAAATAAACCAACAGGTATAAGTCAATGTAATGAAATCCAAGTATTCGTCATCGCCTATGTAGAGTATCTAATCCCAAATGTGCCAAGTCTGAGTATATCCAATCCAATCCAACATCACAATACAACACCAAACATCTCAAATCAAGTCATAATGCAATGCAGTGGTGTATGTCATGCAAATGCGGTGTACACATGTACTCCGGACGGAAATATCGACGTCTCGGTAGCACAACCCAGCGTGACTCGCGAAGTCTAAGTGCCACCCGTCCCGGATCTTTGTCCAACAGACAGACGGGACCCCGGATCTTTGCCCACGGGGGATTCTCACCAGCACCACTCTGGGGGACCTGCGGAGTCCGTGCACTATCAACGATTTCGAAACTAACATCGAATATCGGCCATGCAACAACGATTTCAGAATGAACATCGGATATCGGCCATCTCACATCACTCAAGTAAAAGAGTTTCATCAAGTATCCATTTCACACAATCAACGATTCCGGAATGAACATCGGATATCGGCCATCTCACGTCACTCAAGTAAAAGAGTTTTACCATTGTTATAGTTACTGGATTGTAAATTAATAATATGTACATACTTAACGGATTTGAAATTTATAGTTACTAGATTGTAAATTAATAATATGTTCATACTTAATGGATTCTCAAGATAAATATAGAGTTTTAATCAAAGTTTAAGCCGAACCCATAACCAGAGGCAGAGCCGGAATTTGAGGCACGAAATTATACTCATTTTAAGCTACTAATTTTAAATTAATAATTTATACATGTATAATATATTTTTAAAGATAAAAATAATATTTGAATCAAAATTACAGAGTTTAGCTGAACCCGTAACTTGTACTCTTGCTTCGCTCCTGCCCATAGCTCACACTACCTCCGCCCCTAAATTTATGTCATTATTATTATTAAGCTGGCATATAGTGCAATATTTCTTCTTTATAAATAAATAAGAAAGCATGACTCAGTCAGTAACTAACGGAATAAAATAGTCATATCCCAACATACGAATAAATTAATAAACTAGCACCTTTAATCCTTGCTACGTGTTTCTCTAATTAACCTGTGATAGAAAGAAAGGCCTTGATACATGTAAAAAGTATCTTTTAAATTTATAATCTTAAATATATCATGACATTTATATAGTTCCAAGAACAATTCATTAACATTAAGAGTAAAACGATAAATTTAAAGTTAAAGAGTTCCCACATAAAAATTTAGGAACTATTCTTTTCAAATGCACTATAAATGCAAGAGTGTGATCTAAAATGAAATAGGAGTACAATTTTCATTTTCCACTCAAGAGAAGAATCTCAAAAACAATTGTGACATTCAAGACCATAACAAGAAGAGGCCATGTAATGTAAATTTAGTTCTAAAGAATAGCTATTTTTGTTTTGGCCATTACATCCTCAACAAACAAGTCAAAAAATTTCTCTGAACTTCCATTGGCTAATAATGCAATTTTCATAGTCTTTGTCACTTCCTTGACAGCCTCCCTCAACCCCTTTGAATTTTCTTCACTCATAAGAAAATTAATCGTTTTTGCTACTTCCTCCTTTGTGATTGATTTATTATAATTATCACAAAGATTTATCCCAACTTTCCACTCATCAACCACCAACTTTCTATTAGTTGTTTGATCAACAGCTATAGGATGACATATCATTGGAACACTTGCCCATAAACTTTCCAGAATCGAATTCCATCCACAATGCGTCAGAAATCCTCCAATAGCCGGATGTGAAAGTACTACCCGTTGATTGCACCACGGTACAACCAACCCTCGATCTACGTTTTCTTGGAATCCAACTGGCAAAAAGTTTGTTTCATCCGTAACTGCCAAATTAGGCCTAAGTACCCAAATAAAACTCACTTTGCTAAGCATTAAGCCTTGAGCAAATTCCATAACATCTTCTTTACTTAGACTAAATAAGCTACCAAGTGAGAAGTACAACACTGAGGATTTGGGCTTAGTGTTTAGCCATTCCACACAGTTTGACTCTGGCCACAAACTTTTGGAAAATGTGACACTAGTTGATAAAATTGGACCAATAGCATAAAAAGTTTTTTTTATTTTTTCTTGGAGTGTTGAAATTACTTTGGATTCTAGTTCTTGTACTGTGTTACAAATTATAATGTCTGATTTCTTGGCATCTTCAAGACCTTTGTAGATAGTTTGATGAAGGATAGTGGATGTCTCTTTTGTTTTGAAGTATGAAGGTAAGTCACTTGGCTCAATTGCTGAAATTCCTGGTATATAATCTATAGTATCCTTGCGGTCATCTACGAAAATAAAGTAGAAAAAAGTTAGCCAAATCAATATCATGATGAAGTTAATTAAATGCAAATAGTGTAAATATTTTCTAATAACGATATGCTCATCTAGTGTTTGGAATCCAGTGTTGGTCCGACTAATTTAGATTCGCATCTCGTAAAGTTCATTAAAAGGGGAAACATTTCCTATTAAGGGTTCTTCCATTCGTAGGGGTCGAACCCTAGGTTAATATTGTCTGTTCCACAATGCCCTTTGAGTGGTGTAAAGTATTTTACACTATCCATATGTATTAACATGCTACAATCAATATATATATTAACATGTTGTAGCATATGACTTGCTTAAATTTTTGTGTTACTAATCATATATTATTAGGGGTTTTTACACTATGCAATAGCCCAACAAAAGTATAATAAGAATAGCTCTAATCCTTAATTTTTACAAAGAGTTGAAATAGTCAAAAGAAGTTGTTTTCTGACTGGAGTGATTAATGGTGAAACAAAGAAAGAAATTTTCCGGTAGGAGTGATTTGTAGAATAATGAGCAACATGAGCGTTTTATTGTTGTAAAAGAAACAAAAGTGACTTATTAGGTAGTTGCTATAACTTAAATGAACATACAAATAATTAACTCAACATTACATGTCAGCTATGTAGCCGGACTCTCCAAAAATGTCGTCGAATGCATGTCGGATCCATCAAAATTAAATAGTTCATTTTGGAGGATTAGACACGAATACAACATCGTTTTTGGAGAATCTACAGTACATACATTGTCAGTGTATATAAAATTTACTCCTATTTTCAAAGAGAGACGGAGAGGATATAGAATGAAACTTACCATTTGAACCAAAATGACCATTTTTCAGCAGAAGGTCAAGATGATAGTCTATAGTAAACATCAAAGCAGATTGAGTGAAGAATGAAACACTAACGAGTTCATATTTGTTAGAAATTTTTGTCCCCCAAGCCAAGAAAGTGTCAACAACCAAACATGTTGGCTTAGGATTTTCCAATTCTACTAACTTCCCAACAACTTCGTCAACATGAACAGGGTAATTTAGTAAAAATCCTTCCAAAAAATCATCTTGATTCGACCCCGAAAATCGATCAAATTCTAAGGGAAAACCATCACTAACTGTTTGATAATGTATGTCAAGGCCAGATTCTTGAAATTTTTCAAATATGTCATGAATTGTGGAGTTTTGGTCTAATTGTTGTGATTTGGTTATTTGGGCATGAGTGTACTCGGTGTTGATAAATGTTACGGCAAAGCCTTTTGTTGCAAGTTTTAGTGAAAGGTAAATACTAGGATTTATGTGGCCTTGAAATGGGCATGGAATTACTATTGCATGAGGCTTTTGGTTGCCTCTTGCCATTGTTGTTTTTGCTTGTTGTTGATAGGGGAGAATTCTTATATATGAGAATGGGTGGATGTGTTCTCTCTCTTCACTTTATTCCACAAATGATGGTGCAAGGCGATGTAGAATATTAGCTACGGGTTCAATCGAACCAGTATTTTCGATATAGAATATGAATAAAGTTTTTTTTTTTGTGTGAAAAATACTAAAGTTTACCACTAAGGAACTTAATGGCATGACGAATCTCTTCAACCTTAACAAGAAATTTACGGTTTGAGCCCTGAAATGGATCCCAAACATGATTTTCCTATTCCGAAAGGGAAATGTACTTCCCTTTTTGACTACTTGTGTGTGAGGAGGAATTTGAACCCTTGACAACATTGTAACCACGTGCTCTTATCGTTTGAGCTAAGCCCCACCCCGTCTCCACAAGATGTTCTGTGGGTACCCTCAAAAAAATTAATTAAAATTTTTGCTAAAGAGCGATTTCTCATTAAATAAATTTTGTGCGGTGTGAATTTGAATTAGGTAGATCACTGAATTTCAAATATCAAATGGTTAAATTAAAGTACTACTAAGTTTTAATAAATATTAAATTCTGAACTCGTAATTTTTAAAATATCATAAATTCAGTATTATGAATGGTAAAGG
The DNA here is from genome assembly GCF_019175385.1 of Lycium barbarum. Taxonomy (NCBI): domain Eukaryota; kingdom Viridiplantae; phylum Streptophyta; class Magnoliopsida; order Solanales; family Solanaceae; genus Lycium; species Lycium barbarum. The sequence continues at coordinate 5,436,059 of NC_083339.1, read as the reverse complement.
CTAAACTCAATCAAGTCCAAAGTTCTGAATCTGTCTTTGAGGCTGGACAACAAGTATTAGTTGACTGAGTTAGCAGAGGGACCACTATGTAATGAGACAATGAAATGTAACTATCTAGTAGAACATTAAATTGGATCCTGCCGCCTCATTTTTGTCTTTTATTTATTTATTTCATATTCATATAAATTCAGTTTAGCCGGTAGAACAAATCTCAATATTAAATTTAATAAAAGGAGTAAAAATTATCATGCACATGAAGAAAATAATCAGGCTCGCATGTGAGGAGGCTTGTTGAAGGTACTTAATAAATAAGTGTGTGCTCTCTTACGGTTAAACTTTTAGATAAAATGATTACATAATTTAACGTGAGTAGTTGCCGAACGAAATCCAAGTCCAGCAAAAATTTGAATTTTCGCAAGAACACAGCTTGAATCTTTTGGGTCTGTATTGGAGATCAACACATATGTTCAACCGTCGAGAAAAAGGGAATAACAAACACACTTCCAAGTTAAAATTCAAACTTGACTTCTCTTCTCCAACTCATTTACACTAACATCCAACCCATTAGAATTTGGTCAAACTATCTTTGTATCCACAAGATTGATATAATGGGTCTCATTTAATTTTTACCAAAGTTTGGCCATCTTAAGTCGAGTTTTGTACCCTTCTAAATTATATTAGAGGATTACTATAACCATATGTTCGGATCATTTTAAAGTGTCTTTGCTTAAAATTAAAATTAAGCGCATATGGTGAAGGGGAGTCTTGAAGTAATGGTAAAATTGAGAGACCTGAAGTAATGATAAAATTATCTCCATCTGAGTTATAAGTTACAGGTTCAAGCGGTGGAATCAGCCTTTGATAGTGATGTCAAAATAAACGGTTTGTATTACACCGTCCGGTGACAAACCTCCCCAGATCAAGCCTGAACGAGGAATACTTTATGCATTGAACTTCTTCTTTTTCTAGTGGACCACACGTGGTATATTAATGGCTTAATACCTAGATGGACCCTTAAACTTGACATGTTTTGTAAGATAGGCATATAAACTTATAAGGTGACCAGATAGACACTTAAACTTACTCAAAGTGTATTTTTCAAGTTTTTCAGTTGTTTTGAAAACAAAAACTATATTTTTCAAACACTCACAATTTTCATAGCCAAACAAGCCCTAAATATATCACAATTTTTTTTTTAAAATGCAAAAATAAGGCAAACGCATATACATGAGACTATAAATGTGCACTTAAACCAATAAATACTCGCTAATCGCAATTTTGCAGCTTTCAATTAACTCGGTTTTTTTTTTTACACTTGAATAATTAAAAAAAAATAACTTTAACCAATAAAAATCCTTAAAAAAAAGAAATTTCAAATTAAGAAATTTCTAAGTTCAGTATTTCAAGTGTAAAAGAAATTTCAAATTAAGAAAACTGTAAAGCCGAGAAGAAAATCCTTAAAAAACAAAAAAATCTTAATTTGAAATTTCTTTTTTTAAGGATTTTTATTGGTTAAAGTTATTGTTTTTTAATTATTCAAGTGTAAAAAAAAAACCGAGTTAATTGAAAGCTGCAAAATTGCGATTAGCGAGTATTTATTGGTTTAAGTGCACATTTATAGTCTCATGTATATGCGTTTGCCTTATTTTTGCATTTTAAAAAAAAAATTGTGATATATTTAGGGCTTGTTTGGCCATGAAAATTGTGAGTGTTTGAAAAATATAGTTTTTGTTTTCAAAACAACTGAAAAACTTGAAAAATACACTTTGAGTAAGTTTAAGTGTCTATCTGGTCACCTTATAAGTTTATATGTCTATCTTACAAAACATGTCAAGTTTAAGGGTCCATCTAGGTATTAAGCCTATATTAATCAAAGGACAAGCACAAGTAAAGTGACTTCAAACTGGTCTGTCTATTGTGGCATTATTTGACAAGAAAAATCTCATTGTAAGAGTTGAACGGAGGACAGCTCATCTTTATAACTTTTGTAGGTTTCTTACTAACCCCATCTTGCTAAAAGGACATTCCAAAGTCATATCCCATCAATTAAACCAAATTATTTTAAAATCGAAAAATTGCAAGACATGTGAATTTCCTCCTTGAGTTACTGAATATATAGAGAGAGAAAAACGGTAAGGATTTTCTTCTTTTCTTTTAAATTATTTTCTAGGAAGAGCTGGCCGGAAATAGCGATAACCAAAAGTCAGAAGGAAAAAAGGATCTTTGTAGGATTAGAACCTTCCACCTGAGTGATAATCAAATTAGTATCATCATATATTGGGTCATATTGATCAGATAAAAACTACTATCAATTAATCCTATCCACAAGCATATTGCTTTATCCACATTATATTTACGGCATAATGGAGTATACTTTTGTATTATAACTACTAGAGTAGAAAAACAATCAGCAACATTGAAGTATAGTGGGAACATTATAGGAAGCCTGAATTTGGGAGATAAAACAGTGAATATTTTGAAATTTTGGTTTCCCCATGTCTATTTATAATATTCACGTTCTTTTTGTTATCGATTAATTAATATCGATATCAACCTTGTCATGCCAAAGTCCAGAATTTGCAACATCCATCAGTTGAAAAACCAAAAAAGATTGGCATTTTCACATGCTGCACATAAGATCTACACAATGTACAAC